>NC_087157.1:24065615-24095615 GCF_035594125.1 Scylla paramamosain
TCTAAAAGGAATGACTAAAGAAGTGCAGTTATAGAGGTGTCTTAATAATACTCTCTTTAAGATGTTTAAGTCTTAGGAAGGCGAAAATAAAAGCTGGATAAAGAGAGAGTGCCGTTGAAGTTTGTAGTTGGAGGAGTTTAAGTCATAGGAAGGTGGAAAAAGAGACACAGGTACATAGGTATAGAGAGAGAGAGAGAGAGAGAGAGAGAGAGAGAGAGAGAGAGAGAGAGAGAGAGAGAGAGAGAGAGAGAGAGAGAGAGAGAGAGAGAGAGAGAGAGTTCCGTATGATCCTGTTGTTAACGTACATTAAATCTATTTATCTGTTTGTCTGACTGTCTATCTATAAATCCATCTATTTATCTGTCCATCAGTCAATTAACAAAACTAACAAGTCAGTAAGATTGAAAATTTCTGTCAACCTCTTCTCACCTCAATTTCATCACAAGTCATCTGTACAAACACCAAGGAGGACCTAAACGTATTCTCCAAGCGCCCCTGACCCTCCGTTGTCCCTGAACCTGCTTCTGGCACCCGCAACGAGGGGAAGACTTGGACCAGGTGGGGAAGGGGAATGCAGGCCAGAAGGTTGGGAAATTAGGGAGAACAGGAGAGAGGGAGGATGGGAGTGGAGAGAGAAGGGGAGCGTGGGGAAGGGGAACAAAAGGGGGAGGTTGGGAAGGGGAGCTGGTGTGGGAGAGGAGACGAAATGCTGCCAACTGGGGAAGTGTGAGGAGAGGGAGAGGGAGAGCGGGGAGAGTGACAAGGAAGTTCCGACACACACACACACACACACACACACACACACACACACACACACACACACACACACACACACACACACACACACACACACGCCTTCTTCCCCTTCTATTCTTCTTCTTTCTCCTTCTTCCCTTTGTCTTCCTCTTTCTCTTCCTTCTGAGTCAACTATCAAGCTTTGCTTATTTATTCATCTCTCTCTCTCTCTCTCTCTCTCTCTCTCTCTCTCTCTCTCTCTCTCTCTCTCTCTCTCTCTCTCTCTCTCTCTCTCTCTCTCTCATTTACTCTCCATTCACAGTCTGTTATTTTAATTTTCCTCCTTTCATTCAATATTCTTTACTCCTTCATTCACGATTTCATTCATTTATTTTCTTCATATGCCTCTCTTATTCATCTCTTAATTTACCCGTAATTTTTAAAGCATAACTTTATCAACCTTTAGTCTATTTTGTATTCAGCGTTCGTCTCCAACTTCAATTATCTTTTTCTTGATTTATCTTACATATTTATTCATTTTAATTTAATTTCTTTTATCCTGTTTATTTGTGAAATGCACTATTTTTAATTAATTCTTAGAGAGAGAGAGAGAGAGAGAGAGAGAGAGAGAGAGAGAGAGAGAGAGAGAGAGAGAGAGAGAGAGAGAGAGAGAGAGAGAGAGAGAGAGAGAGAGAGAGAGAGAGAGAGAGAGAGAGACAGACAGACAGACAGACAGACAGACAGACAGACAGACAGACAGACAGACAGACAGACAGACAGACAGGCAGGCAGGCAGACAGAGAGAGAGAGAGAGAGAGAGAGAGAGACAGACAGACAGACAGACAGACAGACAGACAGACAAACAAACAGACAGACAGACAGACAGACAGACAGACGGAGAGAGAGAGAGAGAGAGAGAGAGAGAGAGAGAGAGAGAGAGAGAGAGAGAGAGAGAGAGAGAGAGAGAGAGAGAGAGAGAGAGAGAGAGAGAGAGAGAGAGAGAGACAGACAGACAGACAGACAGACAGACAGACAGACAGACAGACAGACAGACAGACAGACAGACAGACAGACAGACAGACAAAGTTAGACACAGTTAGACAAAGAGACAGACAAACAGACAGAGACAAAGACACACACACACACACACACACACACACACACACACACACACACACACACACACACACACACACACACACACACACACACACAGACAGACAGACAGACAGACAGACAGACAGACACAGTCAGCCACAGTTAGACAGAGACAGACAAAGAGACAGACAAACAGACAGAAACAGAGACAAAGACACACACACACACACACACACACACACACACACACACACACACACACACACACACACACACACACAGACGAACACTCAGGAATCAATGAAAGACTAACTTTAAAACCGGCGAAAACTGACCTAAGAATTTAAACGGTTCCTCCCTTGCACTTTTTACATGAATATAAACCAGAGTAAAAAATAAATAACTAAGTAAATAATTAATAAAAAAAAAAAAAACAGCCCTTTGAGTTACACAGCCGAGGTGCTACGAATCGAGTAACCTTCCTTGTACTACCTCCTGTGTTCTGTTCTCTTTGTTTTCCCTCAGTTTTAAGTCTAAGTCTCCCGATCTCCTGCAGAGCTTAAAGAATCCGATAATGGATGGACTCTCAGCATGTCGCAGGGTTCAAGACGGCGGGGGAGATCCTCTAACGCAGTGAAAGTGAGCAAGGTGCGTTACGTGACTGTGATTTTAGGTACGTGGTCATGTTCTATTTTAGGTTCTGGGTTACAGTGGTGTATTATGTTGAGTGTTCTTCATCTTCTTCTTCTTTTGACTGGTTGTTATATGTGAACTGTCCGTAATTGTCTTGTCAGATTTTTTTTTGTTTGTTTTTTCTTGTTAGTTATGCACGTCTGTCTTTCTCGTTATTTACCAGCGTCTTATGATCTCAGTGTTGTGTTGCTACATGTTAGAATCAATCAATTAGTAAGTCATTCAATTAATGAACATTTTTTTTTATCTTTATCTATCTTAAAAACTGCCAATTAGTCAAGTCATTTAATCAATCAATTACGTATCTAATACTTTCTCATTTCTAAATTACACCAACTATTTCCTGTTTACTTTTCATCAAACACATGCAGTCTGTCCAAACACCGCCCTCCCCACCCCCTAACACACACACACACACACACACACACACACACACACACACACACACACACACACACACACACACACACACATACATACTCACACACAGTATACCCCGCCCAGCACACTCACCACAACACGCTTTATTTACACCCACACCCTCACCCCAAAATTCCTCCTATCCCCACCCTCACCCACCACCCCACCCAAGAAGCCCCGCCCACCCTCACCCCAACAATCTCCCCCATAACCACCACCACCACCACACCACCGCCCACCTCACTGCTCGTACCTTCCGTCACTCATTTCTATGCAGTAAACAAGCTTTGGAGAGTCGTGCACACCCACGCCTGTCCATGCACACGTTCTCTTGACCATACGACCTTACATTCTCCCTCTGTCCTTCCATCACGCTCACAGCCCTCTCTGACCGCCCACTTTTTAATTCCGCCCACATTTCCTGCCTCTATGCCTCTCTTCCCCTGATAGTTATGAAATAGAAACAGATTACATCAAAAGAACACCGTACGACCTTACCCTCTCCCTCTGCCCTTCCATCACGCCCATAGCTCTCTCTAGCCATACACTTTTTACTCCAGCCCAATTTTCCCTGTTCTGCAACTCTATCTCCCGTGACCGTTGTGAAATAGACACAAAATGATATCAAAGCGGCATCAAAGTGACATCAAAGCGCCCTGTACGCCCACGTCCAGGCCGACAGCCACGCCCACAGCACGGCGGGCTCCTCACACAGCAGGTCGCCGCCACTGCAGGTCGGCGTCACCCAGGCTGAAGCCGAACAATGCCGACACATGCTGAAGCAAATCGACATTTCGTGGGTTTACGTTTTCTCTCACGACGAGGAGGATTCACAGAAAACGTGACTCTAATGTGGTCTAGAGCAGCACAGAGGCGGAGACGGATGAGAGAGGCTGTATATAGACGCCGTGACAGTGACAGTGACAGCAATGCAAAAAGCATGACACAGCAGGACACAACAGAGCACGGCATAACAAGCGACGCCGGGAGTCTCAGCGGGAGGTGAACCTGTCCTCTCTGGCAGTTGCACCTGTGATTAAGTTGCGCTTGGTCACCCTCGCTCGATACCCGGCGGCGGCCCTCCGTCAGCTGGGCGCCAACGGGTGCGGCGGCCTGCACGACGGCCCGCCCTCACGCCACGCCTGGCACGACGCTTTGGGGGAGAGGAAGGCAAGGGGAAGGGAAGGGGGAACAGAAGGGGAAAGAGGGGGAAGGAGGAACAACAAGGGAAGAGAAGGGGTAGAGAGGGGAAGCAAGAGGAAGGGAAGGGGGGAACAAAATGGGAAGAGAAGGGGTAGAGAAGGGAAATACTGTTGTGTCTTAGGAGGGGAATATAAGAAGACTTTTCCGTGTTTAAGGAGGAAAGGGGGAACTTTGCCCTGTGTTTAGCTGGAGGAAGGAAGGACGGACGAAGGAATGTGTCCAGGGGAGGGGGCGGGAGTGGAAAAGACTGTTCTAGGTTTAGGGAAGGAGAGAAGAAGGAGGAATGAGTGGAGGGTTCCTTGCTGTTTGTCTGGACGCTTCTTTCATCCTTGCCTGACCTCTACTAACCTCTCTCTCTCTCTCTCTCTCTCTCTCTCTCTCTCTCTCTCTCTCTCTCTCTCTCTCTCTCTCTCTCTCTCTCTCTCTCTCTCTCCATGTTCCTCCTATTCCCTCCTGCACTCACTACATTTAATCACCATCACAAACTCCTCATTCACATGTATTGATCAGACTCCTTTCCAAACACACGTCAAGTAATGATGAGAGTTAAGGCGGCGAGGCTTGAGAACACGGAAAACATGAAGGAGAACACGGTGGAGGTCGCTTACTGGGAAATCTATACAGTTATCTGCTGTCCCGCGCGAGGCAGACCCGGCCACCAACACTGAGGCTCCCAACGCACCTTCCTTCAGCCCTCCTGGTGTGCCCTACTAACTCCTGCAGCAGCTAAAGGAATCCCGCTGAGTTGAGAGAGGTTGTGTCCTAAAAGTTGTGGCGCCGCTCTTTTTTTGCTGTCTGTCTGTCTGTTTGTTTGTTTGTTTGTGTGTCTGTGGGTTTGGTGGTCTCTTAGTGGTATATCTGTCTCTCTGGTTGTTACTGCTTTGTGTGTGTGTGTGTGTGTGTGTGTGTGTGTGTGTGTGTGTGTGTGTGTGTGTGTGTGTGTGTGTGTGTGTGTGTGTGTGTGTGTGTGTGTGTGTGTGTGTATCTGTTACTGGTCTGCCTATCTGGTTGCTACCGGTTTCGTGTGTGTGTGTGTGTGTGTGTGTGTGTGTGTGTGTGTGTGTGTGTGTGTGTGTGTGTATGTGTGTGTTTCAGTCAGTATGTTATGTGTGGTTGAAATACACATACCCGTATTTGTCTTTCATCAACTGTATTTTTTCTACCTGTCTGTCTATCTGCCTGTCTGCCTGCCTGTCTGTCTGTCTACATCTTTGCCATGCTTGAAATATTCCTACCTCTCTTCCTCTATCTAAATTTACTTTTCTAGATCTATCTGTCTGTCTCTCTGTCAGCTGGTCTCTCTCCGTGTCTGCAACGAACATAATTTTTTTCATTTCTACACTCAAACATTTTTCAACCAACGGATGAAAATACCTGATAATATCTTTGTGTGTTCATTTGTGTTTGTCTATTAAATCTGTACCTGTCTACACCTTCTACCCTCGACTTAAAACCAGACAAAACTTTACTCCTCCCTCTCGTCTCTCCGTCCCTCCCCTTCCCTTCTCCCCTCTTACTTTCCCTCTCCCTTCCCCCTCTCTCCCACTGCCCAGAGTATGCCGCACAAAACCCGCAAGTCGCCCCCTTGTCTTGTATCCCCTGGAGAAAGACACGGGGAAACTTTTAACTCTCTCTCTCTCTCTCTCTCTCTCTCTCTCTCTCTCTCTCTCTCTCTCTCTCTCTCTCTCTCTCTCTCTCTCTCTCTCTCTCTCTTTCCTTATTCGCTTTTCTCTGATTGTAATTGTTCCTGTTTCGTTTCTCCTCCTCCTCCTTTTTCATCTCTTTCCAATTCTTTGTTTGATTTCCTTCTGTTCATTTTTTTTTTCACTCATTTAAAGATTATCAGTATTTTTTCAGGTATCTTTCTTTCCTCCTTGTGTATTTCTTTCTTTTATCTCTCTCTCTCTCATCCTTTTAATTTCCTCCTTCCTTGTCCTTCAATTTTACCCTCAGTCAGATTTTGTATTAATCTCTCTCTCTCTCTCTCTCTCTCTCTCTCTCTCTCTCTCTCTCTCTCTCTCTCTCTCTCTCTCTCTCTCTCTCTCTCTCTCTCTCTCTTCCATCTTTCTCCTCCTTCACACATATTTCTTTTTTATTCACCATTTTTTTCTTATCTTCAGCTCCTCCTCTCCTTTATCCACCCTTCAATCCTACTTCCTCTCCATCTTCCTCCTCGTCTTGACTCCTTTATCCAGTTTTCTCCTTCCCTCCCTCAACAACCTTTCATTTTTCTCCTCAATCTCCTTCACTCACTCTTCAATCTTCATTCTTTCCCTCCCGTGAACTCCCTCTTCCCCCACCTCCCGTTCACTCTCTCCCTCTTTGCACTCCCTCATCTCTCTCTCCCTATCCAACACCTTGTCATATGCCATTACCTCCTCCTGGCATATCTCCTCAGTCTTGCCTCCCCTCCTCCACGTGTCAGGGGCGTCAGGGGGACCCACCGCCCGCCTTCATCACTCCCCGGACAAAGGCAACCATGCAAATTGTCCGTCAGAAAAGTTGACTCGTGGCCACGGCATGATGCAGTGGACCAGGTTATCTTCACGAGCCAGAAGGTGGTTTGCACACTCCCCACACGCCCACACTGCTCGCCTCCCCACTCCCACCGCTGTCATCTTTTATACTCTGATGCCGCGACGAAGGAACACAAAGAACAATAGAAAGCAAATCTGTCTGCCCTTACGAGATGTTATAAGCTGCTCTGTCTAATTTGTGTCCGTGTATGTGAGCTTTTCATCGTTTTATCTCCACTGTTTTTAATAGGCTCTACTAGAAGTTATAAGGGTTTTCAAGGATATCTTTTGTAATCCCAGTGACAGTGTAACAGAGATTCTGCGCCGTTAATGCGGAAACACTCATGAGAACTTAACTAATCATGCCTAGCCTTTGAAAATATTCCTATGAGAGAACCAAGTGTTTAAGAATACGAGCCCTAAAGTAGATGTAGGATAATAAAGGCAAAGGCTTCATCGCTTTCAGTATTATCCTACACCGCTCAAGTTAGGATGAACTGATTAAAATCGTAATAAGCTGCTGCTAGAGTCTCTAAGAGATGCATTAGTGCAGTGATCTTCGAACTTTTTTTAATCACGACATAGTTCGATTTTATATGCTTCCTTCATGACCAAGTATGTCTATGCTATTGTAGCTTTATACCTCTGATATGGAAACTGATTCTCTCACACACACACACACACACACACACACACACACACACACACACACACACACACATTACTAATTTTGAATTATTATTCATATATCTGTTTATGATGTGGCGACCCACTGAACAAGAGCTCGTGACCCAGTTTTGGGTCCCATCCCGTACTTTGAAGAACCCTGCATTAGTGACCTTAAATGCAATTAGTGCTTCCGCTGTAGTATTTTGCTGTTTCTTTGTTTTGAGAATTTGTAAAACTATGAACACAGACTCAATATGGATGATGTAAATAATAAGGATGTTAGCATATATCATAAGGTGATGTGGTGTTGGTAGTGTTATATTTATAAAAGAAACAAACAAAGAAAAAAGGAAACAAAAAGTAAGAAATTACCATATAAACATTTCCTAATCTTTATAGCATGTCTGCTACTGATATCCCCCTTCACAAGATTACCTAGATAACACATTTACAAGTCATCATCATCAGTACCAACATACTCACAGGCCTCAGCTACACCTGCCTTCTTTCCTTCATTCCTTTCTGCCTTCCTTCATTCCTTCCTCCTTACCTGAAACAGAGAGATAAAAAATCATTAACATATTGACAACTTTAACACAAAACTTTTTTTTGTCCTTTATTCTTTGCCAATAAAACACACGTCATCCTTCCAAACACCCGATGGAACACCCATGACACAAATAGAGATGAAAGAGAGACACTGAAATAGATATAGGTAAAGGGATTGATATTGATATATACAGACAGATAGACCCATATGAGATACTGAAATAAATACAGGTGAAGAGATAGATACTGATATTCAAAGATAGATAAACACAAAGATAGATGATGTCAAACGTTATTTCATCCCATTTGGTGATATTGGATGCCACTTCGCATCTGTCAAGGCTATCATGGTTACCTCTGACACACCTTCCACCCCCACCCCACTCACCCACCTCATTCCCCTCCCCCTAAACATCCACCTCCACCCATCTCCCCCATCCCCCGAACACCATCCCCAACACACACACGAGCGTACGCCCTCATATAACCCACTTAGGCACGACCCCCAGCACACCTCGTCATCAGGGCCGCGGCCTCGTTGGGTGAGGAGGGAACAGAGGGGCGGGAGGAAGGCACAGGTGGGCGGGAGGAGCCGGAGGGGCAGTGGTGACGGGAAGGCGAGAAGCAGCGTGGGAAAAGCCCGCCACCCAACACCTCCTTGACGGCCACAAATATTTGAAACCTCAGGGAACGGCGCACGTCCTCGAGTCCACCACTGCCCACCCCTCCTCCCCTCCATTACCCTGGCCTGGCACGGCGCCCCCCTCCACCTGTGCCACCTTTAGCATCCCTCTCCCAACCTTTCCACCTGTAACGCCTTAAAATTAATGGCCCCTCTCGTCCCCCAAACACCTGAAATATATCGTGTTCAGCATCCAGAAGGTGAACAAAGTGACAAAAATAGAAGTTTGACACCTAAAAGCGATGCAGATAAAGACAAACGTGGGCGAATACACGCAGACAAGCGGATAGGCAGTTAGAATGATGAGGTGAAAGACAGAGGAAGCTAAAAGGAGAGAAGGAGAGACATTAATGGATAAATAATGGAAGAAGGTAGATAAAACACTGACATAGATAGACAGCAAGACAGACACGGTGAAAGAGAAGCTAAAAGAAAGAGGAAGAAACATTCATGGATAAATAATGAACGAAGAAGATTGATATAACATATGGAGATGGATGAATACACACAGACAAAGACAGACAGCTGGACAGACAAGGTGAAAGACACCGGAAGGAAAAGAGAAAAGGGAAAGACATTCATGGATAAATAATAATAAAAAAGAAGAGGATAAAACAAAAATCGATAAACACAGACAAACAGATAGACGGCCCCAGACAAACAGAGACAACAAAAATAGCCAGACAATAAAAAAAACAAAGCAAACGCAGAAGGGTCTCATAGGACACGTGACACGCATAATCATACTCCCTTTAAGCCCAGACCACGCCACCGCAACACGTGACCGCTCCCCCTCAACCCCTCAAACCTCACAACTCCTGGAAGGCGCGCCAACACCTGGGGTGAGCCAACGGGGACCTGAGCGGCCTGGTACACCTTGGCCCAGCGAGAACCAGTCCCACGAGTCCTCACCCGACACCCGTGGGACCGCATCGCCAGCACATTTCTTCCGCTCGCCGCCGCCGCCAAGTCGAGCCTGAGAGTTGTCTTGATGGCTTGTGGTGCTGGAGTGCCTGCGTCTTATGCATCAGTAAAGTGACTCTCATTGGCGCAAATAATCCTGCCGACATCCTCAAGTCTTTCCTTTTTTTTTTTTTTTTTATGTAGAGGGACACTGGCCAAGGGCATCAAAATTTAGCAAAAAAAAAAAAAAGGGAAAAAAAAAAGAAAGAAAAAAAAGGGGGGCCACTGAGATGACAGTCCGCAAAGAAGAAGAGCTAAGAGGATTAACCGAATCTAGAGAAGTGTTTTGAGGCCTCGCTCCTGAAAGAAATTCAAGTCGTAGGAGTGGAGAAATACAGAAGCAGGCAGGAAGTTCCAGAATTTACCAGGGAAGATGAAAGACTGTGTATTAAACTCTTTACAACAGGTTTTTGTATCTCTTTTGACTATTTTTTTAAGGACTGGCACCTAAGTGGGCATTTTCTTTTATTTTTTTTTTTACCTTTTTTTTTACTTCTTTCCCAGAGCCCTACATAAAAAAAAAAAGAGAGGAGAGAAAAGAAAGGAAGGACAGGGTGGGATATAAGGAGAGAGAAGCGAAGCAGAGAGAGGGTATTCAAACGTAAGATCAAGAGATAGAGAGATGGAGCATTCTCTTGGTCTTGCTCACACCATACAGAAAGGCGGGAAGGAAGGAGGGGGGAAAACATGCAAAGGAGATGAAAGTGCGGAGGAATGAAAGACGAAGACATAGGAAAGGGAAGAAGAAAGGAGAGAGGGAGGAGAAATAAGGAAAAACAAAGACAATTATACGGGAAAGAGAGAGAGAGAAAAAAGAAATAGAGATAGCAAAAAAATAGAAACTGACTTACACATCTCAACAAGATCATAAAGAACAAACCACGTAAGATAACAAAACCGCTGCCTCTCCCGCTCAAAAACTACCGTAAACCATATCGAACTCACAACATTGAAGATCCCAAACAAGCAACATACAAGAGGCACAAAACACAACACAGAAACCAGAGAGAGAGAGAGAGAGAGAGAGAGAGAGAGAGAGAGAGAGAGAGAGAGAGAGAGAGAGAGAGAGAGAGAGAGAGAGAGAGAGAGAGAGAGAGAGAGAGAGAGAGAGAGCAGGAAAGCGAGTATGGGAAGGGAAAGGCAGCTGAGTCAGATAGGTAAACAGGTAACAGGAAACCCAGCCACGTGTACAAGGGATAGGAAAGGTTGGCAGGTGGGGTGTAAGGGTGAGGGACAGGCAGAAGGAGGAGGAACCAGCAAGATGGGAGGGAAAGAACACGGGGACTAGTTGGGTGGGTGGAGAGAATGTGGAAGGAAGCCGATCAGACATGTTTTTTTTATGCTAGTGTAAATGTTTCGCGCAGAGTTATCTATTGCTTATCATTGCTGAGTTTATGGGAATACCTACTGATGGAAGACAGATAATTTTTATACATAATATGTATCTTGCACTAAATTTACACTTTCTAAATATTATTACTAATTCCTTTTCTTTATTATTATTATCGTTATTATTATTATTATTATTATTATTATCATTATTATTATTATTATTATTATTATTATTTCAATTTTAATGGAAAAAATATCACGTAAGAACTTAGCCTATTCTAAATATTGCTGCTATTTTTCCTTTTTTTTTTTTTTTTCATGTATGTAGTTGATCTTGTTCTTATAAATACATTTAATAAAACTGCACTTAAATATCACAAGAGGATGCATTTCATCAAACTGAACATCTAGAAAGAAAAACTCCACCTGACCTTGAGTGACGCAGAGATCCCTTGGCCTTATGTCTGCACGCACCTGACCTCTAACATTTCAACAACCGAATGTATAACGCAAAACTACGCGACATATGAACTTTTATTAAAGATGCATATCGAGAAACAATCCTATTGACCTTGAATGACGGGCGCGCTTTGACTTTTGACCCTGACATTGACCTATGAACATACAGCTGTATTTTTCGAGCGTCACTCAGTGCGGCGACCCTCTGTGCGGTGTGTTACAAGGCCATGGCGGGCCTCGCACCGAGCAGCGTCAAAAACAGATGATGGAAGGCTGGCGGACTTTTCAAGCTTGTGTTGTTCGAAGCTCCGGATCAGCCTGCCCTTCCTTCCCCTCTCTCTCTCTCTCTCTCTCTCTCTCTCTCTCTCTCTCTCTCTCTCTCTCTCTCTCTCTCTCTCTCTCTCTCTCTCTCTCTCTCTCTCTCTCTCTCTCTCGTTTCATGTCTTTTTTTTTTTTTTTCTTCATATCCATGCATGTGTAAAAACTGTGAACATAACATTTTAGATTATCTGAGTAACCTCTCTCTCTCTCTCTCTCTCTCTCTCTCTCTCTCTCTCTCTCTCTCTCTCTCTCTCTCTCTCTCTCTCTCTCTCTCCACACACACACACACACACACACCTGTCTCTCGAGCCTCGCCCTCCGGTGGCGGTGCCTCCTCCGCAGCAGGCGCGTCTTGGTCGTGTCCCGCTCGGGCCTTCTGTCCAGCCTCATCTTGAGCTGCTCCTCGTCCTCCTCAGCCTCACGGGGCTGGCGCTCCCTGCCCCGCTCGCGCTCACGCCCACGCCCGCGCCCACCACTCTCGTCGATTTCGATTTCCAAATACATTGTACTTTTGTCAGTGCCAATAGTGGAGCTTGCGATTTTTCTGCCAGATGAGTATGAATTTGAGCACCATGAGGCGCCCCCGCAGTGCCAGGGCCAGGCGCATCTGCCACCCGAGCGGACAACTTGGCCCCGACCCCCAGCCGCCCTCGCCCACACTGCAGCAGCTACCAAGTCCACCACGTGCACCACGCCCCTGGGGATATCCTGAAGCTTCCTTCCCCTCCTTCTCCTTCTCCTCCGCCGCCGCCGCCCACTTCTCTTCCCTTAGTCGTTGCTCCTGTGCTCTTCGTCGTGATCCTCGAGGAAGGCGCAGCTCAGCAAACACGCCGATCAGACACTCGAAGGTTCCGCCCTTTTTGGGCAGGGCGCTGGCCGAGGGTGCCACTTGAGCCTCCAGGGGAAGACCAGCAGGTTGCGCGCCATCCCTCGGGCCGCCGACCACCGTGGCGGGCCGCTGTGGCAAAGGCGGGTGTGGCTCCCAGCGCCTCCCGCTCCAGCACCCGCACCTTCCTGCCCACAAGCACAGTTCCCCAGACGCAGCAGCTTTGCTCTGGAAGCGTCTCACATCAACAAGACACGTGCAGAGCCCCGGGGAAGTATGGCGGAGTTCACGCGGTTACTTGCCGCTTCGATCAGCACTGTTTTATCGGTCTCGAGGGCGCCTGTGAGGGGCCTGGGCGTGAGGCGTGTCGGCGATGCGCGCTACACGGCGGTGCTGTGTCGTTTGTCGCTGCGAGGTGCGCTCCGCGATCTGCAGCCTGGACGACCGTGAGAACTCGCCGTCTGTTTCCCACGCGGGTCTGCTTACCGGCCCGTCCTGCGGTGGGGCCTGCCGGGATTACGTTCACCGCGCCGCCTGCCGGTTCACAATTGACCCCAAGACTGTGCGGCGATAAAAAACTGACTCGATGCCACTTGAGTCTCCACTAATAAACCCGAGACTGGTGGATGTAAAAGCTGCCTGGGACGAGTATTAGGAGGAGGAGGAGGAGGAGGAGGAGGAGGAGGAGGAGGAGGAGGAGGAGGAGGAGGAGGAGGAGGAGGAGGAGGACCGGAATGCATTACGTCAATCTGGACCCATTAGGTAAGTTCCTGAAGGATGAGAACCATTCACCCACGCCTCTCAGTTCATTTGCTCAGAAGTTGCTCTTTAGCAAGGGGACGGTGAGGACAAGCCACACAGGGCCGGAGTCATGAGAGCCCTGAGGGACAAGAGAACAAGTGCAAGAGGGAGAGTGAGGTGACAGGATGGAGCCCACAGTGAAGGGAGACAGGAACTGATGGGGAGGCAATACAGATGAATGAAGGTCAGGAGGACGATGGAAAGGAGGAGGAGGAGGTGGAGGAGGAAAAGATGGAAATAGGAAGGCATGTTTTATGCAGGGGACAGCAAAGTGTAGGCCTGGTGGCTTCTTCCATTTTCCCTTGGTTTCTTATGACCGTAAAATAACGATGAAGATAATGATAATGAACATAAAAGGGCGACCATACCAAAGGTGAAGCCAAGTTTTTATTTTTCATTTATTTTATTTTATTCTATTTTTTTCACCACAATCGACATGACACACAACACCAAACACCTGTGAAGACCAGGACCTCCTCCCCCCCTCCTCCTCCTCCTCCTCTCCTTCTTCTTTCCCCTTCCCCATTCCCCTTCCCCTTCCCTTTCCCCTTCCCCTGCTCCTTCCCCTGCCCAGATGGGAAAGGTGAGCCCTGTGTGAGTGCTTATTGCCGCTTTTCCCCCACCACCACTATTTTGTTACTGCAAGCTCCACCACTACTGGAGTCACCAATGTCATCACCACCACTACAGCTTGATGCATTACGTTATGTTTTCTTCAGTATCATCAACAGCATCATTAATCGCCATCATGTCATCGTCACTGTTACTGTCACCGCTGTCATCACTTATAAAGTTCGTAGCCTCATTCACATCACTATTACTGCTACTGCCACCATCACCACAATTCATCACTGTAATCACCATCACCAACACCAATATACATATATTTGTTTCATCACCACAAGTTACACTATTAAAATCATGATCATCACCATCACCATAAACACCAGGTGCATCACAATCATCACCATCACGCCAGTGCCATACCGACACCACCATCACCACCACAACTACCATCACCACCACAACTACCATCACCACGATTCTTAAGAAAAACAAAAGCGAACAAAATTTTCTTATCCATAATCGAATAAAAAAATCATTTCAGTACGTCCGTCTAAACAATTTGAAACAAAGCAAGATGAAAAGGAAAAAAAAATATATGACCTTTACATTTAACATTATTCATTCTATTTCTTCTCTCTCTCTCTCTCTCTCTCTCTCTCTCTCTCTCTCTCTCTCTCTCTCTCTCTCTCTCTCTCTCTCTCTCTCCCTCTCTCTCTCTCTCTCTCTCTCTCATTAATGTAAGAAAAACAAAATTAAAAATGATATCCACACAGAGAGGTCATCTATAAATAATTCTTGAAAAATAACTTTGGGAACAACGTATCAGTTTTCTATAAAGGTCTGAATTAATTTAATCAGCCCACTTTCTCTCTCTCTCTCTCTCTCCTCTCTCTCTCTCTCTCTCTCTCTCTCTCTCTCTCTCTCTCATCTCTCTCTCTCTCTCTCTCTCTCTCCCACTTCCTCCCTCTCCTTTCCCCTCGTCCCCTTCACCTGCCCTGCATTCCTGTCCTCCCTCCCAGCTCTTAACTTCCCATCTCCTTTATTCCACCTCACATTCTGTCTTCCTATCCTCATTTCTACCTCCTCTTCCTTCTTCTCTCCTCTTTCATCTCTTCCTCCTTCCAGTCTTCCGCTCCACTTCTCTACTTCCTCTTTCGTTCCCTCCACCTCACCTATTCTCCATCTTCCCTCCTTTCCTCTCCTCCTTCCCTTCTATCTTCCTGTCTTCCCTTCCATCTCCTTACTCTTCCTCTCATACACTCCATCTCACATTTTGTTTTCCTCTCCTCCTTTCTACCTCCTCTTCTCCCTTCTTCTCCCTCCTCTTTCACCTTCCCTGTTTCCCTCTCCACCCTTTTTGATTACTACTTCCCCTCTCGTTCCTACTCTCTCACCTGTCTAATTCTTCCCCACGTCTCCACTCCCTCCCTCTTGTCCTGCATCTTCCCAAAACTCGTTCTCTCTGATTAGGTTCATTCCCAAGGCTTTCTAGGACGATGACGGCACTCCCTGGACACTCCTCGCCACTCCCTCAACCCAAGGAAACAAGTGTTAATCTGTATCCTTTGCCCACCAACCTTCCCTGACCCCCGAAATATAGGTAGGTATCCCTTGGCGCCATCCTTCCTTGAGCTAACCTTCACTCCTGCATTAAATTGAAAGTGAAAATGTTCTATTAGGAAATGTTCTGCAAGTCTTCTTCAGTTATTCCTACAAGTTGCGTTTTCTGTTATTCTCATTCTTAGTAATTTCATCACCAATCTACCTATATTCAAAATTCGAAACACCAGTCACTAATCTATCAGTTCCCAGTCACTACTAGTCTACGGCATCCAGTTTTCAGTCAAAAGTTTATCGCGCCAGTTACCAGTCACCATTCAACAGTTATAAGTCGCCAGTCTCTACTACCAGTCCCTCAGTGTCTCAACAACCCCAGTCTCAGTCACCACTGCCAAGTTATCGGTCACCAGTCTATTGCACCAGTCCCCATTCCCCAGTTTTCAGCCCAGTAACCCATTTCCTCTATAGCCATTCCCCGCCACCCAATCACTCTCCCCCAGTCACCAGTCACCATTCCTCATCCCCTAGTCCTCAGTCACCAGCCCATCACCTCATCAGCCCATCACCGGGCAGGGATAAAGCAGCAACAATATCAGTGACGAGTGTTTAGTCAGGTTGAAATTCTACCTGCCCCCTCCCCCTCACTCCCCACCCTGGTAGACTGACACACTAGAGGTATCACCCCACGGCGCGTATAAAAATAGGGGTAAAGAACACTTCCCCAAGTCCTCGGGTAGCCTATCAAGGGTAACCCGAAACCGCGCCGCCCGCACAGAGGTGGTCGTTGGTAACACAGGACTTTAATCGAGTCCCCCTGTATGTGAGCGTCAAGCAGGGACAGCAGAGAAAACGGGTGTCTTGTGGGAGTTACAGGGGTGGCTTTTGTAGTTTTGTTAAATGTAACGTTGTTTGGGATTTATGACCTTATTTCATACAAGAAACTCTAGTAATATTAGGAGCACGACACACTAAAATTCGGCAGGGACAGGAGAGAATGATTGAATAAAACTCAACAAAAATAGCAAGACGAGAGAAAACGGTAATTTTCAAAGGGGTTACAGGGGATGCTTTGGTAGTTTGTGTACCTGGGGAAGGGCGTGCATTAGGGCAGGGTGGTCCCAACTGGTGGGCCACAAATGACCCGCCAGTCTGTGGCCCGTGACCGCTTGTATTATAAATTTATTTTGTGCACGAAAAAAAACACGACGAAGTTTCTGTGTCTATAAATGAAACAGTAATACGAACTAGGATTATATATATATATATATATATATATATATATATATATATATATATATATATATATATATATATATTATATATATATATATATATATAATATTGCCCTCCATGTAAGCTTTTAGAGGTGAGATGGCCCAAGATGTCGAAGTTGGACCAGCCAGTATTAGGGCGTGGTAAATAAGGGAATGTTTTTTTTTTTTTTGGGGGGGGGGATTTGCATTGTTTAATTTATACCGGAATCTTTTACAAACTGGAGTATGATAAACCGGGCATCTGACAAAAATAGCAAGACAGGAGAGAAAATAGTCACCTCATGGAATTAAAAGGAAAGGTTTTTGTAACTCATGTCTATCTGGGGAAAGGTGTATATGGCAGAGTGTGAATAACGGACTACTGCTTAGGATTTCTAATGTCATTTTATGTATGAATCCTTACTGATAGGAGCATGACACACTAAAAATCAATAACACAGCTGATACACAGAAACACTCTTATAACATCACTGGTAACTTACTTTAAGCAAATAAATAACCATAAATTGACGTACGTAACATAAAAAAGCTAATAAAACCTTACTTTGGTTTATATCCCACTCTTAAAAAGCTAAACACACATTCCAGGGGTGGCTATTTTGTTCAGGCTCTGAATGCTATGTGAGAAAACGAGCTGGTCGCCGTGATTTCAAGGCAGACTGAAGCAAGGACGACGTTTCCACAGAAAACGAAGGCATGTGATGTGCCAGACCCAAGGAAGCAAAAGAGAGAGCATAGGCTATACTTAACTAGTGAAAATACCGGGCGTTGTTACACTATTCGTCTGTTATTTTGTTATTTAGCGTAGCGTCACAAATAAAGTATCCGTTCCCACTCATTGCCACTGTTTTTTTTGCGCTTTTTTTTTCCCCCTTCAATATTAAGGTCCAAGGAAACTAAAGAGAGCCTTAGTCAGATCTTAGCTAGTGAAATTATCGGGCGCTGTCACGCTATCTGTCTGTTATTTTGTTATCTAAAGCTTTGTAACCTCTTTCACTCATTTCTACTATATCTTAGCGTTTTTCCCCTTCAATCTTAATGTCCAAGGATAGAGAGAGTCTTGGCCAAACCTTAGCTTGAGAGAGAACCGAGGGTTGTGAAGTTTGCCAGGGGGTTTTTCTACACGTCATGTTACACCGCCTTTTATTTCGTTATTTACAGTCGTGTCAGAAGGTGATTAGTTAGGTTGTTATGGAAGCTCGCTCTCTCTCTCTCTCTCTCTCTCTCTCCTCTCCTCTCTCTCTCTCTCTCCTCTCCTCTCTCTCTCTCTCCTCTCTCTCTCTCTCTCTCTCTCTCTCTCTCTCTCCTTCTTGTTCTTCTTCTTCCATTTGCAGCTACATAATGTTTTGTTAAATTATGACTAGTCCACACACACACACACACACACACACACACACACCACACACACACACACACACACACACACACACACGGCCTTGACAACCTTAATAGCCTCCACCACAGCCTATTGAAGGTAGTTACGATAAGACACCCAAAACGTTCCAAACTGCGAGGACTTCCCACTGCTGTCAAATACAGTTCAAGTCACTATTCAGGCGAAGTGGAAAGACTGACACTGACCTTGAGTTCTCATAAGAAACGATTTTTTTTTTACAAGCACAAAGAAGCGAACAGGGCGGAGTGGGGCAACAACGCAATTCATGCAACAAACAACACTGACAACATCACAAAAGGGACAAATATAACCAGGCTTAAGCAGGAAACTCTAACACAAAGAACATTGAAGTCAAGACACATGCTGGTACACATCACGTCATTCAATAAGCCTGTACTGACCCACGCCCCGCTACACACAACATTAATCAGATCACACAATGTTTTCCCAGAGCTATGAACGAAGCTGTCTGGCCGCAGAACAAACTTCTCACAACCGTGGCGGACTTGGAGTCAAGAATCTCAAGTTCGTTCACGGGATATTTTCGCATTAAAAACATATATTTTTTTCACCGAGATAAGTCAAGGAAACAAAATAATACAAGACGATATAATACAGCCCATGTAGTAAGAAGTAAAATGTTATAAAATACGGTACATATGACACACAATATTATGCAGAAGAGAACAGACTTCTTCCTTATTCCTTCATATTGTTAACATTTAGAACAGAGAGAGAGAGAGAGAGAGAGAGAGAGAGAGAGGGAGAGAGAGAGAGAGAGAGAGAGAGAGAGAGAGAGAGAGAGAGAGAGCACACCTGTGTTTGAACAGATGCACGCCACTATTTTTAGTCATGACAGTCGCCGAGTGTTGCCGCCCTGCAGTGCACACCATAACACTCGTCCTTGGCGCGGAGGAAACTCGACTAACACACTTTTCGGGGAATTCAGCTGCCCCACTTGGCTCCGCGTCCCGCCCCGCCCGCCGCCTCTACTGGGGCACCACCGCCGCGCCGCACCCATCCACCAGCCCGCCCGCCCGTGTTCTCATCTCTCCCTTCACTGTCTGTCTGTCTAGGCCGTGGCTTACTCGAGATTGTGAAAGATAGCAGTATTACTTAACATTCTATTGATGATTCTAGTACTACGTGTGTGTGTGTGTGTGTGTGTGTGTGTGTGTGTGTGTGTGTGTGTGTGTGTGTGTGTGTGTGTGTGTGTGTGTGTGTGTGTGTGTGTGTGTGTGTGTGTGTGTCTAGAGTGTGGCTTTCCTCTTAACACATAAACTTATTTGAGATTATAAAAGTTTCAATATTACTCAAAATTCTATTGATGATTTCAGTACTACCTTATTTTTTTCATTTATTATTATCATTATTTTTTTCTATGTTAGGAAGTGCTCAGACCAAGGCCAGTATCCTTCCTACATAAAAAAAAAAAAAAAAAAAAAAAAAGGGCAGCAAAAAGCCATATACAATGGCTCACTTTAAGTCGCCAGTCCCCGAGGAATAAAACCAAAGAACTACTTACATTATGAAAACTGTCTTGAAACTACTAATACTACTACCACTACTACTACTACTGATACTGTTATTACTACTACTACTACTATAAGAACCCCACACCATACAACACCAAACAAACCTCCACCACACCACTATCCACAAGAGAACCCACCAAAAACACTACAGTACCACCAATAATAACATCAAAAGCCCCGCCACAATCTATCTCTTGGTCTTCATCTGATAACACCTTGCGTCATTTAATCCTCTTCTCCCGGTGCGAGGGTGAGGAAGAACACCATTATTCCGACACTCCTCAGCTCCTCACCGCCCTGGATTCCTGCACTAAGTGACTCCTTGAACCCTCCCTGCCCTGCCCTCACTCCCGCACCTCGCCTCTTGTTGCTGAGAGATGTGCAGGTTAGGGCGGCGGCGCTTCTCTTATGTCGATAAATCATTTCCTCCTTTACTTCCTCTTCTCTCCTGTAATTTAGTTTCGTTTTGTTTTAGTTAATTTTTTTTTTCTCGTTTTCTCGTTCCCTATCCGTGTTTTAAAGTTCTTTCTTCTGGTATTTTTCTTTTTTTCTTCGTTTCCTTTAATTTTTCTTATCCTTTCTAATTATTCGCCTTCTTTTCCTTTTTTCCTCTTCCTCCTTACTCCTCCTCCTTGTTCTTCGTTTCCTTTCTTCTTTTCTTTTTTCTTATTTTCTTCCAGTCCTTCTTATCTTCCGTTTCTTTTCCTTTTTAATTCTTCTGCTTCGCCTTCTTCTGTTTCCTTAAAACCCTGCCTTATCTCGGTTTCGTTATTGTTTTTTCTTTCTTTTCTTAATACTTGACTCCTCAAGGTTATATTTTCACACAAACTATTCTTGTTCTCTTTCCAATGAACACGTAGCTTCATTCATATACATCTCATATTTATCTTCTTTTTTCCTTCTTTTCCCTCCTTTCCTTCTGATATATTCACTAACATTTCCCTGGCTTTTATTTCAGTGTTTTCCTCTACCTATCCTTCCTTCTAGAACATTTCCTTCATCTGACTGGTCGGAAGCAGGGGTGGTCGAGGGATAGGAAATGAAACACGTAGAAAAAAATTAATAATTGCGCTTCTCAACGACCAAAATACTGGCGCAGGGGAGAGTTAGAAAAAAATAAATAAATCTGATCGACCATTGCTGTTCTTCTTCTTCTTCCTTCTCCTCCTCCTCCTCTATACTTGTAATTTTCCTCTTTTTTTATGTAAGCGGGACACTGGTCAAAGGTTAAAAATAAATAAATAAATAAATAAATAAATAAATAAATAAATAAATAAATAAATAAATAAAAACCCCATCGACGTGTCAGTCCCTAAAGAGAAAGCCAAAAGAATTATCCAAAATTAAAGGATAAAAGAGTTCAAGTCATAGGAAGGGGAAAATACAGAGAGAGAGAGAGAGAGAGAGAGAGAGAGAGAGAGAGAGAGAGAGAGAGAGAGAGAGAGAGAGAGAGAGAGAGAGAGAGAGACCTAGTAATCGAAGAGTTTAAATCATTCCCAGGCTGAGAAACTAACGTACCCTCTTCCTCCATTACATTTTCTCCTCCTCCTGCCCCTCCTCCTTCTTTATGTCCCTTCTTCTTCTCCTCTACCGTCCTCCTCCATCATCTTATTTTCTACCTCCACCTCTACTCACTCTTCTAATGTTCTTCTTCTTCTCCTCCTCCTCCTCCTCCGCATCAATGCACTAGATACAGTTTTTAGATCATTACTCTCTCTCTCTCTCTCTCTCTCTCTCTCTCTCTCTCTCTCTCTCTCTCTCTCTCTCTCTCTCTCTCAGTGGTGCCTTCTCGTGTCACGCTTCCAGGGCCACAAAGAGACGCCCTTCCCACCGGCAGCAGTCTCAGGGCCGCGAACCGTGAAGGGGGCGTGAGGGAAGGGAGGGGAAACTGCCGCGTCACCCTACGGTACTCCTGACGGCGGGAAGAAGGGATGATATTCGCCACAAAGGAATATTCGAATGTGGGGGATAGAATGTGTAAGGGTAGCAAGGGAAGGGCGGAGGGAGGGAAAGGAAGGAAGGATGGAAGGAAGGGAGCGTGAGAGGAAAGGAGGATGGAAGAAGGAAGAGTGAGGAAAGAATGAAGGGAAAAAGAAGGAAAAGTGAAATGAAGGTAAAAGACTAAAAAGAAGGCAAGGAAAAGGAAGACGGGAGGAAATAAAAGAGGAAAGAAAGGAAGATAGAAATATGTGAATAAAAAGTAATGTTTTTATATAAAGGAAAAATAATGATGCTCCTCTGCAAGTAATGTGATAAAAATAAACATGCAAAATAAATATACTCACGAATAGCAAGTTTACGCCAAGAAAATTACGCTCATTTAAAAACGCTGGAAAATGACAAAATGAAAATAACGAAAATAATACAACATATAAGTAAGAAAACCACTTCATTTCTTTTTTTTTTCCTGTTTTGCCTCATCATTTCCTTCTCTTATCATCATCATCATCATCATCATCATCATCATCATCATTATTTTCTCTTTCTTCTTCTTCATGCCCTGCGCTTTCGAGACTATGTTTTCTTTATTGTTACTCCTGTTTTTTTTTCTCCATATTTAAAACCTCTCTCTCTCTCTCTCTCTCTCTCTCTCTCTCTCTCTCTCTCTCTCTCTCTCTCTCTCTCTCTCTCTAAGTGTTATAATGCATCCTGAAGTGAGTCATCGAAAAGGTCGTGATCCTCCACCTATTGTCTCTCCTCCTCCTCCTCCTCCTCCTCCTCCTCCTCCTCCTCCTCCTCTTCCTCTTCCTCCTCTTCCTCATCATTCTCTTTTTTAATCCGGTGTCTTTTATTTCTCCTTCCTCACTTTTATTTTTTGTTTTCTCTCTAATTAATACGTTCTCTCTCTCTCTCTCTCTCTCTCTCTCTCTCTCTCTCTCTCTCTCTCTCTCTCTCTCTCTCTCTCTCTCTAGTGAGCATTGCACCATGAAATCTGAAAACACACACACACACACACACACACACACAGAGAGAGAGAGAGAGAGAGAGAGAGAGAGAGAGAGAGAGAGAGAGAGAGAGAGAGAGAGAGAGAGAGAGAGAGAGAGAGAGAGAGAGAGACCTAAACAAACAAATAAACACGGACTAAGTGACTGAGTGACTGACTGACAGATTGACTGCCAAACTGACTTAACAAATTAATGATTAAGTACTAATATGAGGAAAAACTGAGTGACTGACTGACTGACTGACTAACTAACTGACTGATTTACTGAATGATTGACTAACTAACTGACTGACTGACTGACTAGCTGTTTAACTAACTGACTGATAGACTGACAAAATTGACTAGTCATTCCTTTGTCCTCTAAGTTCAGTCACCCCAAACAGAAGCTTAACAAACACACACACACACACACAAAAAAAAAAAAAGAAAAACAAATCCCTAATATTTTTTTTATCTCATCCTTTTTATTCCTCTGAGCGGCCCAGTGTGTGTGTGTGTGTGTGTGTGTGTGTGTGTGTGTGTGTGTGTGTGTGTGTGTGTGTGTGTGTGTGTTTACAGCTCCATTACGTAAAGGGATTAGTCATAAGCCTCAGCTCTCTCGCAGGAGGAGGAGGAGGAGGAGGAGGAGGAGGAGGAGGAGGAGGAGGAGGAGGAGGAAGGAAAAGAGAAAAAAAATAACGCAACAGGAAGGAAAGAAGATTATAGAAAAAGGAACAGTTGAAGGAAGGGAAGATGGAGGAGAGGAAGGAAAAGGAGGAAGGAAGGGAGAAAGAAAAATAATGGAGCAGGAGGGAAAGATGACTGAAAAAGAAACAGCCGAAGGAAGGGAAAGTAGAGGAGAGGAAGGAAGGAACACAGGAAAGGAAGGAAAGGAAAGAAGGAAGAAAAATGCACCAGATGGGAAAGAGGAGGAGCCGAAGTGGTTAGAAAAGGAAAAGTTGGCGAAGGGAGGGAAAAAGGAGGAAAGGAGAGGTTATGGAAACGGAGAGAGAGGAAGGAAGAGAGGGGAGAAGAGGAAAAATGATGAATAAAGACTCGAGATAAATAGCAGAGGAAGTAAAGAGAATAAAAAGAGAAAGAAAAGACCAAGGAGAAACACAGAGAGAGAAAAAAAAAAAGGAGTGGAGGGGAGAGACGGAAGAAAAGAATGAAGAAAAGTAGAGAAGGAGAAAGGAAGGAATGAAGGAAGGTGGGTGAGGTTAGGAGAGCGTCGGTAACTCAAAGGGGAGTCTGGGGAGGGGAAAAAAAAAGTGAATAAATAAATGCAAAGGAAAAAAGAATAAAACATAGAAGTAATGTAGGCACAGGAGTGGTGAGCACGTGTGTGTGTGTGTGTGTGTGTGTGTGTGTGTGTGTGTGTGTGTGTGTGTGTGTGTGTGTGTGTGTGTGTGTGTGGACTGAGTTTGGGTTGGTGTTGTTGTTATTATCATCATTGTTATTGTTTTCCTTCCATTTTCCTCCTTCCTCTTCATCTCTTCCATCAGTTCTCCGGATTCTCATTTTTCTCTTCCTTCTTCCTTCTTTCTCCTTCTCTCCAGGTTACTTCCTTCATTCCTTCTTTCTTCCAATATTGTCACTCATTCCTTCCCTTTTTCATCTCTTCCTTCTCTCCACTCCCTTTTGCTATCCTGCCCTTCTTCTTCTTTCCCTCCCCACTGTTTTTCTACTCTTTCCATTTCTTCCTTTATTCCTCTCTCTCTCTCTTTCTCCTTTCTTTGCTTCTTCTAACTATCTCTCTTCTTGTTTTTCTTCCTCTCTCCATCTCCTTCTTCACTATTCCTCTGTTTCTTCTTTGTTTTCCTTCTCCCTCTCTTTGTTTTCCTTCTTCACTGATTCCCTCGTTCTTTCCATCCGTCTCCACTCACTTCACTTCTTCTCTCTCCTTCTCCACTTCTCCTTTAACTCCTATATCACCTTACTTTTCCCCTTTCTTTTTTTCCCCCTCTCTCCTTTCCTTCCATTTCTATCATCATTCGCTTCCTCTGTATTTCCTCTTTATTTCTCCCTCTCTCTATCTTTATCCTTCCTGTTTTCTTCCTATCATCCATTTTTTTCATTCCTCTTCATCCTTTTCTTTTTTTCCCCTTTCCTCCCATTCATTTCTTTAATCTTCCTTCCCCTTCATCTCTTCATCCTCTCCTTCTCCCTTCCTTCCGCCCATTTCTCTTCCACATTTCCTCCTCATCTGCACATTCTCTACGCCCCTTCTTCCTATCCATTTCTTTCACCCCCTTCCCTTCCTTTTCTCCCATGCATTTTTCTCGGTCTCTTCCTCTTTTATTGCTTCTATCCTCCCCTTCTCTTTTCCTCCAATCCACTTTTTTTTATTTCCTTCCCCTCCTTCTTTCTATCTCTTTTTCTCCTCTCATCCTTCCATCCAATTTTCTCATTCTCTTCTTCTTCATCTATTCATTTCCGTCCTGTCACCGCCTCACCAACTCTCTCTCTCTCTCTCTCTCTCTCTCTCTCTCTCTCTCTCTCTCTCTCTCTCTCTCTCTCTCTGATGGTGGAGATGCGCGGGTGCAACAAACACTCCTTGGTGACCCAGAAGACCCGCCCTCACCAGTCATGCTCCGTCTCCACCTCCTCCACCTCGAGTGCTTCACGTGAGGCCCTTCAAATGCTGCTCCTCCTCCTCTTCCTCCTCCTCCTCCTTCTCCTCTTCACTAGTACATGGTGCACTTACATTCACTTAAACACTTACACCCACGGTCTCTCTCTCTCTCTCTCTCTCTCTCTCTCTCTCTCTCTCTCTCTCTCTCTCTCTCTCTCTCTCTTCTATTACGCGACACTTCAATCTTGCACTTTTCCTCCTCCCCCTCCTCCCCCTCCTCCTCCTCCTTCATTATTCTCTTAACATTTTATTCTCTTTTTCTTTCTCCACTTTCTAAAATACTTTACGTTTTACTCATATTAATCTTATTACTATTATATTATTATTACTATATCAATTCTGATTATCATTACCGTCTTTCTTATTTTTACCGTCATTCTTCTTTTCTCTCGCTTACGTCATTTGCTGATGCACTCTTCACGTGACGGCGCGGCAGGGTTGTGACGCAGGGGTGGCGCGGCGTGCTGCTAGTAAGGATCCGGGTGAAGGTGTGACGCAGTAAAGGTAAGAGGCTGTGGTGATGGTGCTGGTGGTGGGTGACGCGGTGTGTGATGTGCGTGGTGTGAAGGGGCAAGTGGTGTGGTGGTCTGAAGGGGTGACTGGCGTAGTGGTGTGTGGTGTGTGGTGTAGAGGTGATGACGTGTGTGGTGTAGAAGCGATGTGACGGTGTAGCAAGGTGGCGGAATGGTGATGACAAGTGATGAAGTGGTGAGGTGACAGTGGTGATGAAATGAGATGTGATGACTGAGGTGATGCAGTGGTAACCAGGCAAGGTGACAGTGGTGCGATGTCATGACGGTGCGGTGACAGTGGTGATGAGATGGGGTGCCGGTGCGGTGGGGAGAGGTGGCACAGTGATGACCCATGACGCTGTGATGACTATGACTGACAGGTTTGTTATATATATACTCAGCATCGCCAACTTCGGCACGGTAATTTCCCCACATGACGCCGCGGGAGCATGGTAACACTGCCGAAGGGGGAGGGGAAGGGGAAGGGGAAGGGGATGCTCTCACTCGCTGATTGGCTTACGTATTCCACCGTTGTGTTGGAGCGTGCGGCAAACTGAGTTAGTATTCGAACCCAAGCCCTTATTTGCACGAGTGTAATCCTTTACCTTACAAAACACTTGAACCTTTACGTATAAGACACCGGATTATTCATATCACAACAATTCGGTGAGTTATAAGCACACAGGCGTTTTGACAAGGATACAAAATTAACTCGTAGCCACTTTGAAACGTGATAGGACTACATTGTAAAAACACTTCTTGCACCACACCTCAACTACATTCAAAAGGCTCTAGTTAGTTGAAGTTACACAGGTTTTTAAGTTTTTTTTTTCCCTTTTTTTTTTTATTCTAGTGACAGATTAACAAGATCTATACTATAAACAAGAGAAACACACTTAAGAACCTGACTAATCATCTTAGTGGCCTTTGAAACACTCGAGGTGAGACAGCAAGGCGTTTCAGAATACGGACAAGAGTAAAGCAATTACTGGTGGGAAGCATCGCCTGCAGTATTACCATGTTCGTGTCCTCGCCTAGCTGGACTACTGCGCCTGAATCCATAACGCAGAAGTCTGTATTCTTAAAGGCTTTGGATTCACACCACGACTGCCTGTAAAAGCCACACAGGTACTGAGTCGAATTCCCGGGATGTTTTTATCATTAATGTTCCAGAAAATATATTGGATTTTCATGGGTCTATTTATAAATGGTCATAGAAACCTCATTAAACTCAGGTTCTCAGGGTTTTTTTATGACTGTTATAGAAACCTTACAACTTGGGTTTTATGAGTATTTTTCACAATGTTGCAGAAACCTTATTAAACTTCAGTTCTCAAGAGTGTTTTTACGACTAATATAGAACCTCCACTAGATTTTGTTAATGTGTCTATCTGTCTATCATGGCAGAGATGTTTTAAGCAAATCTGATCTCTGTCTATCTATCTGTCTGTCTTCGCGTTAATGTTCTCTATTTGTCTGGTGGGATATGCTCAAGGAACACTAATCTCTGTTTTATCTATCAGGGCTGAGCTGCTCTGAGTAAATATAGTGTCTGTCTATCTATCTATCTATCTATTTATCTGTCTTCACGGTAATGTTCTCTATCTGTCTATCAGTCTGGTGGGATGTTCTAAGAAAAATTTAATCCTTATCTATCTAGCTAGCATGACGGGACTGCTCCGAGTAAATCTGGTATCTCTCCCTGTTTATCTTGCTGTCCGCCTGTCACACACTGCAGCTGGCGTAATAAGATGAGAGAGAGAGAGAGAGAGAGAGAGAGAGAGAGAGAGAGAGAGAGAGAGAGAGAGAGAGAGAGAGAGAGAGAGAGACGCGTGGGTCAAAGGGCCTGGTTCAGTGTGGTGCCTTAGCGTGACCCAACAGCTGGCCACACTGTCCCCGCTGTTATCTTCACAGAGACAGGCTCGGGGGGGAAATGTGGTCTGTGTCAGTATCTCTCTCTCTCTCTCTCTCTCTCTCTCTCTCTCTCTCTCTCTCTCTCTCTCTCTCTCGTCATGGCACAAATATTTTTTTTTCATATTTTCACAAGTATTCAGGAATCTAAAAATAAGGAATACATTGAACTCTCTCTCTCTCTCTCTCTCTCTCTCTCTCTCTCTCTCTCTCTCTCTCTCTCTCTCTCTCTCTCTCTCTCTCTGTCTGTCTCTCTCTCTCTCTCCATGCTTGCCTATCTTTTTGCATCTATCTAGTCTTTTTTTTTCTTTTATTTCAGATTTTTTTTTTCGGTGGTAGCCCAAAATCCTCTCTCTCTCTCTCTCTCTCTCTCTCTCTCTCTCTCTCTCTCTCTCTCTCTCTCTCTCTCTCTCTCTCTCTCTCTCTCTCTCACACACACATTCCTTATGATATCAAAGATTTTCTTTTCATTTTTTTAATCAACTTATGATTGTCAAACTGGAGGAGGAGGAGGAGGAGGAGGAGGAGGAGCTCTCGAATTGTCTCATGTCCTGAAAGTGATCCTGGGAATCTTATAGTGATCAGTTTCATCCACTCTGTCATTACGTCTTATATTACCCCCCCCCACCTTTCTCTCTCTCTCTCTCTCTCTCTCTCTCTCTCTCTCTCTCTCTCTCTCTGGATTTTTTTTTTTAATTCCTATCATAATATACACATTTGTTTATTTATTAATTTGTCTGTGAACTCATTTAAGTATTTATTTAGCGATCTCTCTATCTACTTAGCTAACGATTTTGTTGTGTACAAGTTTGGCTATTTATGTATTTAGTAATTAATTTATTTATTAGTTTGTTTGCTTATATATATCTACTTGTTTATTCATCTGTTTCCTTAATTATTCATCTGTTATCTACTTATACATTTCCTTGTTCATTTATTTGATTATTCAATTCTTTGACTACTAGCTAGTGACGGTATTATTTTTTTATTTAAGAGTAGCTCTGGCCAAGGACAACAAAAAGGAAAAAGAAAATAAAAGAGGCTCACTGAGGTGACAGTCCCTTAAGGAAAAATAATAAAAGGATTATTCAAAATTTGAAATGTCTTGAAGCCTTATTGTTATTTCATTTGAACTGCTGTAAACTACTTAAAAACTTTGATATTCTCCATTACTCAGACGTGTATTGCCAAACGATATCCAGGATTTCCACCAGACAATTTAATTGCACTAACAGAAACCACAGCATTCAAAGAGTTAATTAATTTGGTGTGCAGGTAACTGCAAATACAGCCTCAGGAGATGCAGGAACAGTCACCGAGGCCTGGGGGCGACGACATGTAACCCAAAACTAACGAGGCAAGTGTATTAATTTGTTCTCTTATCACCAAACCCTTGCCGGCCAGTCACCAGCGAGGCAAGGGACACGGATCCCCCATGTTCCTCTGTTCCTGCTAACGAGGTACGTGTCCTGGTCTGGATCACACGTACGTACCTTGTGCTTGTTTCATCCACCAACCTCATCCAGCCTCACCCACACTCAGTCACCCATTCTATCTTTTTTTTTTTTTTTTTTTTTGTCCCTCACTCAAGTTCACCCAGTCTTCATGCCTCACCCAAGCTCAATCACCTATCACATCTTTCCTTTTCTTATCCTGAAAGAAGTTACACTCATCCTTAATTTTTTTCCCATTATTTATTTTTTTCCTCTACTGTTGGCCAAACTGCAAATACGCCTTGTTTGGTGTCTAATATCTACAATATATGTAATGTCAGATTACTGTATACAGTATTATACATTATACATTTCGACTGATATATACTTGGTGTGTCTTTTTTTTTCTTTGTTTCTGTGCGTGTATGTACCAGTGTTACCCAAAAAGCATTTCTTCACAATGGGCCACCTATGTTTACCTATGCTATTAAACATTATTCTTTTTTACAGGTATAATTAAGTTTTCAAGTACCAAGTGTTTCTTCACTCACTATCCTCATCCAGCTTTACCAGTCACCATTTCCTCACCATGCCTCACTCACTCTCTTCCTACTCACTCTGCACACTTGTCCAGCCTCACCACACCCAGTGCCTTACTCATCCCCTGCATCCAACCTCATCTAACTTCACCAGCCTCACTCACCACCTTCAACCAGCTTCATCAAACCCTCTGCTTCTCCTCCTCTTCCTCATCTCCGCAAATAACTAGCGAGCGTCTTCTATGCTTACTCTTCCTTCCTTTTACACAGCTTACTCTATCTAATTCATTCATACTTCCATTTTTATTACTGACTTACATACTTTAATCTCTACTTTCTTTAACCAGTATTCCAGTTATTTTTACTTGGTTTTTTTTTGTTTTCCTTTCCTCGTACGATTCAAATCTTTATTTTTCACTTAATCTTACTTCACATTGTTTTCCATTGA
>NC_087157.1:24100615-24103115 GCF_035594125.1 Scylla paramamosain
GGTGCTGGTGCCCTGCTGCGCTGCCTGGACCATCATGGCCGCTCCAGCGATTGCGGCGCCCTTCACTGACTTTTGGCACAGTAGGTTCGTGCCGCCGCGCGTCGGTCCTCTCCCGCGTCTCCTCATTCTCGGGGACGTGCGGCCCCACGCCCTCCGCCACGCCCTCACCCACCACATCCCCAATTACTCGCCGCGCCCCAGCTGTGACATACTCGTGGTGGCAGACAAACACCTGCTGGAACTGGAGTCCCTCACGGCGCGGCACTACAACGCGTGGCTGTGTGAGGGCAGCCCTCGCGATACAGACCTGCTGCTGACCCTCCTGCAGCCGCGGCGGGGCGGCCCCGAACGTCGCGGCGACGTGGCGCTGGTCCTCAACAGACCCCAGAAGGCTGGCCCACACGCAGACGACGCTGCGATATTCGCGGCTCACCAAGTGCTGGTCGCAGCGCCACAAACTCGCGTCATCGTGGAGGCCACGTTGGACCAGACCGAGGCCACACTGCAGGCCGTGCCGGGCTGGCGGCAACACTCGGGCTGCGTGCTCAGGCTGTGACCACCCCCGCCCTTTCAGGCGCCGCTTGTCTTGCTTCTATCGGTCTTGTCATGAGTAAAGCTCTCTCTCTCTCTCTCTCTCTCTCTCTCTCTCTCTCTCTCTCTCTCTCTCTCTCTCTCTCTCTCTCTCTCTCTCTTTCTTTCTCTTTCTCTCTCTCTATCTATCTATCTATCTATCTATCTATCTATCTATCTATCTATCTATCTATCTATCTATCTATCTATCTATCTCTCTTTCTCTGGTTTTACGCAGCAGTCCCACGTAAAGCTGAGTTAAGGCGTAACATTTCTGCGGTAATCTTCACGACGCGTCAATCAAGCAGTGATGCACACTAAATGGATCCCAAACTATGATTTCATACCAACTCACGCCTTTGCAATATTCATTATCATCAGTAAGTTTTTACCTGGTGTGCATCTGCTGCTGCAGCGACAGTCACGGCTCCATCTTACCTGCAATGAGGGAAAAAGCAATTAGGATTTTTATAGAATGATTGATTGAAGATTTTAGTTATTCAAAACGGTAATAATATACTATAACTGACTGAATGATCGAAATTTTTACATCTTGAAAAGTAAAGAAAAATACATAACTAATATCTGACTAAAAAATTTACATCTCAAAAAAATGAAAACAAAATAACTAATAAATAAATAAACTGACCGACTGACAGGAAATTCTGACGGCGTAACAAAGCAGTCACCCAGCGCTACACATGCACACGTAACAAAACTCCAAAACAGAGATCATCACCACAACAGCAACACCCTCAGCCCCAGCAGCCCCACACAAGCAGCACCTCTCACTCCATTAAGGCGCCCCGCCCTGCAGCAGCGCGGACCGTCCCTGCCTTTCATAAGTTCGCCGTGTCGGGTGCAATTGGATATTCCGAACTGCCTCTCCGCGCGTCCTGAGGGAAGAGCTGCTCGGCGCGGGCTTTTACCTTGATAAGGGTGCGAGTGAGGCGCGACGGACGGGAAGATGGACGGGAAGATGGACGGGAAGATGGACGGAAAGACGGACGGACTGATACACCAAGAAAGAGGAAATTACGCCACACTGATGGAAAAAGAGGGATAAAATGATGGAAATACGGATGCATGACAGACCAGGGAGGGGAAATTATGCCACACTGATGGAGAAAGGAAAACATGCCAGAAATATGGACACATGGACTGAAAGAAATGGTACTGATGAAGACACAGGAACAGACCGAAAAGAAAAAAAAAAACATACACAAGTAAGGAAAAATAAAATATAAAAATACACGAATGGAGCCAAATAAGAGAAAATAAAAATCGCATTAATATAAAAAAAAATCAGAATAGGGACAAGCAAACGGGACAAGATATAAATAAACCAATAAGTAAATAAATAAATAGATAGATAAATAAATGAATAGCGCACCCAGATGAAAATATATAAATTCCAGAATCACAAACAGACAGACGCTCTGAAAACAAATACATAAATCTGATGCAATTAGAGAGAGAGAGAGAGAGAGAGAGAGAGAGAGAGAGAGAGAGAGAGAGAGAGAGAGAGAGAGAGAGAGAGAGAGAGAGAGAGAGAGAGAGAGAGAGAGAGAGAACAACATATAACACCAGTGAAGGATGTTCCCAGTAAAGCACTGAATCGCGCTCACTATTTGCACGTTAGATAAATAAATGAATAAATAAATGTACAGAAAACAAATAAACAAATAAATAAATAAATAAGAACAACAGCATGTAAATCCACAACAATAAAAACAACGGCCATGAATTACAACACAAAAATAAATGCACTGTTAATACATTCACGATTACTTATATAATAATAATAATAATAATAATAATAATAATAATAATAATAATAATAATAATAATAATAATAATAATAATAACAATAATGATAATAATATATCGATGTACTGAACGAAACTGACCTGTTTTGAGATTTTTTTGA
>NC_087157.1:24108115-24113115 GCF_035594125.1 Scylla paramamosain
CCTGTTCTTGGTTCGAATTCTGTTGATTTCATGTTTAAAAATATTTGTTTTCATGCTCGTATGTCTGATTTTTGCCTCCTTTCTTTCTTTTTTTTTTCTTGATCTATTTTTGTTATTATCTTTGCTATTTTTCTATTATTCGCCTTTTTTGCTCGCTGTATTTTCTTATTTTAAAAGGATTTACTTTGCTTTTTTTATTTTTATATTTACTGTTTTTTCTCTTTTTCTTTTGTCTCTATTCTTCATTTTCTTTTTTTAGATAATTTTTTAGTTGTTTTTTTTCATTTTATAAACATTGAAACGTTTTCATCTCTACTTTTTATTTCTTTTTTTTTCCTTTTTTTTTCTTCTTCGTATGCAATATTCTTCTGTCAGTTCTGTTTTTGTTTACCTGGTATCTCTCTCTCTCTCTCTCTCTCTCTCTCTCTCTCTCTCTCTCTCTCTCTCTCTCTCTCTCTCTCTCTCTCTCCCCCCGTAACTTAATACTGATTGAATAACTTATTTACTTTAATTGCAATATTTTCACAACAAAAGGTTTATTCTCGTCTTCTGAACATCATTTTACGAATACATTAGTATTCGTTTGGAATGCCGATTCAACTGACACACACACACACACACACACACACACACACACACACACACACACACACACATACGACTCCTCAGGTATTTGTGGGTGGAGGAAAGAGGAAAGGGAGGAAAGCAGGGAGGAGGAGGACGAATGAAGGGAGGAGGAGGGAGAAGAACGAAAGGAGGAGGAGGAGAAGGAAAGAAAGAAGGAGGAGCACGGGAGGAAACATACCAGTGGATGGGTGGGACAGACCTGTGTGTGTGTGTGTGTGTGTGTGTGTGTGTGTGTGTGTGTGTGTGTGTGTGTGTGTGTGTGTGTGTGTGTGTGTGTGTGTGTGTGTGTGCGCGTGGGCGCGGCGGTCAGTACCAAGGGCAGAGGGTGACTCTCTCTCTCTCTCTCTCTCTCTCTCTCTCTCTCTCTCTCTCTCTCTCTCTCTCTCTCTCTCTCTCCTATCATGGCCACTATCACCTCCGCCGGACCGCCATCCACCTCCACCACGTCAATTATCCACTCGACTGGTGAAGATAGCCACCAGTTAGCTTCCTCCTCCTCCTCCTCCTCCTCCTCCTCCTCCTCTTCCTCCCTTTCCATGATCCTCAGCTTCCTCACAATGTATCTATATAAAAAATGTATAACAACATCATTGATTTTTCTCCTCCTCCTCCTCCTCCTCCTCCCCCTCTTCCACTCTTCCTCCATCATCACCAGCTTCCTCACAATGTATCGATGTAAAAAATGTGTAACAGTATCATTGATTTTTCTCTTCTTCTTCCTTCTTCTTCGCACCACAAACACCGCCTCTAACAGAAACAACAACAACAACAACAACAACAACAACAACAACAACAACAACACCAAGGAATGCATGTAATTACCTTCCTCCAATTTGTTCCCATCATTATCATTACCAGTATTAAGACGGCGCCGCCGCCGCCGCCGCCGCCACCACCACCACCACCACCACCACGACCATTACCACCACCACCATTATTACCACTTGCTTCATTCATCAACATTAGCTGCAATATACCACCACCATCACCACAACCACCACCACAATTTCCACCACTACAAGCCTGTATTCACCACCACCACCGCCACCACCACCACCTCTAGCATCATGACTCCACTAATAGTCTGAATAAAAAAAAAAAAAAAAAGATATAAAAACTAGTACCATCTTGCCTGACTGCTTTCTTCTTCACCATCATCACCATCATCTTTAGAATATTCTGACCTTTATTTTCTCAGCTCTCCTCCTCCTCCTCCTCCTCTTTTATTCTAATCATCCTCCTTCTTCTCTTCTCTAGCCCCTCCAATTTCTCCTTCTCTTCTTATTTCCCTTCATAAAAATTCTTCTTCACTTTCCTCCTCCTCCTCCTTTCTTTTTTTTCTTCTCCTTCCATTGCCTGCTCTTGCACCTTTTCTTTTCTTTCTTTCTTTTCCTTTTTACCTTCTTGCATTCCTCCTCCTCCTCCTCCTACATTTCTTTTATTTCTTTTCTGCTTTCTTACAACCCACATTTTCCTTTTCTTTTTTTCTTTTCTATCTTAGTATCCTCTTCTTCCCACTACTATTCTATCCTTCCTTTTTTTATTTCTTACCTTCTCTTCATTTCTCCCTTCTCTTACTATTCCTCCTTTTATATTTCTCTTATCTATACGTTCTTACATTCCTCCTTTTATATTACTCCATTTTTTTCTTTCTACTTACAATCCTCCTTCTTCCTTCCTCTTCCTTCTTCCTTCCTCCTCGTCCTCCTTCTCCTTCTCCTCCTCCTGCTTCACCACCACCACCATCACCACGAAAAATCTAACCACACCCCGAACACAGCAACAGAAGAAACCAGTAAGTGGAGAGGGAGGGAAGGAGTGGACCAAGTGGCGTGTGGTATAACCTCTGTTGTGGCGTAGCAGCAACACCGGTTCGAACCCCGCGCAGTTCGGTGGGTGTGAACCTTATTCTGAAACCATTCTGCCCGCACCTCAATTATTTTCAAAAGGCTGTAGTTGAGATTACACGAGTTTTTATTTATTTATTCATATATATTTCTTTTTTTTTTTTTATAGTTCCAGTGACAGATTATCCAGTCTTGCTAATAATCTGGCTAATCATCTATGTGGGCTTTGAAAATAAGGCTGTAGTTGAGATTTCACTTCTTTTTTATTATTATTATTTTTTATTTATTTATTTTTTTCATGAATCTAGTGAGATTAACATTTCTACATTACTAATAGAAGAAACACTCTTGAGAACCCGGCTAATCATTTCTGTGGCCTTGGAATACAGTCGTGGTGAGAGAACGAAGCGTTTCAGAATACTGCACTGGTCCGATGCGTGCTGACGGGCGGCTCTCCCTCGCCTGCAGCGTCTCCATTACCGCATCCCGTCCTCCTTCCCGTGGCCTTGGCGGCGTCTGGGCAGTGGGGTAACATTACAAGGGACACTGAGCGGCTTGTTTTCCTTTCCTTTCCCTTGTTTTCGTTCCTTTCCTTGGTTTTATTGATGATAAGTTCATTTTTTTTTTTTGTCTTTTCTTGTTTATTTACTTTCTTCTTTTTCTCATACACGATAGTTCCATGGGTGTATGTAGATCCTGTTTTTGTTTCTTTCCTCAACCTTCCTTTCTTCATTTTATAGATGATGAATAAGCATATACCGTTCTTTTCCTTTCTTTATTTTACTACCAACTTCCTTCCCTCCCTTCCTTATCTTTAGAAATAATAGGAATGAACTGTTTTCCTCTCCTTTACTTCCACAGCCGGGTCTGGTGGAGGGAAGCTGCCAGAAACACCACCCGCGTAACAGACTCGGGAGATGTTTGCGAAGGAAAAGTGAACATGGAGATGAATGTAAGTTTATCAGCCAGCAAGACCCTGACGCTAGAAAACACCGATGAGTAACGTAAACATGCACACAAGTCAAAACAGGAATTAATATATCCACAATTGAACTGTTTTGGCTTCTTGCATCTTCTCTTATTTTCTTAAACTCTTACGTTATTTCAGCGAATGAATATATCTGGTAATGTTCCACAATTTGAATTTCGGAAAGACAAATACGATAAATCATTAATGATCTTAGTGAACATGAATTAAATTGAATGACATGAGTTTCAAGCCGCCGGAAAATATTGGGTGTGTGGCGCTAAGGAAGAAAACGAGTCCTTCACTGGCGGGGAATCAAAGAAAATGGAACGAGACAGCCGCTACTTGTTTTCCTTTCTCAATTTGCTTCCTGGTGTTGAAAGTTTTATACGTGCATTATTTTCTCGACGTTTTCATCTGCATATAATTTCTCTAGCGATATATTTTTACTCTTTTTAAATAATCGCAGTGCGTTTTATGTAATACTTCAGGGAATTTTTCAAAACTTTCCACTATAACCCCCTCTCTCTCTCTCTCTCTCTCTCTCTCTCTCTCTCTCTCTCTCTCTCTCTCTCTCTCTCTCTCTCTCTCTCTTTCTCTCGTTTTCCTTAATTTTCTCCATTCCTTTCTTTCGCATATAATTTTTCTTCTCCACATTCTCTCTACATTCTTTTTCCCTTTCCCTTTTTATATCCTTCGTCTATTTCCACACTCATAATTATCTTCTTCATCTTTGCCCTTTCCCTTCGTGTTTTTTTTTTCTTTTGTTTTTCATCATTCAGACTTTCATATGTTTTAATTAAAATTCAACTTATTTTTCGCCCTCGTATTTCCATGACCTTCAATTATTCATATCCTGCATCATTCCTCCCCAACTCTTTTCCTCTCATGTATTTCATTTATTTATTCATTTTTTTTTTTTACCTCGCATTCCCCTTGATATTTCCCTGATATTTATTTTCCATCATCCCTTCTCGAATTCCTTATTTTCATGCTTTAACCCTTTCACTGAGGTACGCAACACCTCACAGCACTAGATGCAACGAAATCTTAGTGGACATCGCCAGGAAGGAAAAAAAAATGCAACTAAAAGAAAAGATTTAGCAATTTTTACCCAGTATAATGCTTAGATATGGTTACAGTAAGATTTCAGAATGGTCAATAATTTGGGAAGACCATAATGAATCGCTTTTTCCGCCTAATATTTCCTTCCCTTACACATATCAACGCTCCTCAAGTCCTGCCGGTACATTAACATATAAGCTTCCTGACGACACCATTGCAGAGCTCCTTCACCCTTTTTAGCCTATCATCTTTCCCTTACGCTGAGCCGTCCTTGCCTGGAAACTGGCTACCAATGGAGGACAACACCAGCAGAAGCTTTACAGTAGTAGTAGCAGCAGCACCAGCCAGCCAAACCAGACCAAGTCAAGTTATACCAAGAGAAGCCACACCAAGCCGACCGGACCAAGCCACCATTACCAGGACGACGTTCAGATAAGATGCAAATGTAATGGCGTCGCTTTTCTTCATCTAAGGGTCCTCCACCAGCTCCCCCC
>NC_087157.1:24118115-24125615 GCF_035594125.1 Scylla paramamosain
CTCTCTCTCTCTCTCTCTCTCTTTTATTGTTTGTTGACAGATAAGCTCTCGTATTTTTCATTCCTGCGCTGCTTGCTGACCAATTCAGTGCTTTCAGTGTACTCAGCATTGCGTGAACAGCTGAGGCCTGATAGCGTGACGTGTTGCTACATGATTTAAAAGAGTATTAAGTGAGAGAAACTAGAGGATAAGAGAGGAATGTTTAGAAAGGGGAAATTGATGGTCGCTACGTGTTCTCTCTCTCTCTCTCTCTCTCTCTCTCTCTCTCTCTCTCTCTCTCTCTCTCTCTCTCTCTCTCTCTCTCTCTCTCTCTCTAATTAAAGACGCCTGTTGACCCGACATTTTATTGACACTAATTTCTCCCTCACTCAAAATAATAAGAGAAAGAAAAATAAGCTTTCTTGTTTATTTACAGAACAATATGACGCTTCTCCTCTTCCTCTCCTTTCCCTTTTTCCTCCATCTCCTTTCTTCTCTTTCTGTCGTTATCCCTATCATCTGCCGACTATTTTATTCTTCTTCTATATTATTTTATCTTACTCTTTCTTTTTCTCCTATCTTCCTTTTTTCTCCCTAGTAATATTCTCTCTCTCTCTCTCTCTCTCTCTCTCTCTCTCTCTCTCTCTCTCTCTCTCTCTGTCTCTCTCTCTCTCTCTCTTCCGTTTCTTTACGTCAGTTTCTAAACGTGTTTACTTATTTTACTTTGTTTGATTTATATATTTCATCCTTCTACAGACTAATCAGAGAGAGAGAGAGAGAGAGAGAGAGAGAGAGAGAGAGAGAGAGAGAGAGAGAGAGAGAGAGAGAGAGAGAGAGAGAGAGAGAGAGAGAGAGAGAGAGAGAGAGAGAGAGAGAGAGAGGCACCACCTTAACATAGCAACAAACACTGGGATCTAAATAAGGAGCAAACTATGATAACTTTATGTAGAGATTCCTTCTTAGCACTTCACCCCCTCCCATCTCCTCCCGCCCCCCTCCCCTCCCGTTCCTTCCCGTTCCCATCTTCCTATCCCTCCCTTCCACTCTTCCGTCCTCTTCCCCACTCCCTTCCTGTCTCCTCTCGCCCCTCCCCCTCCCCTCTCGTCCCTTCAGGCATCCAATAAATCAGTTAATTGAGTGTGTATGTATGTATGTATGTATGTATGTGTGCGTGTGTGTGTGTGTGTGTGTGTATGTGTGTGTGTTACTAATCTGTCCCTCGCTTAGCTAAGTAACATTCCTCTTGCCCTCTGCCTCTTTATTTTTTTTTCCTGCTTCGCCTCCTCTCCTCCATACTAAGTCCTCTTTATTTATTTATTTGCATATTTATATCTTTATCCTTGACGAAGTGACTTGAAGGTTGATGACAATAACTATAATGATAACAATAATAATAATAATAATAATAATAATAATAATAATAAAAATAATAATAATAATAATAATAATAATAATAATAACAATAATAAGTATGAAGAAGAAGAAGAAAAAAAAAGATGATTATGATGAAGAAAATTACTATAACATTTATTATCACAGTATCCTCAAATTTAAAAATCATCATTTGTTCTATAACAGCAGCAGCAGCAGCAGCAGCAACAACAACAACAACAACAACAACAGAAGCAGCAGCAGCAGTACCAACAGAAGTAGTAGTAGTAGTAGTAGTAGTAGTAGTAGTAGTAGTAGTAGTAGTAGTAGTAGAAGTAGTAGTAGTAGTAGTAGTAGTAGTAGTAGTAGTAGTAGTAGTAGTAGTAGTAGTAGTAGTGCTGAAGATGGTGTTCTTTTTAAGCATTACTCTCTCTCTCTCTCTCTCTCTCTCTCTCTCTCTCTCTCTCTCTCTCTCTCTCTCTCTCTCTCTCTCTCTCTCTCTCTCTCTCCTGAACACTTTTTTCCTGCTCATCTTCCTATTCACCCCAGGACTTATTATGTCACTATCCCAATTCACTCCACCACTTTTTCTCTTTTCTCTTTTTTTCCTCTCTCTTTCCTTCATTTCTCTCATGTGGTTGTATTTTATTTTTACCTCTATTATTCCTTCCTTAATCTTACTACTCACGCCGCTTTCTTGGGGGCTGACGTGATTTCTCTCTCTCTCTCTCTCTCTCTCTCTCTCTCTCTCTCTCTCTCTCTCTCTCTCTCTCTCTCTCTCTCTCTCACTAGTTATCTTCATCCTCCTCTTCACTGTGTTTTGTTATTAACATTTATTAGCTATGGTCTCTTAATTCTTGTCTATCATTATCTAAAGCGTATAATTTTAAGAAAATTCAACATTCGCATCTACTAGAGCTATTTTTATTCCATAATCTTCGTAATGTTATTTTTTCATCTGTTTTATCTTACGTATTTACTTTCATCACAGTCTTCTTTATTCTAACCTACTTATAACGCAACAACAGTCTCTTAAAGTGTCTGTCACGTAGTCTCTCTCTCTCTCTCTCTCTCTCTCTCTCTCTCTCTCTCTCTCTCTCTCTCTCTCTCTCTCTCTGTGACACTCATCTCCTCTGATCCTCTTCATCCCTCCATTACCGCCGAAGTTTTATCTCGTCATCTATTTTTCTCTCCCTTCTCAGCTTCTTATATTACTGTGTCAATTAATTTAACCTCAGTCCTTCCTCTGTCCATTGGTGCCTCGGCCTCTGCTCTCTCGTCTAAGCCGCACTCTGGTAAACAACCTCCGAGTGCAAGGGTGCCGCACTCTGCCTGTCTCTTTATACAAACATTCAGACGCTTACCACCAAATTTAGAGCTAAAAACATTACTTTACTTTTTTTTTTTTTTTGTTATTGAAGAATCTGAACGTGTGGGGATGTACTACAGTATCTGAGGAGTTTACCACAGAGTCACGTATATTTACAAAGTTTATGGCTGAAATCATGACTTTTATTTTACTTATTCATTTATCTATTACAGAAGCAGGATTCGAACGTGTGAGGATGTGGTAATGTGACTTTACCACTGAGCTACATATCACGAAGCTTAGAGCCAAAATTATAACTTTTTTATAAGGATTTAGACACGAGACATTGCATAAAGCATTTAATATATTTCCAATAAGCCACCATGCACACATTTACACAGTCTTTAATACAGCTTTACATCAAAAGGAAACGAGTGAATCAGAAAACTATAAACTTAAGACATACATTCAGAAAAGAAGACGAAAAATACAATTTCGCAAGTGCAATGTCTATAAAAAGTCATTAGAACATAATAAGATAAGGGAAACTACAAGAAACCAGACATCAGGCCTACACGTGGCAGTCCCTGTATAAAGCACGCCTACCTATTTCCACCTGTCATCCCGTAAGAACACAAGCACGTAAGGGAAGCCGCCCTCATCTGACCACTGTCTGAAAACTATGAGAGAGAGAGAGAGAGAGAGAGAGAGAGAGAGAGAGAGAGAGAGAGAGAGAGAGAGAGAGAGAGAGAGAGAGAGAGAGAGAGAGAGAGAGAGAGAGAGAGAGAGAGAGAGAGAGAGAAAACATCGCAGATACAAAACCCACGGAACTCATTTGTATCCATTACATTATTAGCGATCACTATCAAGGACATGCGGGCTCCCTAATTAATCATAATGGTATACCTAATTCTTACCCTGAGATCTAACCCTAACAGAACTTAAACCTAACCGGACCTCCCCTATCCTGAATTGAACAAACCTTACCTAAACCAGCATAACTTAACATAACCCTAATGGAACTTAAATTTAACCGAACCTTCTTTATCCTGAACTGAACTGAGCATCCTTTACCTAATTTAAACTAACTTAACCTCACCTCCTAAACTTGAATTCAACATTACCTAACCTCTCTTAACCAAAACTGAACTACCAACATATAACCTAACCTAATCTGATTTAATTCAACCTGAACTAAACTAATCTAGCTCAAAATAAGATAGCCTGAACAAACCAAATTTAATCTAACAGACCCCACATCTTAAGAAATTACTCTAATCAACAGTATTGCATCCATCACAATCATCATACTCATTACATCAGCTGAGTTTTATCACATCATTACATTAACAACACCGTCCCAAGGCCACGTTTCTCCCTTCCTCTTTGCAATATTACTTTTCTGAACCATTTTAATGCTACAGATTCTTTCCTCATAATCCCCTGCAACTCTTCAGACGTTTATTTTTGATATTAAAACAGGTTAATGAGTTTTGTAGTCTAGACAATACAAAATTAATCTTTTATCTTACTCTGTCTACCTATGTAAACTACATTTCTTATACTGTTCTGAATGTTATCCAAAGACGACCATAGCAGTGAAAGGATTGATTATCTTTAAAGTTAACAACATCTCCATCCACTACAACCACTATAGTTACATATACCTCAGGAGTCTTCATTTCTTTCTTCCTTACTCCAGTGTCCCTCTTCCTTACCTCTATTTCCATTCTTGACACCTATTTTCACCTATTCCTCATTCTTATCCCCTCTTCCCCTCTCCTAATTCCCTCTTCCTTTCCTACGATCCACTTATTCCCCTCCCATTATATAACTCTACACCTTCTTTACCAACTACCATTTTCTTGCATATTTTTCTTCAATACTTTCACTGACACTCTTCATTCTTTCATCATATTTCTTTTCCTTTATATATCGCCCTTCATCTCCCTTCATCCTGTTCTTCCCTTTCATCCTCCTTCCATTCATCCACTTCCCTTCGGTCCAGTTCCCAGGGGCGCCCCATGTGAACAAGGCCTCACTCTCATGCATCTGTTTAACCTCCCCACATTGAAATACACTAACCAAGCTATCTCCTTAGTCCGCTGCACCGTATTCTCAAACCAGGGACACGAGAAACAGTAAAAAACACAAGGAAAAAAAAAAGAAAGAAAAGAAAACGAAAAAACCAATGCAAAAATACGGAAAAAATAAGCAAAAAATAAATAAAAACCAATGGAAAATACCCGAAGAAATAAAGAAACAATGGAAAATATCCCCCCTCAAAAAAAAAGAAAGAAAAACAAAACAAAAAAAACGTCAAAATACCTTAAAAAATGGAAAAATACCCACGAAAATCCGGAAAAAAACGGAAAAAAACATAAAACCTTCTCTGCGCCATAATAAAAACAGGTGTGAGGAGGAGAGCAAGGCGTGTTTCAGCATGAGGGCCGCTGCTCCCGGTCACTGCACGCCGCCCCCTCCCGCCACAACATTAGCCTGATGGAGCACACTCATTTTTCCTCCCCACACAATACCCTCAGACTTTTATTCATCCCTTCCTCGACCGCGACTCATCCCGCCCACAATGCCCATGACCTGCCAAACTCTCTCTCTCTCTCTCTCTCTCTCTCTCTCTCTCTCTCTCTCTCTCTCTCTCTCTCTCTCTCTCTCCACATGTAGGTCTGATGGTTCCTTGCACCTTCTTTTCATTTTCTTATGTTCTTCTGTTTCTCTCTCTCTCTCTCTCTCTCTCTCTCTCTCTCTCTCTCTCTCTCTCTCTCTCTCTCTCTCTCTCTCTCTCTCTCTCTCTCATACACCTGTCGTCCTTAGAAGAAAAGATTCTTTCTACGTGAGACAGCCCAAGAGAGAGAGAGAGAGAGAGAGAGAGAGAGAGAGAGAGAGAGAGAGAGAGAGAGAGAGAGAGAGAGAGAGAGAGAGAGAGAGAGAGAGAGAGAGAGAGAGTAAACAAGGTCTCTGAAACTATGTGGTTCCTCATAAAAAAAAAAAAAAAAGAAACAAAATAATAAAAATAGGAAGCTTTCTACTGTGTGGTGATGCTACTTCTTAGGAATGCTGGTGCTGGTGCGGGCGCTGGGGGGTGAGGGGGATGAGGGGGGTGAGGGAGGGGCAGGTGGGGAGAATGGGAAGAAGGGGAGCTGCCAGGGAAAGGGTGAAACAGGCGCATGAGAGTATGGGAGGATGAGGGAAAGGGAAAAGAGGAAAGGGAGATGGAGGATGAGATATTGGAAAGGAGGAGAAGGGTAAAGAGAATGAATGAATGAATGAATGAATGAACGAACGAAAAGAAGAATCATGCAGTGGAATGAGAGAAAAAGCAATAAAGTGATTGTAAAGGAGATTAAAAACTACACGATAAGAGAGAGAGAAAAGTAGATAATAAAAATAAAAGAGGGAATAAAGAGAGGGAATAGGTGTAGGAAAGATAAACAGTCAATAAAATAGGGAAAAGAGGGGCTGAAGAAAAGGACATTAGAGATAGGAAATAGGGATGGAGAAAAGGAATAGTGAGAAAAAAAAAGAAGAAGAAATGGAGGAAGAGATTATGAGCAAAGAAACTGAATAAAACAAAACAGGAAAAGAGTTAGGGATGGACAAGGACTATACAAAATGGAGCAAACGAATATTGTCACAAAAACAAGAAGAAAAAAAAATAGGAGAGAAGCTGCAAGTAGAAAAGAAATAGACAGAATGTGACGGGAGTTTTTAAGGGACGGAGGAAGGGAGGAATGAGTGCAGGAGGGAGGGTAAGGGGAGACGGGTACAGGAAGAGAGGTAAGGGGTCGAAGGGAGGGGGAGGTGAGGGAAGAGAGGAAGTGAGGAGGGGGGAGGGAGAAAGGGGGGACGCACTCCCTGACATGCAAACAAACTTGAATATAAAATTTCGATCGAGGAACGTGTGCAGTTAAATTATTCACTGCCCTCTCATGCCTTCTTGACCTCTCTCTCTCTCTCTCTCTCTCTCTCTCTCTCTCTCTCTCTCTCTCTCTCTCTCTCTCTCTCTCTCTCTCTCGAGCATCACGTTTTACACTTTACCCTTTGCATCTCCTCCTCCACTTCCTCCTACTTACCTCCTTTTTCTTTTCTCCTCCTCCTATTCCTCCTTCTCCTCCTGCCTACCTCTTAACTCTCTCTATCTCCACCTCCTCCTCCTCCTTCTCCTTCTCCTCCTTTAATCTTTTTTTAAACCTTCTTTCCATCTCCTCCTTCTTCATCTCCTTCCTTCCTCATCTCTTCTCCATCACCTCCTTCCTCCTCCTCCTCCTCCTCCTACCTCCTGCCTTTTGACCTCTCTTCCATCTCCTCCACCTTGTCTTCCTTTAATATCGACTTCCCTCATCTTTAAACTCAAAACACAATAGCTTCTCCACACCACATCCACATCACCACCACCATCCACCACCGACTCACAATCAAACAGACCTACATATCCATCCACCATCGCCATTTTCTTCTCTCTCTCTCTCTCTCTCTCTCTCTCTCTCTCTCTCTCTCTCTCTCTCTCTCTCTCTCTCTCTCTCTCTCTCTCTCTCTCTCAGAGGCGGACACGAACACTAAAGGTTTCTAAAATGATTCTGTCTAGTGATATGATTGGCTTCTGTTGTCTGTCTGTCTGTCTGTCTGTCTGTCTGTCTCTGCGTGTTCTAGATTTGCTCTCTCTCTCTCTCTCTCTCTCTCTCTCTCTCTCTCTCTCTCTCTCTCTCTCTCTCTCTCTCTCTCTCTCTTATAGAAGACGGAGCGACGGCGGGAAAGTTAGCCTTGTGTGTGTGTGTGTGTGTGTGTGTGTGTGTGTGTGTGTGTGTGTGTGTGTGTGTGTGTGT
>NC_087157.1:24128115-24130615 GCF_035594125.1 Scylla paramamosain
ATCTTAATTGTCATACCTTCTATCTTTATTTCATTTTTTTTTTTCTTCTTCTTGCATTTCGTTTGATTTTACTCTTATGTATTTCTGTATACGTGTTCTAACTATTGTGTTACTATATCTTCGTTTTATATATATATATATATATATATATATATATATATATATATATATATATATATATATATATATATATATATATATATATATATATATATATATATTTTTATCTTTATTCTATATTTTCATAAAGTTTACCAATTCTGGAAAATATATAAAACCAAAAAATAAGAGCGATTCGCTTTCCATCATTTTTTTTTATTTTTATTGTCAGTGTACCCGTAAAAATTTCCTTTCCAAATACGTTTTCTTTTTCTTTTTCTGTTTCCTTTCACATCATCAGGACAGAAGAAAAACACACACACAAAACAAAAGTCCAAGACACACAAAGGCCTTTTCGTTCTTTTCTCGTTTTTTAAATTTTTTTTAATTCTTCCATCCGTTTTATTCACGTTTATACGACGTGTGTGTGTGTGTGTGTGTGTGTGTGTGTGTGTGTGTGTGTGTGTGTGTGTGTGTGTGTGTGTGTGTGTGTGTGTGTGTGTGTGTGTGTGTGTGTTTTCCTTTTCACTAGCTACCCAAAAATTATACATTCAAAGCACGTTCCTATTTTTTTTTTCAGCTCCACTCAATGAAACTAAAACAAACATAAATAAAAATAAAAATAAAAAACAAAAAAAACAAAGCAATAAAACAAAACAAAAAGAAAAATGGCGTGCGTTTCATGTATATTTCCATTGTTAAAACATTCCTCTTTAAATTATTCTATCCTTTGTATATTATGTAAAAAATATTAAAAACTAACTTCAAAGACAACCGAAATTACAGTGTGGTAGAAATATATCACAAGGAGAGAGAGAGAGAGAGAGAGAGAGAGAGAGAGAGAGAGAGAGAGAGAGAGAGAGAGAGAGAGAGAGAGAGAGAGAGAGTGTGGGTGTTGAATGAATATCCTATTTTCTTAATCATTTTGTTTCCAGTAATTCTTATTGCACTTGTACTGTTGTTCTCCTTATTGTTTCCTTATCGTTTGAAGACTATGATAATAAGATCATTTTGAATATCATGTGAAGAAAATGAGTGAATATCCCCTCCCCCACCTCTCTCTCTCTCTCTCTCTCTCTCTCTCTCTCTCTCTCTCTCTCTCTCTCTCTCTCTCTCTCTCTCTCCAGTAATTCAAATCGCATTTCTTATATATCATTCCTTCATCATTCCAAGAAAACAAAAATAATAAAAAGTACGAAAAATAATACTGCTTCTTTCTTTCTCTTTTTTTTTTTTTCATTCATTCTAATCACACTCCTATTCTTGTATATTCTTCGTACTTCCAAGAAAATAATAATAAAAAAACACCCGGTAAAGAGGAGCGGCCTTCACCCCGTGTGCCATTCAGGGGGAAAGTCTGGTGAGCCGTAATTTGAAGCGGAAATGAAGCAAGCATTGTGAGGCTTCGCACGACATTACCTGAATCGAGCGAGGTCCGAGGCGAGTTTGGAAAGTAGTAGTAGTAGTAGTAGTAGTAGTAGTAGTAGTAGTAGTAGTAGTAGTAGTAGTAGTAGTAGTAGTAGTAGTAGTAGTAGTAGTCTTTTCTTCCTCTATATTTCGAAATACGTGTAACACTAAACAACTGACATATCATAGTAGTAGTAGTAGTAGTAGTAGTAGTAGTAGTAGTAGTAGTAGTAGTAGTAGTAGTAGTAGTAGTAGTAGTAGTAGTAGTGGTAGTAGTGAAAGTAGTAGTAGTTGTAATAGCAGCAATTATTATCGTTGATGTTGTTGTTGATGTTTTCATTCTTGTTTCGCAATACAATAAAATGCATCATCATCATCATCATCATCATCATCTTATTATTATTATTATTATTATTATTATTATTATTATTATTATCACCATTAGTAGTAGTAGTAGTAGTAGTAGTAGTAGTAGTAGTAGTAGTAGTAGTAGTAGTTGCAATACCAGTACCAGTATAGTAGCAGACACATCTACAACACACCCAAACCAAGACCAGCTCAACACACACACACACACACACACACACACAGTAATGGCCACGCCGCAACCCGTGAACCCGTTTCGTTGTGTTATCGAAGCGTGAACCCGAATCACGACTCGCGGCGGACCTGACGACTCCTCCCTGACCCCTTTGACTGCCCTGACCCTCGTGACCTGGCCTGACTCCACCCCGCTCCACCCTCACTCCATCATCCACTTCACATCTTACTTGATCCCCTTTCATTTCTCCATCATTGTTCTCTGATCCACATTTCTGTTCTCCTTTTTCCTCTTACCTTATTGTTCTCCTTTTTCCTCTTACCTCCTCCTCCTCCTCTTCCTGCTTTCTCTTCTTCCTCCTCCATCTGTCTCCTCTATCTACCTTCTTCTTCTGTCTCTTTTTCCTCCTTCCTGTCCCACCTGTCTTCCTTACTTTTCTTCTCCTCCTTCCAC
>NC_087157.1:24135615-24148115 GCF_035594125.1 Scylla paramamosain
ATGAACCCCCAATACCTGCCCCTCCGCTCCTCCAATACGCCCTTGAGACTGAGCTGGCGAGGGGTGGTGGAGAAGAGGTGGGGGGGTTTAGTTCTTAAGGGTGTGGTATTAAAGGAGTTTTAGGTAAGGGACGTGACAAGGAAGTGTTTTAAAGGGGGTTAAGAAATGGAGGGAAGGGGCAAGAAGGAGAGAAACGGGGAGGAAAGTGGAGGATGTGATTTTTTTTTTTTTTTCGAAGAGGAGTAGAAGAGGTGAATAAGAAAAAGAAAGGAAGACGGAGGAAATGGAAGCATAGCAGGTGACGAAAAGGAAGGAATAACACCAAATGAGGAAGAAGGATAAATCTGGAGGATGAAAAAAAAGGAAAACGAGAAAGAGGAGGAAAAGGAAAAGAAGGAATAGAAGAGAAGAGGTGAAGGAAACGAAAGGACAAAGGAGAAGGTATCTACAGAGAAGAAAAAAATCAAAGAAACAGAAAAGGTGAACAGAAGAGACGATAAGAATAAGAAAGGAAAAGACTACACAGGAGGAGGAAGAGGAAAAGGAAAAGGGAAAGAATTCAGAATAGGGGCAATGAAGCACGATAAAGACATAAAAAGAAGAGGAGGAAAGGATACAGGAACGAGAACAAGAAGTGATGAAGGAAAGGAAAGAAGGAAGAAGTTGGAATAGCGATAAAGAAGGTACGATAAAGATAGAATAAGAAGAGGGAAGAGGAGCAAAGAAGAGAGAACGAGCTTGCAGAATTCGAATGGAGAGAGAGAGAGAGAGAGAGAGAGAGAGAGAGAGAGAGAGAGAGAGAGAGAGAGAGAGAGAGAGAGAGAGAGAGAGCTTGCAGTAACTGGTGAAAACAAAAATCAGGTCTGGACGCAGTGTTCTCGCTGTGGCGGTGAGCGGCTCCCAGGCCCAGGCGCTGAATAATGAATGCACGGCGAGATTATTAAAGATGCACAACGTCACGTACAGAAGAGCTGCCTTTCAGAGGGGAGTGGGCAGGCACAAGTGTAGACGATCTCCCACCACCAACTTTCAATACATACTCGTATATGAATAGACCATGAATAATATACAAATACAAAAACACAAATGAATGTAGTCTCCCGTTGTTTATCTAACCCGGAAAGACTTTAATGGAGAAACTAAAACGAATCTCTGAAATAAAAGTGTTAATTAACGGCAGCCGTTATTCATTTATTTTATTAAAGCCCTAAAGCCTTAAAAGAATTCAAAACTTACAGAAAAAAAAAAACTTAATTCATTATACAAACATACCCAACGAAACAAAAATGCATCTGAAAATTTGATCACCTGCAAGTATAAGAAAAAACTGTTGATGATATAAACCTAAAAGAAAATTAAATAGAAATCATATTTGGAGACATACAAAAATCACATTTAATTACATCCAGTCAAAAAGTGAAAACTGTACAGAAAAATGTATTACCTAAAAAGTGTTGTTGCTCTAAAGCCAAAATAATTATGAAAATACTAAAAAAGTAATTAGACAAAAAACAGAACCTCAATTAAGAACAAGTAGTCAACAAAAAAGGCTCTAAGAAATGGCTCAAAAAAATGGCGCGCATCACCTACAACCAAAGGCGAAGAAGAAGAAGAAGAAGAAGAAGAAGAAGAAGAAGAAGAAGAAGAAGAAGAAGAAGAAGAAGATGATGATAATGGTGATGATGATGAAACAGGAGAAAAAGAAGTACACCAACAACAACAACAATAACAACAACAACAACAACAACAACAACAACAAATAGAAAGAAAAAGCAGAAAACAGAAAAAAAAAGAAAACAAAAAGAAAACCACACGAGATTTTTATTCTCATTTCCTTCTCTTCGTTCTTCTAAAAACTCTCATTTCTTTTCCTTTTTACCTTTTTTTTTTTTCACTTAACCAGCCAGAAGTCGGCGCGCCACATTTCAGGATAAGTGCTAATTTACTGCCGCGTTGCACAGAAAGTTCCCTGAGGCCGGTGTCGAAAATAGAAAAAAAAAAAAAAAAAAAAAGTAATGTATTGAGTAAATTCAGTGTTTGCAACGGAGTCACGAAAAGAGAGAGAGAGAGAGAGAGAGAGAGAGAGAGAGAGAGAGAGAGAGAGAGAGAGAGAGAGAGAGAGAGAGAGAGAAGATTAGGAGTAAGCTATAGAAGAGAAAGAAAAAAGAATGAAGAGAACTGGGAAAAAAAAGGAGAAACCTGAAATGGTGAGATTTAGAAGAAAAAGAATATCTGAAAGAGATGATTATAAATAAGAGAGAAAAAAAAGGAAAACTAAGAGAAGAGGAAAAATAAAAAAAAATAACATTAAGGAAGAGAGAAACAGATGAATTAAAAAGAGAAAAATATGAGAAAATAACAAAGAGAGAAACGAGGAAAAGAGGAAGAATAGATCAAATGTGCAAGATTAAAAGAAAAAAAGAAGAAAAGGGAAAGATGAAAGAAAAGGGACATAAAGGGAGAGACAGAAGATGAGATTTTAAAAAAGAAAGAAAATAAGAGAGGGAGAAAGAGAAGAAACTATAAAAAAATAAGCTTGAAAACAAAGGAAAGAGAAGAGAAGGGAAAGAAAAAAATAACGTAAGGGGAGAAACAGAAGAGGATGAGATTTTAAAAGAGAAAGAGAAAAGGGAGGAAGAGGAAAGGAGAAAAAGATCGAGCAAAACACTGAAAGCAAACAGAATAAGAGAAGGAGAGAAAGGGAGAGGGAAAGACAACAGAGCATGGAAAAGTGGAGAGGATGACAAAAACAAACAAAAAAAGAGAAAATGAGAGTTGCACAAACAAAAGCAACACGAAAACAAGAGAAAAAAAGGAAGAAGGAGATAATAAGATAAGAGGAAAAAGAAACAAAAGGAAAAACAAGAAAAGAGAAAAGAAAGGAGAGAAAAAGAAGAGAGAAAAATAAGAGCAATAGTAGCGTCCCGTGAAACTGCGAAAGATGCTGTGCTGAGGGAAGAGGAGGAGGAGGAGGAGGAGGAGGAGGAGGAGGAGAAAAAGGTAGTGATGGTGGTGGTGGTGGTAGTGGGAGAAGAGGGGAGACAGGATAGGTGTGGTGGGCGTGAGAGTGGGCGTGTGGGCGGGGCTGCACGGGGCGGCTGTGGGCGGGAGTGAAGAGCAGAGGGAGGGTGGAGCGGGTTGCGGATCTGGTGGGAGACATATTGATTCCACTCGTGGCCTCCTCCACTCCCCTGCACTCCCTCCCCTCACTCCCTCCCCTCAAACACACCTCAACCAACCACCGCACTAGACAGAGAGAGAGAGAGAGAGAGAGAGAGAGAGAGAGAGAGAGAGAGAGAGAGAGAGAGAGAGAGAGAGAGGTAAGGACGTGAGAAGAGGAAGTGCAACCAAATACTGCTGAGCAAAGTGTGTGTGTGTGTGTGTGTGTGTGTGTGTGTGTGTGTGTGTGTGTGTGTGTGTGTGTGTGTGTGTGTGTGTGTGTGTGTGTGTGTGTAAGAACGGGAAAGGAAAGGGACAGGAGAGGTGGGAAGCGGGACAGGGACGGGAGAGACGCTGGGAAGGAGAACAAGAACACCGGGACGGAAGAGTATGGAAGAACAGAGAGAGGGAAGAGAAGAACAGGTGAATATACTGGAGACACGTAGACAGATACAGGTAAATAAGCAATTCCTTCCTTTTTTACTGTCCTGTCTCTTTCCCCTATACGTTGCAAGAACCAAAAGATTTGTTGCTGTTTGGTTCTCCTTTGCAAACTATTATACCTCACAGAGCCCTAAGTAGGTTAAGGAACCCAAAAAGCTTAGTCTTTATAATGGGCTGTTTGTCTACCCACCCATGCACCATTAACAGTTTCCTCTTGTAATGACAGGCATAATAGTGTGTTTAGGTGTGTACGTGTTTATCTGAATCTTTCCTCTACACTCTGATCCGTGAATGTAACGAGTTCTTGGTAGGTATGTGCAGGGTGCAGTGCCTCGGTAGCGTATCAGTGTATTTGTGTATCTGTCAGCAGTCGTGATTCTTAACTGAGTGCCGTGTGTGTATTTTGGGCGTGTGCAAAGGTCAAGGTTATGGGCACTGCGTTACTAATTAAGGTATGACTTCTAAGTATTTTTTTTTTGTTACTCTATGTAGAGGACTTATACAGTCGTATTAGTAGTATTTGTAGGTGCCTTAGTAGTAGTAGTAGTAGTAGTACATGGGGTGGAGGTATTAGTAGTAGTAGTAGTAGTAGTAGTAGTAGTAGTAGTAGTAGTAGTAGTAGTAGTAGTAGTAGTAGTAGTAGTAGTAGTAGTGCCAACAGTACTACAACTACTGCTAATGCATCACCAACACCACCAACATCAGCAACAACACCATCACCACCAGCAACCACAAAATAACAACAACAACAACAACAACAACAACAACAACAACAACAACAACAAAGCACCACTCTTGACAGCGGGGAAGGAGGAATGGCCGGGAGGCGACGCCCAGGCTGAGCCAAGCCTCACTCTTAATAAATTCATAACGCGGGCAGGGTCGGCGTAATGGGCCTGCGCAGGACGAAGGCGAGGCGGAGGGTGCGGGGAACTGAAGCGAAGGAGCTGAGCTGAGGGGGTGAAGCGAGGGGACTCAGTGAGGGGAACAGAGCGTAGGTGAGGTAAGGGGAGAAAGTGAACGGATGAGTGAAGGTGAGGTAGGGTGAGGTCAGTAGGTGAGGTTGGACTGGGTTGAGTTTGGTTGTGTTGCGTTGGGTTGGGTTAAGATACCTTATTCTTGTTAGGTAAGGAAGCTACTGCCATGTTAGGTCAGATAAGGTAAGGTAGAGTAAGATAAACTAAGGTAAGATAAAGTAAGGTAAGGATAAGTTAAGGTAAGGTAAATTATGATAAGATAAGGTAAGTTAAGGGAGACTAAGTTAAGGTAAGTTAATGAAAGGTAAGGTAAGAGGTAAGGAGTACGTCAGGTATGGTTTGATTATATAAGGTAAGTCAGGATACGGTGAGGTTTTATTAAATTGTTTATAAAATTTGGTTACGTCAGATCTGGCCAGACTGTGGGGTTAAGTTAGGAGAACAGTCGACCAGCATGGGAAGAAAATATTGCTGAGGCGAGAGTCAAGAGAGAAAAAACTAAATGGAGGACAGACAGTTTACATTACATTAGGTCAATTAAACAGTACAATAAAGAGGATAGTAAAGATGAGACTCGCACGTATTACTATGACACCCCCCACACCACACCTGAACCTCCATAAATCCCCTACAAATCCAAACTGCCAATACACATTTACCACCCTCTCTGCCCCCTGCCCCCCACCATCCGTCCCTGCAATGGCTCTATTAGGCCACCCAGGGACAGGACAAGTTGGTGAGGTGATGAATAGGGATGGATGGGCTTTCCTTCCTCTCTCCGCGGCCTGTTCCCCTGAGAGGCCTGTCTGCACTGCCAGCGGCCCCTTCGAGTCCCTCTCAGGTTCTATCAATCCTTTGCCTTCCTGCTGCAGCGCCGGCCACACCCACAGAGCATGAGAGAGAGAGAGAGAGAGAGAGAGAGAGAGAGAGAGAGAGAGAGAGAGAGAGAGAGAGAGAGAGAGAGAGAGAGAGAGAGAGAGAGAGAGAGAGAGAGAGAGAGAGACTTTATCTATTTGACAATATACCTGTCTAGTTAGAGAACGAAGGGGAATGAGAGAAAGAATTTATCTGTTTGAATATATACCTGAATAGATGGGATAAGAGAGAGAGAGAGAGAGAGAGAGAGAGAGAGAGAGAGAGAGAGAGAGAGAGAGAGAGAGAGAGAGAGAGAGAGAGAGAGAGAGAGAGAGAGAGAGAGAGAGAGAGAGATTTGACTTCAATATACATACACTATAGTATTTCAAACTCACGATGACCCACGAGGTGTTGGTCGCTTCAAGGAGCGGCGGTGCCAAATCTAACCCACCCCCTCAGAAAACGGAGACAACCGTTCTCTTTATTTGCATGTATGACTTTGTTATAAGAATCAAGACACCCACACGTGCTTATAAGAGAGAATGAAACTCTGATATTTATTTTTCCTGATATGTTTCTGATTCTGGGTCGGGAGCAGGTGGCAACGTCAACTGACCTGATATGCCACATTTTTTCATGAAGTATCTTCTTTTCTTTATATATATAACAATTATTCATATCACTTACTATCTAATGCAAAAATCAAAAGGTATTTAGAACATTTCATGCTAATATACCCTGGTTAGTGGACAGTTACCAGTTTATAGTGAATGTTTGGTTCAATATGTGGCAATAAGGCGGACAACACCTGGTGGGTCATCGTGAGTTTGAAATACTATAGTGCCTGTCTGTCTGGCTTTTCCGGTGTATGCAAAACTGGGCAAATTATTCATGTTAGGCTTTGTTCTTTGTCCGCAACTGCAATTAATGTACCTCGTGCTCTGGAAGTGGTGGTGGTGGTGGTGGTGGTGGTGGTGGTGATTGACAGCACAACATTGATATACTGTATATACTGGTACTGAAAAATGAAGCGTAGCAAAGTGAAACAGTAACCTTATGAAATACTAAATAAAAAAAAATAAAAACTAAGAAAATCAAAACAATCTAGCAACGTCACTTTTTTTTTAGTAACTCCTCTTCACTTTCTTCCTTCCTCTCCTCCTTCTCCTCTTCTTGTGCGTTCCTGCTCCTCTTTCTTTCTTTCTTTCTTTCTTTCTTTCTTTCTTTCCTCCTTTGCTTTCATTTTTCTTTCTTTCTTTGCTGTCCTGTATCTCTTTCTTTTATATCAGATTGGGTAGCGTACCACGGAGAGCCACGAAAAGGCAAAGGAAGGGAAAAAAAAGTGTATTGGTGTCTGTTTTCATTTGTGTTCTTCTTCTTCTTCTTCTTCTTCTTCTTCTTCTTCTTCTTCTTCTTCTTCTTCTTCTTCTTCTTCTTCTCCTTCTCCTCCTGAGCATTGTTCTTTAGTATCCTACATATCTTTATTTATATCATATTGAGTAGCTTATCACGAGGAAACACGAACACACACATACACACACACACACACACACACACACACACACACACACACACACACACACACACACACACACACACACACACAAAGAAAGAAATAGGAGAAAGGTCTGGTGCTGTTTGTTTTTCATTCCTCCTTCTCCTCCTCCTCCACCTTCTTCTTCTTCTTCTTCTTCTTCTTCTTCTTCTTCTTCTTCTTCTTCTTCTTCTTCTTCTTCTTCTCCTCCTCCTCCTCCTCCTCCTCCTCCTCCTCCTCCTCCTCCTCCTCCTCCTCCTCCTCCTCCAATTCCTCCTTCTCCTCCAATTCCTCCTCCTCCTCCTCCTCCTCCTTCAGTGCTTGTTATCTGCAGTCTCGTCTTGTCGTGCCTGAGTTCCCGCCGCCGCTGTCTCTCCGCGGTGCTCGTTGTGTTTTCAAAGTCTCCTCGAGGACAGTTTAGCGTCGCCAGGTGTGTCGCGGGGAGTGCATTGAAGTGTTCTCCCGCACGCCACCATGTATGTACCCCCTAACCCTTCCCCACAGGCGTCTCTTTAGCTAAGATTAAGTTTCTCACGCTCGTTTTCCTCTTGAACGATGCACGATTTCTTCTTTCACAATACTGAAAAGAGGATCATATTCTGAAACACTTCTGCCTGCACTTCCACTATTTGTAAAAGGCTGTAGTTGAAGTGACACGGATTTTTAAGGGCTTTTTTTTTTTTACGTTTCTAGTGACAGATTAATAAGATATCGACATTTCTAACAAGAGAAACATTCGTGGGAACCCAGTTAATCATTTCTGTGGACTCTGAAAATAGTCGTGGTGAGAGAGCAAATCGTTTCTGAATACGGGTCAGAGTTGTGTGTAATGTTTTGTTAGTGAAAGGTTTCTTCTCAGTACACTTTTCACCGCATTTAAGATTTAGTTCTTTCCCGTTACTTGTGCTGAATGATTAACGATTTACCTCTTCGGCTCAACAGGGAACAAATGTGTCATTATTCCTTATTCAGAGGAAGAAATGTCTTGACTTTTCATTGTTTTCCGATAAGTATATGTTTCGACTATTACACTCCGTTACACAAAATGTAAATTTATTGTCTATTCTCCTATACTTGATCCAGGTATTTCACGATATGGTGGAAGAAGAAATTGCTGTATAAATATTCCTTCTCCTTCACTAAATCTATTACGTAAAACAAATCTGATCGCGCAAGACATTTATCGCTGTATATGATCCCATTCTTCCCTCAGCCCGGGCAGCACAACACCAAGCCGCGCTGCGTATCAGGGCGTGCATGCAAATACGTCTTGGGACATTTCTTGAAACGTCCCTGGGTTGAGATTCACGTCCGTCCCCGCCCTGGCGCCACTGACAGCACGTCCCTCCCGCCTGGTGTTTGTCTTCCCCGCACAAACCAGGTCCTCCATCCCGACACTTCACTATTGCCTCCAGTTCCCAGTCGAGTCCTGCAGCGATCGCAAAGCTGTCCCCATGCGTCACCCGCCCCACCTCCCCGACCAGACCCCTGGCCAGCACCGCCCCGCCCTCCTCCATGCCTTTCCTGCCGCGAGGACACAGCAGCCTCGCCTCCACTGTCCTATCGCTCTGTCTTACCGTCCACTTCACAGCCTTACAAGCTTCCCACACTGTCATACTTCATTCCACAGCCTCGCCTGCCACCACACAACTCCTCCAGACTCGCCACGGCAGCACCATAACCCAATACTCCAGCCTCACCGTTGTCTTTTCCCCCATCTCCTCATCGTCCACACTACAGCCCCGCTACCTACTCCACAGCAACTCCCTTCACCTGTACAGCCCCGCCACAGCTCACCACGACCATACCCTTGTCCCCTTGTCCTCCCTCGTCCCTGCTCCCCCAGCGGCCCTCCACACACACATCCCAGGCCGGGCCGCACCGCTCACTGGGTCCCGTGACGCTGCCTGCCGTGCATGCAAATGTGCTCCACGATTTGCTGTATTGTTTTGTACACCGAAGCGCGTGCTGCATACAGGATGACGGTACTGTATTCCGCCCCCACAGCCTCCTGACACATTAATACAGCGGTTGTAGATGCAGTGGTTGTGAGAAGCTATATAAAGTGTATTAAAAGACAGGTAAAACTTTGTATGTAAGGGAAGTAAGTACGCAGGTGTTCAGATTCGCTAATGCACTGTGCTTTCCTCACTTATTATCGCGCAAATTGGCTTGTAATTACCTCCTTTTTCCTTCACTCCATTGATCGATTATGGTATTTCTGCTTAGGTGGTGCGGCTAAATTACCTCATGACGCAGCAACAGAGGGATAAAAAACAGGAGGAGGAGGAGGAGGAGGAGGAGGAGGAGGAGGAGGAGGAGGAGGAGGAATCACGAGGAGAGATTAGAGGCTGCAGTGACGATTTGCATCCCCACTCCATCCTCATCCCCCCAAACACCCCCAAATCCTCCGCCCGCAAAAACCACACAGCCACCGCCGCCGCCGCCACCACCACCACCACCGCCCACAGCAGCAGTGAAGGTCAGTGCCGCGAGTCAAAAGGTCAAGCGTCTAGCAAATAGTTCAAGATTCTCCGGAGTCAGGCCGCGAGTGAGGGAAGCGCTACCGCCTTTAACCTGCCACCGCCCTCTCCCCCACTCCTCTCTCTCTCCCCTCTCCGTCCGCCGACCTCCTTCCTCCTCTCCCCGCCCGTCAGTGTGTCACGCCGCTGCCACCACCTCCAGTGCGGCGCCTCCAACACACAACAACACCCACCGCTGCCTCCACCACTCCGCTTCCGCCAAAAATGTGTGGTGTTTTGTGTGGAGTGCGAGGAAAAAGTGTGTGTGTGTGTGTGTGTGTGTGTGTGTGTGTGTGTGTGTGTGTGTGTGTGTGTGTGTGTGTGTGTGTGTGCGCTCGTGACCTTGTATCAGGCATCGGCGAAGCGGCGCACACACACACACACACACACACACACACACACACACACACACACACAGGGGAGGAATGATTGGAGTTAGATATCCGCTAAAAATATATCTCTGTTATACGCGGCTGATCAGCGCTTTCGAGGCCTGCTGGGGGTGGCAAGGGAGGAGGAGGAGGAGGAGGAGGAGGAGGAGGAGGAGGAGGAGGAGGAGGAGGAGGAGGAGGAGGAGGAGGATGCGGGCGAGGGAGGAACATCATCAAGCGTCCCAGTTAACTTTGAAACGTGTCGAGTCGTGTTTGTGTATTTCGTGTTTCTGTCTTAAAGAGTTTCTAATTCTTAAAAACACTTTACTCTCTCTCTCTCTCTCTCTCTCTCTCTCTCTCTCTCTCTCTCTCTCTCTCTCTCTCTCTCTCTCTCACATCAGTTTTATTCCTTCAAAGGGTATAAATAGTCAGATTCGATTCGTTGTGTTCATGTTTTGTGTTTCCCTCTAGAATAAGTATTCGTATTCGCTTTGCTCTCTCAGCGGGACTCTTTACTGAAAGGCCACAGAGGTTATTTAAATCGGGTTCTCTTGGGTATCTCTCTAATTGCTGCTTCAGAATCCTTGTTGAATCATTACAGTTATACTAACATCCTAGAAAACTATAATAATTTCCATGGCAGGCTGATGAAATGAGAGATGAGGCTCGTGAATGTTTTGACCATGCAGACCTTCGTGTTTGGTCCCTCACTGCCACTTGAAGGTGTGTGGTGATGGTGGTGGTGGTGGTGACGCTATGCATACACACACACACACACACACACACACACGGACAATGTAAAGGGAAAAAGTACAAGTAAGGTCGCTTCAAATCGTCAATACTTGTGACAGTTAACCTTCCCCACACTCCAGTAATTGCTTATATGCGTTGACCAAGTTGCAATATACCTTTACGTCCTTGCATGGCTGTCTGGGAGGCCATTCTATGAGGTTAAAGAAATTGGATAGCATAGTACAAGGCTCCTCCCCACCAATCACTCCCACAGCTTGCAACCTGAGACCACACTCCACTCCACACTCCCACAACACACTCCACTTTCCTGTCATCACCACCAGCCACCACAGCAACAAAAGTGCTAATTACATCACTCCTACCACCACCACAACCACCACCACCACCACCACCACCACCACCACACTCCCAAGGACGAACATTCAAATTTCCACCACCACCATCACCACCATCAATGAATCTCCAACCACAGTAACAACAATACCACCACAATCACCATTACTTCACCATCAATGAATCACTGCCACCACAATGCCACCACCACCACCACCACCACCACCACTATTATAACGTAAGGTTACTCGTACATCACCAAATATTCTCCCTCCCAGCTTCCCTCCCACCCTCCCTCTGCCGCCACCACCACCACCACCACCACCACCACCACCTCCTCCATCACATTCCTCCCGTTATCAACTCAGCGATTTGTAGTTTGGCACCTGCTCCCCCTCTCCCCTCTCCCCTCTCCCCCTCATTCCGCGCCCTAATTTATCCCCCTTACTACCACCCATCTCCCTCCCTCCCTCTCTCTCTCTCTCCAGTGCTTCCAAATTCCTGCACATACATCCTGCTTCTCTCCACCTCTTCTTCCTTCCTTCCACTTCCTCTACTCTTCTTCTTCCCCTCCCCCCTCCCCCCGCTCCCTTATCGAAGTTCTGGGTCACTTGGCCACCATCCAAGGGGAGCTTTTAGTCTATCTTCCTCCCCTCTTCTCCCCGCCTCCTTCTCTCCCCCCTCCTTTCATCCGTTACTCTCTCTCTCTCTCTCTCTCTCTCTCTCTCTCTCTCTCTCTCTCTCTCTCTCTCTCTCTCTCTCTTCATCTGTTATCTTCTTCTGGCTCTTCTCCTCCCCTATTTCTCCCGTCCTCTTCCCGTTCCAATACCCATCACGTTCCCCTCCTCTCTCTCTCTCTCTCTCTCTCTCTCTCTCTCTCTCTCTCTCTCTCTCTCTCTCTCTCTCTCTCTCTCTCTTCATCTGTTATCTTCTTCTGGCTCTTCTCCTCCCCTATTTCTCCCGTCCTCTTCACGTTCCAATGCCCATCACGCTCCCCTCCTCTCTCTCTCTCTCTCTCTCTCTCTCTCTCTCTCTCTCTCTCTCTCTCTCTCTCTCTCTCTCCCCCCAAAACTCTCACAACTTCTCTCACTCTCCTCTCACCTTCCACACTCAAGTCATTTCACTCCACACTTTTCTAGGGATTATTTTTTTTTTCAACTCTCTCTCTCTCTCTCTCTCTCTCTCTCTCTCTCTCTCTCTCTCTCTCTCTCTCTCTCTCTCTCTCTCTCTCTCTCTTGTGTCAATTTGTTTTCTTCCCTTAGAGATAACAGTTGTAATTCTCTCTCTCTCTCTCTCTCTCTCTCTCTCTCTCTCTCTCTCTCTCTCTCTCTCTCTCTCTCTCTCTCTCTCTCTCTCTCTCTCAGCTGACGCCTGTTTTACATTAGCGTCCGTTTCTCTGACGTCATCTGAGAGAGAGAGAGAGAGAGAGAGAGAGAGAGAGAGAGAGAGAGAGAGAGAGAGAGAGAGAGAGAGAGAGAGAGAGAGAGAGAGAGAGTCCTTCTTCAACAACAGTTCAAGAGAGGGAGCAAATATGGAAGCTTGAGGTGCTCTC
>NC_087157.1:24153115-24158115 GCF_035594125.1 Scylla paramamosain
AGAAGAATACGTAGAAAAGAAAGAAATGAAATGAAGACAGACCCACGACAACAGAAACAGGAGGAAGAAGGAAATGAAGAGGAGGAAGAGAGGAAGAAGAGTACATACAAGACATGAAGAGAAAGACAGAAGGAAGAAAAAAATACACGCTATGAAAAAAATATTAAGACACAAGACAACATACGGAAGAAGACGGAAAGAAAGAAGGAGAGGAGGAAGATTACACAGAACACAGGCTGCTGTAGTGAAGGCACAGCACACATGCTAGCGAGGCGGCCACACCCTTGATGAGGCATATTTATGACCTAGACTGGCAGGGAGACTTCAAGAGGTGACTTACAGCTTCCTATATACTAACCCTTCCCTCCCCTTCCCTTCCCTATTCCCTTACCCTGCCAGACAGACGCCCCTCACTCCCTCTGCTGACAACTATATCTATCTAACTGTGTGTGTCTTTGTCTCCCTCTCCCACAGAAGAGCAAGTTAGGCATTAAATAAAAACTGCTGGTGTTGTACAAACGTCCTTTTTCGTGTAAATAAACGCCTTGTGATTCTTCCAAGAACACTCCTTAAAAGTCTGAAAAAAACCGACTATCTGGAAATGAACTGAGACTGAAAACTGGTTCTGAGAGAGAGAGAGAGAGAGAGAGAGAGAGAGAGAGAGAGAGAGAGAGAGAGAGAGAGAGAGAGAGAGAGAGAGAGAGAGAGAGAGAGAGAGAGTAAATGCAAATAAACGTCCCAGACTAGATTTTCTTCCTCAGAGAGAGAGAGAGAGAGAGAGAGAGAGAGAGAGAGAGAGAGAGAGAGAGAGAGAGAGAGAGAGAGTCTTAAACAAGCAAGTATCTAATGTTATGTAAGAGGAAAATTGCTTTAAAATCCCAACCCAACTAAACGGCACACTTGCGAGAGAGAGAGAGAGAGAGAGAGAGAGAGAGAGAGAGAGAGAGAGAGAGAGAGAGAGAGAGAGAGAGAGAGAGAGAGAGAGAGAGAGAGAGAGTACATCACCTCGCAGTACGAGTATATATGAAGGACCTTTAAGTAGGATGCGAAGGAGAAGCGTTGCTGAGGACGCCAGATAACCCCACTTGACCTTCCTTGCCCTGTCTTCTCCAAGGGAACTGATTCCTCCTCTTCTTCTTTTCTCCTCCTCCTCCTCCTCCTCCTCCTCCTCCTCCTCCTCCTCCTCCTCTTCTTGTCCATTCGTACCCCCGTGGTTAGGTAAGGTAAAGGTGACTGTTCTCTTACATTCTCTCTGTTCTGTTTTGTTGACTTCTTCTTCTTCTCTCTCTCTCTCTCTCTCTCTCTCTCTCTCTCTCTCTCTCTCTCTCTCTCTCTCTCTCTCTCTCTCTCTCTGACAAGAATCCCATTTTTCTCTCTTTTTTTCGATCGTTCTTCCCTCAAATCTTGCCAATGGTTCTCGCCTCCAAGGTGTTCTGATAACCAAGATCAGGGCGCGTTTTTCATGTCATAACACACACGGCCTTGCCCTTCCCAGTCCCACTCCTCCTCTTCCTCCTCCTCTCCAGGCATTATCAGACTGGCAGGTCTAGCGATCGGCACCAGAAAAAAAAAAAAAAGAAAGAAAGAAGAAAAGCCACCACAGAGCCAAGGTCAAGAACAGCGGCTTTTATGTAAGTACGGTAAGGTGCAGCCAGCCAGCCAGCCAGCCAGTCAGCCACACGTCACTCCTCCCATCTTCTTCCTCTTCGCTCTCGCAGCCTTCTACTTTGTTATCTATCCTGTCTCTTCCGCTAGTAGTTATTGTAGGGTAGTTGTACAGACAGCCTAGTTAGAATCTTGAGGTCTGTTATTGTTTGTCTTTCATTGTAGTCCTCCTCCTCCTCCTCCTCCTCCTCCTCCTCCTCCTCCTCCTCCTCTTCTTCCTCCTCTTACTACTACTACTATTACTCTTTTCTACTACTACTACTACTACTACTACTACTACTACTACTACCACTAGCCGCCGTTTATTCTTTCCTTCCTTCTTTCCTCCTCTTCCTTCCTTTCTTCTCCCTTCCTTTCTTCTTCTTCCTCCTTCTCCTTCGCCTGTTCTTTCTCCATTAGGGGTACAGTTTCTTCACTTCCTCATGATCCTCCTCCTCCTCCTCCTCCTCCTCCTCCTCCTCCTCCTCCTCCTCCTCCTCCTCCTCCTTCTCTTCCTCCTCCTTCTCTTCCTGTGTTTCCCCCTTTCTCTCTCTCTCAATTTCTGTCAGTGACTATATTCATTTGTTCACCTCCTCCTTTGTCTTCTCCTCCTCCTCTTCCTTCCCCCTCTCCATTTATTACCTAAGAGCCGACCTGTTCTCTCTCTTCTGTGTCTCCCATACCTCCTCCTCCTCCTCCTCCTCCTCCTCCTCCTCCTCCTCCTCCTCCTCTCCCTTTAACTAAACACAAGAAGAGATCTACGTGGCTTCCGTAGATACTGCTCCCTTCTCTTCCCTTTATCCCTCTCTTCCTTTCGCCTCCCTCCCTCTTTCCCTCATACCTCCTCCTCCCCTCCTCCTCCTCTTCTTTCTTCCCTCCCACGTCCACCTATCACACTAAATCTAGCTGACGGCACCACAACACTCCTCCTCCTCCTCCTCCTCCTCCTCCTCCTCCTCCTCCTCCTCCCCCTCCTCCTCCTGTTCCCTCTCATCCTCCTTCCTTTTCCCCTGGTAGGCCTAAGCGATTCCCACACGGCAGCAGTCAGTAAGCCTACCAGGATAACGATGATTCAGATTATGATGACGATATGATGACGCTGTGGTGGTGGTGGTGGTGGTGGTGGTGGTGATGGTGAGGATGAGGGAAACTATGCATTAATAAAAAATAACTTGTTCACTTAATCTATTATTTCTAGCTATATAAAAAAAAAATAGATGATACATGAATGAATAAATAGAAGTTACTGTGTTTAATTGTGAAAGTAGTGAAGTGATGAAATTATAATAAAAAGGAAACAAAAGAATATATAGGTTGTATATTCCTTTGCTTTCTAAAACTGTATTACCGTATTTTTTCGCACAAAACAACAACAACAACAACAACAATAACAACACCACCACCACCATCACCACCACCACCACCACCACCACCACCAACAACAACAACAACAACAACAACAATAATAACAAAACAAATAAGAACAAAAGAACAAAACCAATATCCTACCATTTCTTTCCTTAACGTGATGAGAGAAACTCCCTCCCATCCTCCTCTCACTCCCCTCACCCACAGCATCTCTCACCCCTCACCTTCTCCTAGCACCTCACAAACCCCACCTTTCCTTCCCCACACCACATCACTCTCCCATGCCCTCCCACGCAAGTTCCCCATTCCCCATTCCTCTTAACCCTCCTATTCCTAGCCTCTCACACACCCTCCTCCTCTCCCATTACTCTCCCATCCCACCTGACACCCCATTCCTCTCCATTTTTCAACTCCCTTCCATCTCCCATCTATCCACTAACATCTCATCTCTCTCCCAGCATCCCACACTTACCCTCCCTCCCTCTCCCCCGTCTCCCTCCCTCTCTCCGCCCGTACCTCTGTCTCTGGGAATGGTCTGCACAACGAGCCCTAACCATCATCAATATGGCTCCACCCCTCCACTCCACCTCCCCATCCCTCCACTACTCCGCCTCGCTGCTACACCACTTACTCGCGTTCCTTTCCTACATGGACGTGTGGAGGTAAGAATTGAGGATTGGGAGGGAGTGAGGGATGTTGGGAGAGAAAGAAAGGTAGACAAAAGGGGAGGAAGACTGGAGGGAAAGAAGGCGAGGAGGAGGGGAAAGAATGCGGGAAAGGATGGGTGTAGGAAAGAGGGAGGGAGAGAAAGGAAAGATAGAGGGAGGGAAAGAAAGGTAGGAAAGGAAGACAGAAGGACGGGAAGCAGAGGAAGAAAAGGAAGGTAAGAAGGAAGGCGAGAGGAAATGAAGAAGAAAACAGACGGGGAAAAATTAGAAACGAGACGATAGAAAAGGGAGGAAAGGAGGACTGGAGGAAACAAAGACAGGAGGGAGAGAAAAACAATAAATATGAGTAACAGATGAAACAGGGAGAGAAAGGAAACGAGACCAAGAGAGAAAGTAAGAAAATAAGACAGAGAAAGAAGGTGGATAGAGCAAGGAATGAAAGCGAGGAGAGAAAGCAAGGAAAAGAGAAAGTAGGAAACAAAAAGGGAAGAAGGAGAGAGAAAATAGAAGATGACTTGCGTGGGCGAAAAGAAAGGAGAGTTGGAGGAAGGAAGGGAAATACAGGAGGGAAGGTGGAGGATGGAGAAATGAGGGCTGGAGGAAAAACAAGGGAGGGGAGAAGAAGAGAGGAAAAACGTGTTGGTTAAATTAAGAAGCGAAGAGAAGTGGAGAGGATTAGCGAAGAGAGGAAAAAACGGAGAGAAAAAGACGGCAAGACGCTTTAAAGGAGGGGAAAAGAGAGAGAGAGAGAGAGAGAGAGAGAGAGAGAGAGAGAGAGAGAGAGAGAGAGAGAGAGAGAGAGAGAGAGAGAGAGGCTATGCAATTTCGTTACAGTAAAATTTTGTCCAACTTACAGGAAGGAATCACGATATGTAGGCTAAATTTTTACTCTCTCTCTCTCTCTCTCTCTCTCTCTCTCTCTCTCTCTCTCTCTCTCTCTCTCTCTCTTGGTGGAGGTTCAGGACACGGAAAACAAATTTGTCCGGTTTGAACTTGAAATCTCTCTCTCTCTCTCTCTCTCTCTCTCTCTCTCTCTCTCTCTCTCTCTCTCTCTCTCTTACCAGTGTCTTTACCTACTTCCCATTACTTCCTACTATTCTCCTCATCATTATCTCAACCGGCATCTCTCTCTCTCTCTCTCTCTCTCTCTCTCTCTCTCTCTCTCTCTCTCTCTCTCTCTCTCTCTCTCTCTCTCTAAGCCGGCAAACTTCCTGAAACATAAACATCGTTAACGCGCTTGCTGACAAACAATCCTAATACAAAACTCTCTCTCTCTCTCTCTCTCTCTCTCTCTCTCTCTCTCTCTCTCTCTCTCTCTCT
>NC_087157.1:24165615-24195615 GCF_035594125.1 Scylla paramamosain
GAATAATTCTTTTACAGTTGTGGTCTTTCTTTGTTAACGTCCAGAGTACCTTCATAAACAGTAAAATGGATAAATGAGTAGATAAATAAATAAATAAATAAAAAGTTTGCATTGTTATACAGAAAAGAGAAAGACAATAAGTTGTTTCAGTATATATAATATATTTTTTCTTCATTTAATATGCGGTACTGTTCAACAAGACGAAAATGAAGTAAAAAGAATCATACATAAACGTCTGGAAAATAGCAATGATTATATTCAAAAGAAAAAATGGAAAAGAAAAAGAAAAAAATATAAAAATTCATCTAGTTGTGGAAAAAAGTTCATGGAAATAAAAAAAAAAAAAAAGAATCATTGAAATTTAACCCAGCAATAAATGCATAGTTACCTGATTTTCCTCGCCAAGGTAACTACATTCCAGCACCTCTATAACAACTGCACGTAAACGAACCTGACCTTTACAATTTACGAGTATGTACGTACGTATCATTATTGCATTACCAGTGGCCAATAAATGTGTCAGTATTAGAATTAGCCTCTATTTGTCTTCCTCCAATAATGCAATAAAGGTGAAGATAGAGAGGGAAATGTTTGAGGGAGAAGTGATTTGGAAGGAAGGGAATGACATATAAGGAAAGAGGAGGAGGAGGAGGAGGAGGAGGAGCGTGATTGCAGGAAAGGAAATAAAGATAAGGTGAGGAAATGGCAGAAAAGGAAAAGGAAGCGAATAAAAAGATTAAAGAGAGGGAGGGAAGATAAGGCGAGGGGAGGAAATGTTAGGAGAGATAAAGGAAGGTGATAATGTAGCGAAGGGAAGAAGGGATAATATAAGAAAACGAAGATGAGGAGAGGGAAGAGAAGGGAAAAGAAAAGTGAGGAAGGGAAGAAAGGGGAATGGTAAGCCAAGATGGGCAACCGAAAAGGAAGACGAAGAGAAACACCGTAAAGAATTATAAGAAATAAATAAAAAGCGAAAACTATAAGAAAAGGAAGGAAAAAAAGGAGGATAGGATAGAATGTAGGATGGAAGAACAGAAAGAAAGAAAGAACAAGGAAGGCAAGAAGGTAGAAAAGAAGATGAAACATGAAACGAAAGCAGGAAGAAAAGAAAGGGATTAACGAAGAAAGAAAGGAAGGAGGAAAAGAAGAAAGGATATAAAGAATGAAGGAAGAAGGGAGAACAAGAATAATAGCAAGCGACCTTGTAACCATTCTTTCTCTCTCCATCCTCCCTCCTTCCTTATCTCTCCCTTACCACCACCACCACTAACGCGATCCCCTCAACACACACACACACACACACACACACACACGAAGGCCTAACATACAGCTGTGCACCATCACCACCACCACCACCACAACAACCACCAGCTTCCTTACTGTGACCAACTCAGTCCCAGAAACACCCCTTGGCCAACCCCGTGAACCCCGACATACACACACACACACACACACACACACACACACACACACACACACACACATAACTAGAGGTGACAGCTAACCGTGTACCCTAAAGACTACGGTACAATTGTTACTCCCTCGAACTCTTCCTTCCCTTCTTCTTCATCGTCCTCCTCCTCAATGACCCAAATCCACTGCATGCCTCCTCTTCTTCCTCCTCCTCCTTTACCTTCTCTCCTCATTAGCAAAGGAAAACTTAAGTAAGAGTACACCTCACCTTTACTGCCCTCCTGCCTTCCTTCCTCCATTTCCAAGCTCATAACCTTCCTCCTCCTCCTCCTCTTCCTCCGCGACCCACATCCTCACATAACCTCCCACCGACTTTACTCCGCTCACCCTCGGCTCGTAATCTCCTCCTCCTCCTCCTCCTCCTCCTCCTCCTCCTCCTTCGCGACCCGCATATAATCTCTCCTGAAACATGCCTGCATCTCACACCGGACTGGAATGCTAAGAATCTAGGTTAGGGTAAGAAATGTGTAAATAAACGAAAATTTTATGAAATCTAAGGTGGAGGAAAGGTAAAGAAATTGTGAGTTTAGTGAATTTAGGGTAAAAAAAAATAAATAAATAAAACAAAATAAAAAATACAGGAATTTAAGAATCTCAGGCAAAAAAAAATACGTAAATAAATGAGGATTATACTGGAAATAAGGAATAATACAAATAAAAGGGAAGTGCTGAATGTAAGTAAGTTAGAAAAAAAATAAATAAACTAACTCTAATGAATGTAAAGAACAAAAATACCTAAACAAAGCATGAACAGAGAATAAAAAAAAAAAATTTTAAAAATTACATAAACACCCAAAACTTTTAGATATCCGAAGGTTACGATATAAAAAAAAATATAATAAAATAAATAAAAACGTGTATAATAGAGTCTGTGTATTCCTGACAGTCCAATCTTCGCATCCAGTTCTAAATAAAGATGAATTGAAGGTTTTTTTGTTCCCGTCACGAGTTTCCAGGAACGAGAAAAAGGAGGGGGAGGTAAAAGATTAAAAGAGAGAGAGAGAGAGAGAGAGAGAGAGAGAGAGAGAGAGAGAGAGAGAGAGAGAGAGAGAGAGAGAGAGAGAGAGAGAGAGAGAGACGGAGGGTGGTTTGGGAAAAAGAAAAAGAAAAAAAGTAGTCTCACAATTATTTGCTTCCCTTCCCATCCAGACAACGGAAGTGCTGTCAGGAGGAAGCACCACCACCACCCTCACCACCACCACCACCACCACCACCACTACCAGTATCACCATCACCACCAGCACCGCCACCACCACCACTACCACTCCTGTTCCCGCCACCACCATCACCACTACCAACACTAAGACCATTATCACCATCATCACCACCACCACCACCAGCACAGCCAGAATCACCACCACTACTCTAATAACCACTACAAAATACACACCTTCCACCATTCATATACTCAATTTAGTTTTCTCTCATACAAGTTAGTGAAATCTCTCGTAAAACCACCACCACCACCACCACCACCACCACCACAACCACCATCACCACCACGCCGCGCCTGAAGATAGCAAGAGGAATTTCCCAGCCCACAGGAACCATCATAATGGGGAACGTGAGAATATCTTGCCAACGACAGCAACGCCTCGGTATATCGCAGAGGAAAGGGAGGAAGGAGGGAGGAAGGGGAAGGAATGGAGGAGGGAAGAAGGGAAGAGAATAAGGAAAAATATTGACGGTAGGAAAAGGAAGGCAGGAGAGTAGTAAAGGATGGAAAAGAGGACGAGAGGGAAGAAGGAGAAAGGGTAAGAAGGGAAGGGAAAAAGGGATGGAAGGGGAAATAATGAAGGGAAAGAAGGAAGGCAGGGAAGAGATTGAGGGAGAGAGGTAGGGGGAAGGGAGGGAGGAAATGAAAGAAAGAAAAAAATATTGATGGAAGGAAAAACATTGAAGAAGGGAAAACATTGAAGGAAAGGGAAAGAAGGATGAGGTAGAAAAGAAGGAAAATATTGAAAGGAAACAAAAATCCCTTTTCTTTCCAAACCAGACGAATTGGAGCGAAAAGAAAAAAGTGGAGGAAAAGACAGAAACACGCAGAGAGAGAGAGAGAGAGAGAGAGAGAGAGAGAGAGAGAGAGAGAGAGAGAGAGAGAGAGAGAGAGAGAGAGAGAGAGAGAGAGAGAGAGAGAGAGAGAGAGAGAGAGAGAGAGAGAACAACCTACCTAATATTTCCACAATAACAATACTAAGGGCTGAGAAGACCTGTGATACATGCTGGGAAAAAAAAAAAAAAAAAAAAAACAATTCCTGATGGGACAAAACAGCGCCTGCCACCTCACAGGACTCCCGTAATCTACTTAACCTACCCACAGCTGGCACAACACCCAGCAGCCTACAACCAGGTCCACAGCCCTACAGCCCCTCACAGCAGCCTGCACAATGCCTAACCACAACCATCAATACAAAAACCAACACAGCCTACATATTTTTTCCTCTACTAAGCCAAAGCTGATCCTCAACATAAAAAATGAAGGAATACAAATATCGCCTGATCTTTACGAGACACTAGAATGTTAAGTATACGGAAGATTTGAGTTATACAAGACACACCTCTCTCTCTTCGTCCCAATACCAGTACCTTCCAGTTCCCAAGAAACACGAACTTGTATAATCATCTCTGCAACCTTTGAAAATAGTCCTTACGGGAGGCCAGAACGCTTAATATACGAGAGAATTAATTATATGATAAAACACCTTCCCCTTCACCCAAATCCCTAGCAAACACGAAGGCTAACTATCGTGCCTATGAGAAACCAAAACATTTAATTATACAGACACCTTAACCCAATATCAGTACCTTCCCTCAGCCCACAGCAAACACGAAGGCGACACGGGAAGGAACAAAGGAAGTAGCAGGGACCAGCAGCTGACGAGTCCTTTAACGAAGCCCTGACACCTGGGAAAGTCGAGTATAGGACCTCCAGGTGAGTATCTAGTGCTCATTTCACCTTGGCCCGGCCCGCACCCACCCTCACCTGGTGCGAGCTGGTTGGTAAACAATGGCGCGGTCACGAGGGGTGTTCCCGGCGCCCATATACATATCTAGGGGTGTTATTGATGTCATACACGTTCCCCTTCACATGATTCTTACGTATGAAAGGCCTGTGGTTCATACTGTAATAGCTAGTGTGGTTTTATCTCTTTGTCTCTCGTACAGCCGCTCTCTCTTGTATAGATTCAGATTCAGATTCAGATTTATTTACATGCTCAGACTTTGTGATACAAAGTATGGAGCACAGCTCCTGCAATTATTTCAGATACAAACAAACACTAACAACTTATATAAATCAACTTTCTGTTACCTAAAAAAATTATAGGTAGCTTTTAAAAAAAGAGAAATGTTAGACAAAATATATTGACTTTTACTTTGCATTAATTGGATAAACTTATTCACTGTTGGGTTATTTCTATAATAATTTGGAATATATTTGTTTCTGAGCTCCACGATGTTATCATTAGGGCATGACAATAAAATATGATATTCATCTCCAACAACATTACATCTACATAAAGTACATAATCTTTCTTCCCTATCTATACTATCATATCTTCCTTTCACAACAGGTAGTCTATTGTTATTTGTTCTTATTTTAATCAAAGGCATTCTGATACTCTTTTTAAGTTTCAATAGGTAATCTTCTCTGCAATACAAGTCTTTATACATTCTATAACTCTTACAAAGTCCCTTTGTTGAAATATTTCTAAACCATGATGTTATCCAATGATCTTTAAGTTTGTTTTCAACTGCTTTCCTTAACCATTCTGGATTATTAGTTTGTTGATCCATCCAAATACCTGACATACCACAATTGTTAAGAATATTTCTTATATGGCAAATCCAAGGTGATGAATACATGCCTGTGGAGTCTAAATGTAACAAACTTTTATACATAATCATGCTTAACTTAGTAGTTTTCCCTGTTATTAACCTTGACCAGTAGCCAATCATTCTAGTATTGATAACAATATCAATAGGATATTCCCCTAACTCCCCATATACAATATCAGTGCTTGTATATTTATGTACATGTAATACATGTTTTAAAAATGTCATGTGCAACTGCTTGATTTCTCTAATAATACAGTATCCCCAAATTTCACAAGCATAGGTCATAATTGGCATTACAATGGTGTTAAACAATTCAAGTTGCAGATCAACTGGTAGATCATGTTTGCGGCATTTTCCAATTAGTGAATACATAGCTCTTGTTGCTCTTTTCTTAAGGTCCAATTGACCATTTCTAAACCTACCATTATAATTGAATAAGACACCAAGATATTTGTATTCACCAATTGTATCTATAATTTCATCACTAAATACAAAATGAAAATTGTCATAATTAAGTCTTCCTCTGCTGAATACAACAATTTTTGTCTTATTTTTGTTTACCTCTAATTTCCATTTGTCACAATATAACTCCAATGCATTAAGAATATTCCTCATTTCCTCTTCCGAATTAGCTAGAACTACTGTGTCATCAGCATACATCATTATCAATAAATTCAATTGTAAATCAAGGTAGTTATCATCAAATAGTAAGTAATTACATCTGTTTTCTATTAAAGACTTTTCAATGTCATTTACATAAAGGGCAAATAATAATGGAGAAAGATTTTCACCTTGTCTTACTCCTCTATTACAAATAAAAGTGTCTGACTTGTTTCCATTAAACTTAACACATGATTTAATGTTCAAATACATATTTCTAATAACATTAAGGACTTTACCACCAATATTTTCCTTTACCATCTTATACCAGAGCCCCTCCCTCCAAACTGTGTCAAATGCCTTTCTATAATCAATAAAAAGGCAAAATAATTGTTTCTTCTTCCATAAAAACAGATCAATGATGTTCTTTAATAAAAATATGTGATCAAGAGTACTATAACCTTGCCTAAATCCAGCTTGATTTTCTTTTATAATATTATGACTATCAGAATAAGAAGTTAACCTGTCATTTAGCACAGATGTGAATACCTTACCTAAGCAACTTAACAAAGTTATACCCCTATAATTGTGTGGGTCATCAACATCACCTTTATTCTTATACAATGGGACAATAACCCCTATCAACCATTCTTTAGGTAAATATCCTGTATCCAAAATCCTATTAAAAAATTTAACATACAAATTAAGCATATTTTTTGTACTTTTAATATATTCATTAACAATATCATCATATCCAGGTGCCTTGTCATTCTTTAGTTTTCTAATAGCTTTCAACACTTCATGTTCTGTAATGGGCTCATTCAGTGTTTCCTCTTCCCCAGATTCAATTGTAGCACTTTCTAGTTCACTTAAATGCTTATCACTTTCACTAATTTCCTCTGATAGATTCTTAAAGTGTTGATGAAAATCTGCAAGTGTAAGTGTAGTTTTGCTTTTATTTCCATCATTTTCCTTTAATATTTTCCAATATGTTTTTGGATCTTTATTTCTGTTTGCTTTTAACTTAATCAACATATTTTCTTTTTCCTTATTGTGTACTCTTTTCAGTTCAGCTTTGTACTTCTTGCTTTTTTCTATCATATCTTTCTTATTATCCTCACTCCTCCTCAGATTATATTTATGTCTAGCTTTATGGTATGCTTTCCTTGTATACCAACAAATATTATCATATCCAGATAAACTTGCATTATTACTTTGCTTAACATAATTTTCTTTTTCTTTGGTGGAAAAACCTTTACAGCTGCTCCTAATAAAATATTCTTTATTCTAGTACTTACATCTTCAATGTCCATAGAATCCATCTGCTCTATTAACTCTTTTACCTGATTTTCATCAATTTCTGCTATATAATCCTCTTCCTTAGATGCTCTCCACTTACTTGGTTGATTATAGTTACTCACAGGTGCTATATTGGCATTGTTAATAATTGCATACTCAATATTTACTTTAAGCTGTACATGAATACCACAATGAATATCTGAATACAATGGGTCATAGTCTAGCACTCTAAATTCATTTACATCTTTTAACAATGTTGGTGAACCTATAACATAATCCACAAGAGTGCCATGTGTAGTTGTGGGTCTCCCCACTCTGAGATCTCTATCTACTCTACCATTGAAAATACATACCTTATTATTACAACATATTGTCACCAAATTTCTCCCATAAGAATTCCTATCCTGTGTTACATCTTGGTTATACCTTGTTCCATCCACTCCCATTGCTTTAAGTATGTTTTGTACCTCAAATAGATCACCATTACCATCATCATCAATCATCATCATCATCATCATCATCATCATCATCATGAAGTACATCTGGCAAAACATAATCCAACAGAGTTCCAGTATGTGAGTTAAAATCTCCACATAATAAATGTGAGTAATCATCACTTGTATAATCCAAAAGAAAATTATCAATTTCTTCAAAGTATTCCACACTTGCATATCTAGAATTAACTGGGGGAATGTATACCACACTGATAATCAAATCCTTATCTAACCTTAAACTTCTTTATCTATTAAAATAGATATGAAAGCCTTACCCTCAGTCTTAATAGTCTTCCACTTCAGCTTAATATCCCTTTTAATAGCAAGCACTAAACCCCCTGATTTATATCTACTGAGTTCATGTCTGTTTTTGAATACTATATCAAATCCAAGGTTTTTCATACTGGGAACAATATTTATCATATCGACATCATCACATTTTGTTTCACTTATACATAATACATCATACATAACACACAAGTCCTTGAATTCCGTTGTGGTTAACTTTCCTTTCAATCCATTGACATTTAGTGTTAGTAAAGAGAGTTTTGAAATATTATTAAGATTAGTAATAGATTTAGTATGGGAGACAGTTGTTTGAATTTTAGCTTTTGTCTGTGCTCCATATTTGTCCTATGCGTTGTTACTTAGGGTCTTATTAATCATGTTGTCAAGTTTCAGCCTTTTCCAATCAGGCTGTAATATACCTGTTTTGAACAAATCATCTGGTGTATGAATTTCAACTGGCCTGTTTTTATCTGTGAGCCACACAAGTATTTTACCATCCCTAGTGGTAACACTTTTCACATTTGGCTGCTCCTTGACAATCTTGAACATTGCAACTCGCATGGGTGTAAGATCTTCATTCACAAATACTTTCCTCTGTTTCTTTTTAAGTTCAGCTCTTTTCTTCAGCATTTCATTTCTTTTCTTCCTATGGCAGAACCTTACAATTACCGGTCTGCTTCTATTAGATGCTTGAGGTTTCCCGAGTCGGTGAGCAACAGAGATGTTGTCAGATACAAGAGTCACCCCCATATCTGCTGCCAGTTCAATGACCTTGGCTTCGACTACATCCTCTGTTTCTTCATTTTCTTCTTCCAAGCCGTAGATGCATAGATTATCCTTTCGTTGGTATTGTTCAAGCTTATCTGTCTCATATCTATTTAGTAGAGCCTGTTTTTGTGAGGTATCAAACATTTTTGCTAACTCACTAGCCACTTCCTTGAAAGCTGTAGTCACGGCCGAGGATACGGACACTGCTATGATCTTAGCAAGCTCGGGAACAAGCTTTTCTGTTATTTCCTTAGTTAGTTTACTAGCTTCTCTGGTTTCTCTACCTTTGACATCCACAGTTATGTCTTTTATCCCCTCCTCCACCTTCTCCTTCACTAATTCTTCTATGTTAGGCAAGGAAAGAGATGCCATGGTAGTGAAACACTGAACAACAATGTTTACCTCTGTGGTTTGACAGCTCTGTCGTCTGCTAAAGCCAGCTGATACCAGTCATTTACCTTGCTTTCTTCATGTGAACACCTTCTCTCTTGCTATGTTCGCCTCTCTTTGATTGTGTAAGTCTCCAACAACTCCAGCAGTAGTCGGGAGATGTATAGAATCCCACTTCATCAAGTTATAGTTGATAGAATGCAGGAGCAGTGGTGGTGCAGTGACTTAGTGTGTGTGTGTGTAGTCTCTTCTGTATGGTCTCCCCACCCCCCTCTCTCTCTCTCTCTCTCTCTCTCTCTCTCTCTCTCTCTCTCTCTCTCTCTCTCTCTCAGCGTCCCCTCGCCCTCCGTTCCTCTTATCTTCACCTCTCCTTACCTTAATCCTTCCATCCCCTTTCTATTCCCTTCCTCTCCCCTGTAAACTCCTAAACCCTCGCCCATACCCATTCTCTCCCCCTTCCCTGCACACCCACCAGTCTCCCATACCCCTTCTCTTTATATCATACAGCTTCTCTCCCTCTCCCCTGCACACTCCTAACCTCCCATACAGTTTCTCTTCTCCCATATTATTTCTATTCTCTCTGCCCTTTAAACCCACCCCTCTCCCATACCCCTTGCATTCCCTTCTCCCCTGCACTCCCATCCTCTCCACTCCCATCCTCTCTCTACACCCTTCCACTTACAATGAATGTCCTCACTTTCTACTCTAAGAAGCAAGAGGCCTCCAGGTGAATCCATTACCAAAAGCTCTACTCGTTTCCACGTTTCTTTACTCTCCAGAAGGTGCGCTATGATGGCCCAGTGCTCTCTTTACATTAAATAATACGTGTACGCTCTCTCTCTCTCTCTCTCTCTCTCTCTCTCTCTCTCTCTCTCTCTCTCTCTCTCTCTCTCTCTCTCTCTCTCTCTCTCTCTCTCTCAGCGATACATTGCTCATCTGTGTGTGATGATACCTGGCTATGAATACCTGGATGTGTGTGTGTGTGTGTGTGTGTGTGTGTGTGTGTGTGTGTGTGTGTGTGTGTGTGTGTGTGTGTGTGTGTGTGTGTGTGTGTGTGTGTGTGTGTGTGTGTGTGAGAGGGACGGGTGTGGAACTAGGCTTCGCTTCAATTCTCACTAATATTTTTTGGGCAATGGAGTGCTTCTTGTGTGCATGTGCGTGTGGGTAAAGCTGGACAGAAGAACTTACAGTAAAAGTTATCCACAACAAACACAACAAAACAAACACACTAACTTCTAATTATAAAACTATCTCCACACACACACACACACACACACACACACACACACACACACACACACACACACACACACACACTAACAGGATAAGGGGAAGTGAAGTGAGGCAGGGAGGACAGAGGGCAGGGAGGTGAGGGGGCAGGGACGAGGGGACACAGTGGCAGGGTGTAGCGGTGGTGGTGTCAGGTAGTGTGACAGTGTAGGAAACCCGAGAGAGGGGATATGGTTTCATGCGACTTGTGACCGACACACGTGGGGGAGAGGGGGAGAGAGGGAGGGGGTGGTGGAGGGAAGGGAAGGAAGTCAGGTAAAGGGAAGGAAGGAAGGAAAACAGTAAACATATTTAGGCAAAACAGGATACGGAGGATTAAACAAAAGTAAGACAATAAGAATATAGAAAAAAAGTTATTATAAAGAAAAGGTACAATTTTATAGATAAGAATGAATGAGAATAAGGATGAGTTTATGAAAACTATACTAAATAAATATGAAAGATGCAAAATTTTAGAAAGAAAATAAAATAACATTTCTGAAAAAGAATAAAATACTATAATGATAATGAAAATGTTGAAACAAATGCAATTAAAAGAGAGAGAGAGAGAGAGAGAGAGAGAGAGAGAGAGAGAGAGAGAGAGAGAGAGAGAGAGAGAGAGAGAGAGAGAGAGAGAGAGAGAGAGAGAGAGAGAGAGAGAGAGAGAGAGACGAAAAATAAATAATGAAAATTTACGGAAACGATACAATAAAAAAATTAATAAAATAAAATTATTATGAATTTTAGAAAGAAATCAATAAGTTAACAAAAGAATGAACAGAAAACGAAGAAAACAAAAGTGCACGATTTTAAGATAAAAGAAGCAGGTAAAGGGGGGAAAAAAATTACAAAGGATAATTTAGGAAAGAAACAAAAAAATATAGAAAGATGGAAGATAACAAAAGATGAACGATTTTAAGATATAGAAAAAGAAAAAAATACGAAATGCTAACAAAGATAATATCAAGAATACAATTAAATAATAAATAAAAGAATAAAACAGCACAGAAGAAAGAAAATAAAGGACACAAAGAAAGGGAGAAGAGAGATAACAAGAAAACAATTACAAGAGATAAGAAAGTATATAATAAAAGGAGAAGTTTCCACACAACACGTGAGAGAGAGAGAGAGAGAGAGAGAGAGAGAGAGAGAGAGAGAGAGAGAGAGAGAGAGAGAGAGAGAGAGAGAGAGAGACCGCAAGTTACCCGCAGCAACTGACCGACAAAGGACACACTCTCTCTCTCTCTCTCTCTCTCTCTCTCTCTCTCTCTCTCTCTCTCTCTCTCTCTCTCTCTCTCTCTCTCTCTCTCTCTCCTTCTGATCAGATAGCAGTGTCTGAGATGACCGAGATAAAAAGAAGAAGGGAATATAGCTTTTAGGATTGGAAGAAAGGGAGGAGGAGGAGGAGGAGGAGGAGGAGGAGGAGGAGGAGGAGGAGGAGGAGGAGACTCACCGGTGTACCTGGCTGAGCTGGTGAAGGCAGTGCTCGGGTTACACAGCACACCCTCACCTGGCTGACGCTCTCCCGCCGCCGCCGCCGACACTCACCTGGCCAGACAGAATGACGGTAATTAACACTTGAAATGTCACTACCTGCCACTTAAGGTGATAAGTATACATAGGTAAGTGAATGAATAAAAAATAAATAAACCAACAAATATAATGAAAACAAAAACTAAGATATTTTTGTTCTTTCTTTTTCACTAGTAACTCTCACCTGGATATGCTAGTGTGAGGTTATTTTAAGGAGAAAATATTAGCTATACTTCCTTAGTTTTTAGCATCTGAGTGACTATAATGAGGGTGCTTTGCGGTCTTGGTGTGTTGATGAAAGTTTAGTACAGTTACAGTGAAGACAGAGATGAACTAATGGCTAAGTAAAGAAAATATAGATAAAAACAAACTTATAATAAATAAATAAAGATAAATAATAATAAATAAGATAAATATAATAATACACAATATTATCATCTCCATACCCAATAACAACAACAACAACAACAACAACAACAACAATAATAATAATAATAATAATAATAATAATAATAATAATAATAATAATAATAACATCAACAGCAATAACAATCCCATTTCGCGAGCAGGTACAGTCGGCTCGACACAAAAGCAATTAACAGAGACATAACCAACACAACAAACACCGTGTAGTTATTATTTGGCACGGATGTTCGCGGTTACCTGGCGGGGCTCATGTTACCTGGCAAGCAATTCCCACATCCAAGACCACGGCGGCGGCAGGTGTGGGGCCTCAGGTAACTATAGGTACACTCAAGGCACACTCACGTAACCTGTACTCACCTCACTGTTTACCATTTTCCCTCTAACGCAAATATCCTCCAATTTTGAATAATCCTTTTGACCTTTTTTTAGGGATTGACACCTCAGTACCTTTTTTTTTTTTTTTCGTTTTTGTTGTCCTAGGTCAGTGCTTTTATTAAGTAAAAAGATCTACTGACAAGCTTCTAATAAAACCTTAGGGCCTTAACAGCATAACAGTTGTCTTAATACACAATCTTGTATTCACTTTATTGTGTATAAAAATTTTTCCCTCTAACCCAAGTATGATGCGCTGATAGTCTTATAATAAAACCCTAGGCCTTAAGATTGTCAAGGATATCATAGGACTTAATAGTGAAGGGAGAAAAGAAGCACAGTGGTAGTTGGTGAAGGCTATACTCTATGACTTCGTATTTTTAACTCGTAAAGCGCGAAATATGTAAAAAGTACAGAAGAATTAAGGATTTTTTTTTTGTTCTACCTTTGGAATGTCCCGTAGATATCTTTTAGTCTCAAAGTCCCTCCCTTTGTGTCTGTGAATAGATAACAGAAATCAGTTAAGAAAAGAAAATGGTTCTCACTCTGAATTGTTCCGTCGATGTCTTTTATAGTGCAGAACAGAACTCAGTTATGGAAAATTTTGGCTCTTGCTGCTTTGAAATGTTCCGTGGATATCTTTAACCCTCGATGTCCTCTTTTGTTTGGGCGCAGAATCACCAGCGTGCCCTGCCTCGGTCCCCGCCAGCACGCCAGCACGGTCGCCCATCACAAAGCAGCCGCACCGTGCTCAACACCGCCATCGTGACATGCGCACAATGGGGCTGCCGTGTTCCCTTCCCTGCCTCTTCCTTCAAGCACCGTTAATTAGACGCGGGACCAGCGATTATGACACCGTGAAATAATTAACGCGCATTATAGATACATTAGTGCTCAAAGTAAATGGATAGGATTCAATAAAGGAAGCGAAAAGCACACTGCTAAATTTGGAATAATGTAACGTGATAAAGACTTCAGCAAACATGAGACTTCTGGGTAACGTTCATTATGAAGGTCACTGGACTCACCTGGGGAGGCCCTGCGTGTTTACCTGGACATGATGAGGGAGAGAAGCGAGGGAGAGGGAAAGGGAAGGGAGGCCAGGAGGAGCAGGTGAGTGCGTGCTGCTAATGAGGCCAGGTGTGTGTGTGTGTGTGTGTGTGTGTGTGTGTGTGTGTGTGTGTAGCAGTATCCGGGGTGACCTTTGTTTTCCTCGCATCAGGCTCATCACCCCACCCCCCGTCCCATCTCGTCCCATCCCCTCCCCAGCACCCGCCCCGAAGTCCCTTCCACCTCCCGCCCACCTTGTTAATGGGTGATCGCCGCGTCGCTCAAAACACCTGCCAGACGTGAACAAACACTCCAGCTTTTTAACCTCCACTACCTTGCTTCCTCCATCTGCGCCCTCCACCGTCGCAGCGTGTGGCGTCGCACGTAAGACCGTATTCTGAAACGCTTCTGTGTCTTCAAAAACCTCTAATTAAAGTTACATGGGTTTTTATTTTTATTTATTTTTTTTTTTTACAAGTGAAAGATTAATAAGGTTTCTATATAATTAACAGGTGAAACACTCTTGTGGCCTTGAAAATAGTCGTGCTGAGAGAGCAATGCCTTTTTGAATACGAACACTACACTACACTACACACACAAACACACACACACACACACACACACACACACACACACGACGTAGACGACACACAGGAATGACTAACAGACGACACATCACAGCTCCAGGGCGTTTTATTAAGACAGTTAAGACTTGGTGAAGGAAGTGCTGGTGAATCACCCTCCCTCCCCCTTCACTTTGTTTGTCCCCAGCACCAAGTCATCGTTCCCTCGTCTCCCACGCAGCCCACCACCAGCCGCCGCCACTCCCGCCCACTGCCGTCCCGTCCTTTCCTACCTTCATCAGTCTCCCTCCGTCAAGTTTGAGGGGAATTATACTCGTAAAGCAGCGGCGCGTACGTAAACGAAAAACCCTTGTCTCGGCTGGAAAAGGTTAACGGTGAGCGTGAATAACGAGAATTAATAGTGGTAGGGACAGCAGGAGGCGGGAGAGGGAGGGAGGGAGACTGAGAGGTATGGTAAAGGCGGAGTAGCGGTAAGAGGAGTGAGTGGGGAGAGATGCACCTTGACTCGGAGCTCGTGGTGGTGTCAGGAGAAAGCCTACCATCATGCACCGTCTCCCCGCCTCCTCCTCCTCCTCCTGGTTGCTTCTGCACCGCCTTCTCCTTCTCTTTCTCCTGCCTCCTCGCCTCCTCCTTCTGTCTGCTCCATGCCTGCTCCTCCTGTCTGTTGTTCGTACCTCGCCTCCTCCTGCTACTCCTCTCCTTGCCTCCTTCTCCTGTCTGCTCCTCGCCTCCTCCTGTCTGCTGCTCCTGCTTCGCCGCCTCCTCACCTCCTCCTGCTCCATCTCCACACCTCTTGTCGTTCCGTCTTCATTCACTGTTTGCCGCCACACTCATCAACTCCCCATTTACCGCCTAGCTTCCCCACCCCTCCTCCCCCAGGCACGAACCGCCCCCCGCGAGCCACTCGAAAGCGGAATGGTGGTGGTGGTGGTGGTGGTGGTGGCGGTGGCAGTGAGGGTTGAGGACGTTGACACCGCCACACCGCCATTACCCAACGCGGCCTTCGTTGTCAGTGAAAGTAGAAAATGCAAGAATAAGGGTGCAGTTAGCGGGAGTGATTAGGGCGCGTGTAAGCAGGACACGGTCGTGAGGTGAGCGGGAAGGCCACCACCGGGAACGCCAGCGGAGCCACAACACTCCCGCTGGTGGTGCGTGGCCGCTGCGGCGTCACTGTGCACGGTACGTTATGCAACACAGCCTTAAGCCACCGCCGCCGCCGCCGCCGCCGCCGCCGCCACCGCCACAGCAGCGAGTCACCTGTCACGGGCACGGGCGGCCACACACTCACCTTCCAGCCACACGCCGTGCAGGGAATTCAATTACACGCCAAGTATTGTTTTGGGGGAATTTTCCCGTCGCCCGGGACGATACGGCCGGCGGGAAGAGGAGGCGAGAAGAGGCGGGAGGAGAGTAACGAGGGGAGATAATACGTGAATATTTGAGTGCCGGGAATGTGCTGGGTATTGCTGGTGTTGCTATTGTTGTCTGACCGGGAAAGACATCACACACACACACACACACACACACACACACACACACACACACACACACACACACACACACACACACACACACACACACAGTGACCAGCGTGTGACTCCCACATGCCGACGCCTCCCAGACTAGCAGTGTTGGTGGCGCTGGCGGCACTGCAGCTGCTTAAAGGGCCAGAGGGCGTGGCACACTAATGCCCAACTCACATGATGCCCATCTGCTCTGCTCCGTCATTCACACACACACACACACACACACACACACACACACACACACACACACACACTGCCATCACCACCCACACTCACTTTACCATTTATCCCACGACAACCCTAACACACACACACACACACACACACACACACACACACACACACACACACACACACACACACTTAACCACCAATCCACCGATCCCTAAATCTCTCTCTCTCTCTCTCTCTCTCTCTCTCTCTCTCTCTCTCTCTCTCTCTCTGGTCCCAACACGACCCACGCCCTCAAGTATGCACATTAATTAAGCTTTCCTAAGCCACTTAACAAACTTGCTGCAAATCATCCACGCCCTTCCGCTCCCTCAGCACTCCCAGACCATCCTGGGCGCGTCCTGCACACTCCCAAAGCATCTTCACAGCATCCTTCGCGCGCCATACATAGTGCTAACGCATCCTTGGCATCATACAACATCCTTCGCGCGTTCTACACACTCCAAATTCATGTTTCATATCCATACAACACTCTTACCATCCTACACACTCCCAACGCGTTCTTACAGTATCCTTAACGCGTCCAACACTGCCCTACTGTATCCTTCGCAGCCTTGCAACACCCTCAACTCTTTTACTCCCACTTGATGCACTTTTCCCTAATTACCAATCATTTTGAGACATCTTTACTTGTTCTACAGCCACATCCAATCTTTGAACTGGGAAGAAATTGCAAATGCATTCTTTTCATCGTTAACTTTTTTTGTAGATGCTTATAAATACTTCCCGCATTGCTTCTGGTGCTGCTAATTGTTTCGTGTTGCAGTGAAAGGGTTAACGCGTCCTACACACTCTTCCCTGAAGTAATCTCTGAAGTATTACTAAAACTGCCCTGAAACCACTTTGACGCATCACTGAAGTCTTGAAACATCACTGACATAAATGAAGCAATCCTGAAAACTTTCCTGAAGCAACTCTTGAAGGCAGCTATGACGATGATGATGCTTGTGATTATCAATGATGCCGCGAATGAGGAAGATGATGAGGAACTCTAATAAAACAAAAGTGAAGCCTTGGAACAGTGAAGCTTTGAGACACCCCTGAAGCAACACTGAAACACACGCAAAGCTGCCCCTAGAAACAGTCCCCGTCCCTACACTGAGAGTCTTGACACAACTAAACATACACTCTCTCCACCACTCCCTCCCTCTCCTTCCCTCTCCCTCAAGGCTTATTGGTGCCATGTGACTCAGGGAGGCTTCTGGTATAATACACGTCATGTCCCCGCGCCTCCCCTGACCCTCCTTCCTGCCGTGCTGACGAAGAAGGATACTATTTCCGTGCACACACACACACACACACACACACACACACACACACACATACACACACGATACATCCGCTAGCTTGCTCTGCTACTTAAGGCACATTCCTCCTCTTCCTCCTCCTTCTCCTCCTCCTCTTCCTACTCATCCTTCTTTCTCCTCCTTCTCCTTTTTCCAGTCTATTTATAATCATCTTCACATTCCGTCTCCTCCTTCTCTTCCTCCTCTTTCTAGTCTATTTATAATCTTCATGTTCCTTCCCATCATTCTTCTTTTTCCTTCTCCTCTTTTCAGTTTATTTATGATCGTCTTCGCGTCCCTCCTCTTCCTCTTCCTCTTCCTCTTCCTTTTTTCAGTCTTTTCTTAGTCATTTTCATACTCCTTCCTTCTTTTCCTAATCCTCTTCTTCCTCCTTTTTCTTCGAGTCTTTTTTTTATAATCATAATTAAAGTCTTCCTCTTCCTTGTTACCATCATCTTTTTTTTTTCAGTCCTTTCATAATTTTTAACATTCCTCTTTTTTACCTTCATCCTCCTAGTCATCTTTCCCATTGTCTCCATCATCATCACAAGCATCATTGTCGTCCTGGTCATCATCATCATCATCATCATCTTTTTTTCGATTCCTTCATTATTTTAGCGCTCCCCTTCTTTTTCTTCCTTCTTTTAACCATATTTCTAATTATCTAACTCATTCATTATCACAAGCATCGTCATCATACTCATCATCATTTCATCATCTTTTCTCCAGTCATTTCATAATTTTAACATTCCCATTTACCTTCCTCCTCCTGGTCACTATCTTTTTAATTCAACTCATCATCATCATCATCATTTTTTTTTCGTTCTTCACAAAAATTCAATATTCCTTTTCATTCTTTCCTCCTTTCTTGACATTCCTCTTCTTTTACTTTATTCTAGTCATCTTCTTTTTTTCTCACTCTTCATCATTCATTATCACAAGCATCATCCTCATCCTCATCTTCATCATCATCATCATCATCATCATCACAATCACAATCACCATCACCATCACCTAACAGACACAGCCACTGGTCCCCCCCTGCTCTGTGTAGTGGACAGCAAGCTCATTACAAAACATTATAATTCAATCCCCGCTGGTTATTTCCCTCGCAAACTTTGGTGCATGTCAGACCAAACGTGTTTTAGAGTCCACCCAGCCTCCACCACGCACCCACCCGACCTCTACCACCCACCCACCCAGCTGTCAGAGGAGGAGGGATGCGGAAGAGTGGGATAGTGGAGAATGAACATTACTACCACACAGCCTCCACCATCCATCAACCCAGGAGGGATGTGAAAGAGTGGAAGAGTGGAGGTGGAAGATAAACATAGGTTCCATCAGCCAGCCTCCACCATTCAGTGGAGGAGGACTGTGGAAGAGTGGAAGTAGAGGAAAACATCAATGCCGCCACCACCACCACCACCACCACCACTATATTCCACCCAACTACCACCATCATATCCCACGAAGCTGTACTGTGGAGAAGTGGAGAAGTGGAAAATAAACACTACTTCCACTTACCGTCACAACCACCACCACTACTAAATCATCATCATCATCAGCCTCCATGATATTACTGAAGGACAGAAAACTTCCAAACCTCTGTCGGCTGCTCACTTAACCCAGACCACCTAGGCAAGCACCAGGTGACGCCAGCAGTTACCTCGACCACACGAGCCATGCCCTGTCTAACGCTTAGGTCTTTGTTGTCCCTTCCTGTGCTCCCTGACCGCCTGTAGCCAATCCCTCCTCCCAAACTCCCACTACCTCCCAGCGCCCTCATTGCCAGTGCCAGTGCCCCCTCGTAACGACCCATCCCAGAGCCCCATCCCAGTGCCTCCTCCCTGTCCCCTCACCCAGCGCCGCGCCCCTCATAGGCTTGTGAGTCACGCACTTCACTATTCGTGGTTCTTCCTAATTTGCAGCGACCTTCCCCGCGGCACTCACCTGCTCCTGCTCCTCCTACTGCTACTACTACTACTACTACTACTGCTACTACTACTGCTACTACTACTACTACTACAACTGCTTCATATTCCTTACTTTATCTTGTTTACTTATGAGTTTGTACTTGGTGTGTATGACGGAAATACAAATTTTTTTTTTCTTCCTTTTTACTCCTCTTCCTCCTCCTCTTCCTGACACAGCTTTACTGCTACATTCTATAACTCTTCTTTTATTTCCTCCTCCTCCTCCTCCTCCTCCTCCTCCTCTGCCTGAAACATAGCTTTACTTCTACATCCTATAACTCTTCTTTATTTCCTCCTCCTCCTCCTTCTCCTCCTCCTCCTCTTCCTCCTACTGAAACACAGCTTTACTTCTACATCCTATAACTCTTCTTTATTTCCTCCTCCTCCTCCTCCTCCTCCTCCTCCTCCTCCTCCTCCTTTATCCTCCTTCCTTTATCCTTCTGTTTCTTTACCGAACATACAAAAACACAACTACTATTACGTCTTATACCACCACCACCCCACTACCACCACCAACATCACCACCTCCTCCTCCTCCTCCTCCTCTTCCTTCCTTTTTCTTTCTTCTTCCCACTTACACCTACGTCTTATAAGGTGAATTCTTCGGCCCACTACTACTACTACTACTACTACCCCCACTTCAAACTGTATAAGTAAGGGCGGTTACTTTTACGACTCACGCACTTAAGAGAGAGAGAGAGAGAGAGAGAGAGAGAGAGAGAGAGAGAGAGAGAGAGAGAGAGAGAGAGAGAGAGAGAGAGAGAGAGAGAGAGAGAGAGAGAGAGAGAGAGAGGGGGGGGGTAAAATGTCCGTTACGTAATTTAGTCAACAAAAAAGAAAGAAAAAGAAAAGAAAGAGAAAAAAGACATATAAGAAAGAATATATAAAAAAAAACATCCCTGTCATCTAATCTTGCCAAGTAACAAAAAAAAAAAGAAAAAAGAAAAAGAAAAAGAAAAGAGAAAAAAAATGCATGCCTAGTTTTACATCATTACCATAACACCAAGAAAAATAAGAGAGAGAGAGAGAGAGAGAGAGAGAGAGAGAGAGAGAGAGAGAGAGAGAGAGAGAGAGAGAGAGAGAGAGAGAGAGAGAGACAGACAGACAGACAGAAAAAAAAATAAAATAAATAGTTCCGTCCCATTTTGCTAATTCAACGCATAAAAACGGCAAGGAGGGTTGGTTAGGTTTACGTTTCTCCGAGCCAGACAGACAAACCATGTACGCAGGATATCAAGTTAAGCGCATGCGTACTGACATACATACACACATACGTACACCGTCATACAGCGTCATTCAAGTCACTCATTCAGTCAGTAAGTGAAAGATTGAGTAAATAGGTCAGTTAGTCAGTTGATAAGTCAGAAAGTCAGTCAGTCAGTCAGTTAGTCAGCCAGTCAGTCAGTTAATATATTAGAAAGTCAGTAAGTTTATTTCGTTAGGCAGTCAGTCAACTGATAAGTCAGAAAGTCAGTAAGTTAGGTAGTTCGTCAGTCAGTCAGTCAGTTAATAAGTCACAAAGTCAGCATGTAAGTTAGCTAGGCAGGCAGGCAGTCAATCAGCTGAGTATAGCCCACAATATCAAGTAAATATTTTCCTCTCTCTCTCTCTCTCTCTCTCTCTCTCTCTCTCTCTCTCTCTCTCTCTCTCTCTCTCTCTCTCTCTCTCTCTCTCTCTCTCTCTCTATGTCTCTCTGTCTCTTTTCTTTCAAAGGCTACAGAAAACCAATATACCTCTTCTCACGAGCATTTTCCTCCTGACAGTGTAGAATCCTTGTTAACCTATCAGTAGCACCATACTCTTCACCCTCTCCCCCTCCCCCCGCCCAACTTCCACTAGAGCCTGTTCAATCAATATACGGATTCTCATGGGGTGCCTCTCTCCTCCTGATAGGATAGAAACCTTGTTAATCTATCGGCAAAATCATAAAGACACCCTTGAAAACCTCCCAATAACTTCCACTAGAGCCTGTTGAAAAGTGGGCGAGATAAGGCGGCGAAACGTTTAAGAATACGAGGGGGGAAGAAAGTGTTCAGTGCGCCGAATCTGCGTTCCCTGTTGGTTAATTCAGAGCACACAAGCACCAGCAGACGGTTTGAAGTTGATGGACCGATTCCTCTCTCTCTCTCTCTCTCTCTCTCTCTCTCTCTCTCTCTCTCTCTCTCTCTCTCTCTCTCTCTCTCTCTCGCCCCAACGCTTCACAAGACCCCACAGCCACAAACTCACTTTCTTCCTCTCTCGTCCACTCAAAAGTCTTCCACTCAAGTGTATTTTTATTGAAGGGCTTATATCTTTCATTTTCCTCTTCCTTCTGACCCTCTCTCCTCCTCTTCTTCCTTCCTTCTCCTCCTTCTTCGCTTCTTTTTTTATCCCTTAGGGTAAGGAGTTCTGGCAAATATTTAAAGTTTTCATCGGACTCTCTCTCTCTCTCTCTCTCTCTCTCTCTCTCTCTCTCTCTCTCTCTCTCTCTCTCTCTCTCTCTCTCTCTCTCTCTCTCTCTCTCTCATGGAGACAAACTTTCCCATTACTCATGTTTGTAATATTCATATTTATTTTACTTCTTCTGGGTCTTGGATGTTTATTTATTTTTACACAGACGTTTTTTCGTTATCAGTGTTTGACTCGTTGGAAGGTCACTGCTTGGGTGAGTTTGTGTATCTGTCTATCTATTTAGGTTTTTATGTGATTATGTACCAATGCTTACGTAACAGAACTAGAAGGGAAGGTTGTAAGCATGATGTCTTGCTGCTGTAATGAATGGCAACATGCAGGAAATGGTTATAAGGAAACTAAGTAATTTCTGGGGGTTCTCAGAGTGGAATGAATTAAATGGACTGAGATGGCAGGTTGTCAGTCAATACATGGCTTTAACCCTTGCACTGCTATTAGGCATATTTTTCCTTATTTCTTAACCACTCTGAAACAATTTTTTCGATTTTTTCTGCCACCTCCAAACATTAAACTGGCTAGAAACTTTTTTTTCTTTATATCCTTTTTTTCATATAGATACGTATAAATATTTCATACCTTCGCTGTGAAATTGTTGCATATCGCAGTGACAAACCTATGGATGTGGCAAAGGTGGAAATATGTTTTATACAAGAACCGCCACGTGGACGACCCAATGGCTCCTTGCAATTTCCCTTGTTTTCTTGTTTTTTTATGACATCTCTGAATTTCTGGTCAGATAAACTCACCACGTGCCTCAACCACTGGTGCTGTTCCCTTTGCTTCGTCCGGGGTGTGAGTGGTCTAAGATCCCCCTTAACACTTATGCCTTAATATGATGACTTTCCTAAGCGTAGAAAAAAATGACTAAGGCAGATGTGAGAGATATAAAAATTTTCCCCAACTTTTACCTACTATCCCTATACCAGGCCAGCAATCTTACAAGGGACGGCCGTGACAAAGCACCACACACTCATGCACACATCACTCACACTCTTATACTTGTACATAAAACTCAAGGGCACTCCATCTCGATTTATCAAGAGAAAGAAAAGTCACTCCGGCTTATAGTGACGAAATATTTATCTGAGCACTGGTACCCACGCCAGGCTCATAATCTACCATCGCCTATCAAACACCCTAGCAAAAACAATCTACTACAAACATACATCACCTAGCAAATCTTCTTATGCCACCCACCACAACAATCTTAGCATGAGGGACCACCAGACATCATGAACTCATTAAAGTCTTTTTGTACTGTTTTCTCTCTCTCTCTCTCTCTCTCTCTCTCTCTCTCTCTCTCTCTCTCTCTCTCTCTCTCTCTCTCTCTCTCTCAAGAATTCATTTACATTATTCATGGGGGACCTCTTTCTTTTTCTTTCTTTTCCTCCTCCTCCGCCTCCGCCTCCGCCTCCTCCTTCTCCTCCTCCTCCGCCGCCGCCTTCTCCTCCTCATTCTCTCTGTCTCTTTTCTTTTCACTCATTACCTCATATCCTGTTTCTTAAGGTCCATTCTCTGTAAGCGTTCCATTGTGAGTTTATAATACAATGATCTTCCTTTCTTTCTTCTTCTTCTTCACCGTCATCCTCCTAAATTTTCTTAATAATTTGTCTTTTTTTTTTCGTCTCTTTCTCCTCCTGGATTTCCCTAATTATTTGGATTTTTTATCATAATGTTTAGTAATTTTTCTTTTTCTCATATTTTTACTCTAAGGTTATTTGCTCTCCTCTTCTTTCTCTTCCTTCTCCTCCTCTTCCTACTTCTCCCCCTCCTCCTTCATCACATTTTCCTAGTCATTTATAATTTTCCTTTCGTAAGTTTCCTTCTCCTCACACTTCTCCACGCCTATAATTCTACTATCTCCTTTTCCTCCTCCTCCTCCTTCTCCTCCTCCTCCTCCTCCTCCTCCTCCTCCTCCTCCTCCTCTTCCTCCTCCTCCTAGTCTCATTCTGCCCAAGCTTCATACTTCCACACTTTCTCACTTTCATTACAGGTTCATGCACTCATTCCTCCTCCTCTCCCCCTCCTCCTCCTCCTCCTCCTCCTCCTCCTCCTCCTCCTCCTCCTCCTCCTCCTCCTCTTCCATTTGCCTCTCTTCATTCATATTTTTTTATTCACCCCATCTCACTACTATTTTTTTCTCTCTCTTCCACTCTCCTTTATCCTCACACCCTCCTCACTCACTATTTTCATTAGAACTTCACAAATTTACTCACGCAGTCACTCACTCACTCACTCACTCACTTATTCCTCCTCCTCCTCCTCCTCCTTCTCCTGTTTCTTCTCCTCTAGATCTTTACTTTTGGTCTTCTATGCTTACTCAAATCTTCAACGCACACAAACTCTCTCTCTCTCTCTCTCTCTCTCTCTCTCTCTCTCTCTCTCTCTCTCTCTCTCTCTCTCTCTCTCTCTCTCTCTCTCTCTCTCTCTCTCTCTCTCTCTCTCTCTTAGGTACGTACATTTTCATCTGTTATAAAATTCCCTCTCTCCTCTTCTTCTTCCTCCTCCTTTTGCTCCTCCATCTCCTCCACCTCCTCCATTTATATTTTTCCTCCAAGCTTCAATGTACATTTTTCTTCTCTCCCTCTCCCTCTCCCTCTCCCTCTCCCTTCACATTCTCCTCTAAAGCCTCATCTCCACTTCTTCACAGCCTCTCCCTTCTCTCACCTCCACTTTTTCCATCTGTCCTCACGCGCCACCTCCTCCTCCACCCAACCTCCTGAATGCCTCATCTCCTCCTCCTCCTCCTCCTCCTCCTCCTATTCCTCCTTCTCTTCGTTCAATACACCTCGCCCTTCTTCGTCCACCACATCCTCCAAATCTAAAGAAAGGGGGGAGGGGAGGAGAGGTCATATGTGCCTTGAATAAAGAGGAATAGGAAGAAAGAGAAGGAATGGGGAGGAAGGGAGGACGTAAGAAACAAGGCCTTAGTGTGTGTGTGTGTGTGTGTGTGTGTGTGTGTGTGTGTGTGTGTGTGTGTGTGTGTGTGTGTGTGTGTGTGTGTGTGTGTGTGTGTGTGTGTGTGTTGTGATGCCATGTTATGTCCAAGCCTTTTCCTTCCACTGGTAACTTTTTTTATACTTTGCCTACTTATTATTTATTTATTTGTTTATTTTACGTATGAAGAAAAGCCAGACTAGAAAAAAATAGAAAGAATAACCCTCCCCCCTCTCTCTCTCTCTCTCTCTCTCTCTCTCTCTCTCTCTCTCTCTCTCTCTCTCTCTCTCTCTCTCTCTCTCTCTCTCTGCGTCATTTCAACAGGATCGTTCCGTCAGTCAGTGTCACCCAGACTTGTTCCGTCTCCCAGTCAGCCAGCCAGTCATTCAGCCCTGTCCCTTGGTTGGTTAATGTGAGAGAGACTGGCTAATGAGTTAATTGGTTGCAACTCTAACAAGGCGCCCCTGTTGAGAGAGAGAGAGAGAGAGAGAGAGAGAGAGAGAGAGAGAGAGAGAGAGAGAGAGAGAGAGAGAGAGAGAGAGAGAGAGAGAGAGAGAGAGAGAGAGAGAGAGAGAGTAACTAGGTGCGTGTAAAATTGACATTAAGCAAAGTAAAATGACAACATACAAAAAAAACAAACACGGCACAGCGCCACTCACTCACTGTGCACTGCTAACCTCTCGTGCATGACTCACCCACTCATCCACACCCACACACACACACACACACACACACACACACACACACACACACACACTCATTCTTCCACATACCCTCTCACTCACTCATTCTTCCACTCAACATCACTCCCACACACACACACACTCATTCACTCACTCAATCACTCAACATCTAACCCATCTTTTTCTCTCACTCACTTTCTCATTCCCTCATACACTTATACATTCAACAGCTCACTCACTTAATGCAATACAGCTAATCCCATGTACCCTCTCCCTTACGGTCCATACAAACACACCTAAATTCATGAGCAGGAAAAATAAAACACAAGCATTCTCAACCTAACCCTTTTCTCTCCCTTTCTCAAGTTAACATCCAACACACACATGGAAGACCAGAGAGATACAGGCCAGTACTCAGAAACCCTTTGCTCTCTCACCACGACTATTTTCAAAGGCCACAGAGACGATCAGCCGGGTTCTCAAGAGTATTCCTCGTGTTGGTAATATAGAAATCTTGTTAATCTGTCACTAGGACCATGAAAACACCTTTAAAAGCCAGTGTAACTTCAACCAGAGCCTTTCGAAAATAGTGGAGGTGCGCATCAGCCGGTTTCTCAAGAGTATTCCTCGTGTTAGTAATGTAGAAATCTTGTTATCTGTCACTAGGACCATGAGAACACCTTTAGAAACCCGTGTAACTTCAACTAGAGCCTTTCGAAAATAGTGGAGGTGCGGCGCGGGAGTGCTTCAGAATGTAGACCACAACACGAACTTAAAACTCAATCTTAACCCTAACGAGACTGCCAAAAACCAGACTCACCACCATGAAAATGTCCCCAAACCAGTGCCCTAATCCCTCCTTCCCTCCTTCGCTCCCTCCCTCTCTCTTTCCCCCTCTCTCCCTGCCTCCCTGCCTCTCTCTTTCCCCCTCGCCGCCACGACCTACAAGCAGGGACAAAAATTCTCGCCGCGGTCGTTTTGCAGGCAAGTTTTGGGTCGAGTGGTGACGCCTGACTGTCCCTTCTTCCAAGGCTGCTTCCTCCTCGCCCGACTGCCTCACTGCTGCTGGAGGGAGGCCAAGAGGAAGAGCAAAGAGGTGGAAGACGAGGAACAAGCGTAAGAGGAGAAGGAAGAGTAAGAAAGTTGTAGTGATAACGAAGGTAAGAGACGGAGGAGCAGAAGGAGGAAGAGGAACAAGCATAAGAGAAAGAGAGGGAGGCTAGTAGTGGGAACGAGGACGAGGAGGAGGAGGAGGAGGAGGAGGAGGAGGAGGAGGAGGAGGAGGAGGAGGAGGAGGAGGAGGAGGAGGAGGAGGAGGAGGAGGAGGAGGAGGAGGAGGAGGAGGAGGAGGAGGAGGAGAATGACCTAGAGGACAGGAAGGAACAGGAAGTGCAAGGATTCCGAAGAGGAGGAGGAGGAGGAGGAGGAGGAGGAGGAGGACGAAGCAGGAAATAATATCAAGATAAAGAGGAGCACAAATGAACACAAAGGAACATAAAAGAACAATGAAAGCAGCAGCAGACTTGTTGGCCCTTACCTGCTAGTGATGATTATTGCACTCTTATTCTAGTGGGAGACGTAGGATACTGAAGGCCAAGGTTCCTCCCCACCCACGGCTCTCTTCTGCCGCAGCGGGCAAGGAAGAAAAAACATGCAGGATGGAAAAGCTGCGTGGACATTTTTAGAGGAAGAGAACGAGGAAAAGGAGGAAAAAGAAGAGAATAATAGTTAGGAGGAGGAGGAGGAGGAGGAGGAGGAGGAGGAGGAGGACTTGAAGAAGAAAGGCGAGGAGGAAGAAGGTCAGAGAACTTAAAAGAGGAGGCGGAGGAAAAGGAGGAAGAGGGACAAGTGGAAAGGACTTGGAGGAGGAGGAGGAAGAGGAAGAGGAGGAGGAGGAGGAGGAGGAGGAGGAGGAGGAGGAGGAGGAGGAGGAGGAGGAGGAGAGCCGCCCGAGGCATCGTCCCCCTCTCCTCCCCACACCCCACAATGCACCGCAATATTCCACTGGGGGGAGGGGAGGGGGAGTTGGGGCTTGGCCGGGAGGGTTTCTTTTTTTTTTTTTTCTTTTCTTTTTTCCCTCTTCCGCTTTCTTTATCCCACCTAATTTTCTTGATCTCATCCGACGTCTTTCTTGTGGTGAGTTGTCATGACTTTTCCTCCCTCGTTTTTCATTTCGCCTTTTCATTTTTCCTCTCCGCGTCTTTATATTTATCTCGCTGTGTCTCTCTCGTGTGCTGCTCTTTCATGTTTTCTTTCTCTTTGTTTTTTTTTTTTTTGTTTTTTGTCCCACTATTACGGCCTCTTCGTTCTTCTTTATTATCCCCAATATTAATTCTTTTGTCCTCGCTTTGTCCTTTCTTCCCAGTTATTTTCTTTATTGTTCTTTTTATTATCCCTCCTACCTCTTTGCCACTTACGTCTCTCTCTCTCTCTCTCTCTCTCTCTCTCTCTCTCTCTCTCTCTCTCTCTCTCTCTCTCTCTCTCTCTCTCTCTCTCATACTTTCTTTCGTTCCTCATAGCCTTCACTCCACTGCCTTATATCTTGTGGTTATTTTTATCCTCATTCCTCATTCCACCTTCATCCCTCGTTGCCAATTCCCATTCGGATCGCCTTTGCGTCAACCCCTTTGCATTCCAATCAACCTTCTTCTGAGCGACGTCTCCTCATAACATGTATTCACAGATTCAATTAGGCAATCAATCAAGGCGACAACTCCCCGAAGAGAGTCTAATCCCATTCAAAAAGAGATCCAATCCTCTATCCAGTAAGATCCGATTCTCTTTATCTCGGCTTCCCGCTCGATGGGCTTTTGTTCCTCGCACGCTGTTCTCTTAGGAAGGATTAGATCGCTTATACCCGAGGCCTCATTCTGCTGATACATGTGCCCCATTCCGGCCTTTATTCTCCTTATTAATTTATTCTCTCTCTCTCTCTCTCTCTCTCTCTCTCTCTCTCTCTCTCTCTCTCTCTCTCTCTCTCTCTCTCTCTCTCTCTCTCTCCCGGCCACTTCTCAGCCTCTCACTGCTCTCACAAACACTCCAGAGAGAAGAAGAATGCCGATGTAAAATTAGCAGGCTCTTCACGCCCTTTAATCTCTCTCACTCTCTCTCTCTCTCTCTCTCTCTCTCTCTCTCTCTCTCTCTCTCTCTCTCTCTCTCTCTCTCTCTCTCTCTCTCTCTCTCTCTCTCTCTCTCTCTCTCTCTCTCTGTTTTCTTTCCTTTTTTTTTCTTCCTGATATCCAATTTTAGTCAAGTCCTTCTTGACGTATTCCTCTCTCTCTCTCTCTCTCTCTCTCTCTCTCTCTCTCTCTCTCTCTCTCTCTCTCTCTCTCTGTTCATGCAAGTCTCCATTTTTGGCCTCACTCTTACTGCCTCTCCTGCCTGCCCAGCATCCTATTAGCCACACACGTCCCCACCATCACCACCACCACCACCACCACCACCACCACCACCCCCGCCACATGCAAGCCCCTTACGTCCTTCCTTTTCGCGTCCTTTCTGTCTTACACCCATCCTGAGACGCTTTGTTCTCTCATAATGGTCTTCAAAGGCCACACATGACTGGGTAGGGTTTTCATGGGTGTTTTCTTTCCCTTTCCATTCATGATGTAGATTCTTTGTTCAATTATTACTGGAGTTATTGAAATGTCTATGAAGTGCTTGTTTCTCTTAACCCTTTCAATGGTATGTTTTGTTTTTTTTTCATTTCATCGCAAATTTTTCACTTATCAATTTTACAAATTTTTTATATAGTTTTGCAGCTTAGAAAAGATACAAGTAACTTTTCTCCTCCTGTCTCCCTATTTTTTTGTGTCCATACAAGTAAATTTTCCCAATGGTCTGAATGTTGAACGAAAGAATGACCACAGGAGTAAAAGCTTGAAGGACTGATTTCAAAGACCACAGAGATTATTACTCGGTTTTCAAAGGTTTTCAAGGGTTTTCTTTTCTTTCTTTGTTCGAGATACATGTCCTTTGTTTAAACTATCACTGAATCGTGGAAATGTCTCTTGGGAATTATATTAACTTCTACTATAACCTTGGATTCTGTTTATTATTGACTGGAAAATAGTAAGTGGTGTTTTTTTTTCCTTTCTTTTTTTTTTCGTTAGGTGGTTTTCTTGTTTTCTCTCCAGTTCTTCATTTTTTTCTTTTCTATTGCCATGGTTTTCGTTTTTTATAATTTTCGTTACAGGTTTTCTTTCCTTCTTCCTCCCTTTCTCCTCTTCTGTGCCGCTTTGTTTATTTATTTATTATTTTTTTTTTTACTTTCAATTTTTCTTCACCTTTCCCTTTCATCCTTCCTCAGTTCCCTCTCTCTTTCTCTCTATTCTTCATCCTCCTCCTTCCTCCACACATTTTATTTACAGCTTCTTCGCTTCCTTCCTCCTGCGTTTTATATCCTCCTCCCTTCCTATTTCCTCTGCTCCCTGTCTTCCCTCACATTTTATTTCCTCGTCTTTCTTCCTCCGACGCTCTCTCCTCTTCCTTTTCTCCCTTCCTTCCTTCCTTCTTGGTTTCTTGTTCCCG
>NC_087157.1:24208115-24213115 GCF_035594125.1 Scylla paramamosain
GAGTCAGATGCGAGAGAGAGACGGGGTACGGGGACACAGACAGAGGGGGCTGAGGCGACGGAAGGGTAAGGGGGGCGGAGAAGAATCGTAGATGGAAGGACTAAGGATCGTGTCAAAGCAGAAGGTCACAGGATTACAGTGAGACACATCTGGTCAGAGTAGGCTCTTGTGGGATTTATCTGAAGGAGGGGAGGAAGGAGGGGAGAGAGAGAGGATAGGAGGGGGAAAGGACCAGGTGGAATAGGAACGTGAGGGGAAGGGACAGGGAGAATATAGAGGAAAGAGGACAGATGAAGAGATAAAAAAAAGGGGAGGGGAGGAGTGATTCCGAGGATGAGACGGGAACACAAAAGAATGAAAAGGAAAAACAAACAGCAGCAGACTTGTTAACTGTTACCAGGCTGTTTCTAATTGAGAGCCGAAAGGAGAAGGAGGTGGAGAAGGATGAGGAAAACGTGGAAGATGAGGTAGAGGAGGAAAAATATAAGAAAAAAACAAGAGAAAAAAAGAAAAAGGACGAATGATAAGACATAAAGGAGGAAAATAAGATGAAGGAAGTGAACATGGAGGAGGAGGAGGAGGAGGAGGAGGAGGAGGAGGAGGAGGAGGAGGAGGAGGAGGACGAAGAGGAGCAGAGGTTGCGTCCTCGTGTGGTTCAGTGGAAGGCGATCTCTCCTGAAGGCGCCTAACCCTCTGACCCGCAACGACCTGTGTCCGTGTAAGTGAGAGAGGTCAAGAGGAGTTCGTGTGTGTGTGTGTGTGTGTGTGTGTGTGTGTGTGTGTGTGTGTGTGTGTGTGTGTGTGTGTGTGTGTGTGTGTGAGTTGTGTCAGTGTGTGTGCCAGGAAATTGTACACGCTAACACACACACACACACACACACACACACACACACACACACACACACACTTAAAAGTCATACACACTAAACGTGATCCGAGTTTTTATGTTGAATGCAGCAGTGTTCATATGATTCTCTCTCTCTCTCTCTCTCTCTCTCTCTCTCTCTCTCTCTCTCTCTCTCTCTCTCTCTCTCTCTCTCTCTCTCTAGAAACAAAGCACAAGAAAGAATAAACAAATACATATCAGTAAAGGATAAAGGAATAAAGGAGAATTACTTGATAAATCCCACTGCATTATCATCTCTCTCTCTCTCTCTCTCTCTCTCTCTCTCTCTCTCTCTCTCTCTCTCTCTCTCTCTCTCTCTCTCTCTCTCTCTCTTCTACAAGTTAACGAAGACATATCCGGTACACTGTCCCTTTTATCTGCCTTCTTTCTCTCCCTCTTCGTCTTCCTCCTCCTCCTCCTCCTCCTCCTCCTCCTCCTCCTCCTCCTCCTCCTCCTCCTCTTCCTCCTCCTCCTTCCTTGATAAACATCCTGCAGCTTCTCTTCATCACATTATCTGGAGATGTGATGCGGCGTCACACACACACACACACACACACACACACACACACACACACACACACACACACACACACACACCATCATCATCATCACAGTCGCCCGTGTTTTTCTTGTTCACGATCCTGTTTTGTTTTAGTCTCTATGTTTACACCGACGCTATGTACATATCATGCTTGTCTCTCTTACATTTTTTTCTCTAACTTACTGGCACGATGCTCTCTCTCTCTCTCTCTCTCTCTCTCTCTCTCTCTCTCTCTCTCTCTCTCTCTCTCTCTCTCTCTCTCTCTCTCAGATTTACTCTCCTGTGGTCTTGACAATAAAGGTTGTTTGTGCTACAGCTACTAGGAGAAAGAGAAAGAAAGAGAGAAAAAAGAAAATTATAAGAGATGATAATTGAAAAAAGGAAGGAAAAGAACAGAAAATCAACAAAACTTCCCTTTTTCTTTTAATAATACCTCTCTCTCTCTCTCTCTCTCTCTCTCTCTCTCTCTCTCTCTCTCTCTCTCTCTCTCTCTCTCTCTCTCTCTCTCTCTCTCTCCAATAATATAGCCTTTTATTTACAACAGGTGTGCTGCTGCAATGTGAATATATGGGTCATCTTCTTGTTTATAGAGGAACAGGTGGTGTGTGTGTGTGTGTGTGTGTGTGTGTGTGTGTGTGTGTGTGTGTGTGTGTGTGTGTGTGTGTGTGTGTGTGTGTGTGTGTGTGTGTGTGTAAGTGTCAAATGGGCGAGGGACTTAAGAAGAGATACGTACACGTCTCCTATAATCCGACAGAGAGAGAGAGAGAGAGAGAGAGAGAGAGAGAGAGAGAGAGAGAGAGAGAGAGAGAGAGAGAGAGAGAGAGAGAGAGAGAGAGAGAGAGAGAGAGAGAGGGGGGGTAGCTAGCGCCTCTTAGTTCCTTCTCCTTTACGTAACTCTTTCTGTAAGCGAACAAAATGAATGACATGTTAACACACTCTCTCTCTCTCTCTCTCTCTCTCTCTCTCTCTCTCTCTCTCTCTCTCTCTCTCTCTCTCTCTCTCTCTCTCTCTCTCTCTCTCTCATTATATAACTCCTCCACGTACAATATGGAAGGGAGATGGATCACTGGAATGCTGCAACGGAGGAGGAGGAGGAGGAGGAGGAGGAGGAGGAGGAGGAGGAGGAGGAGGAGGAGGAGGAGGAGGAGGAGGAGGAGGAGGAAAGCTAACTGGAAGGGAGGAAGAGAAAGATGAGAGATGAGGAAGTATGTAAAGTAGCGAACAATGCAACGAAGAGGAGGAGGAGGAGGAGGAGGAGGAGGAGGAGGAGGAGGAGGAGGAGGAGGAGGAGGAGGAGGAGGAGGAAGGTAATGAGAGAAGAGACTGAGCAGAGTACAGAATGATGCGGGAATGAGGGAGGAAGAATTAGAGACTGAGGGAGGGAGGGAGGGAGGGAGGGAGAAATGGGAGGGAGAGAAGAACAGAGGGAGGGAGAGAGAAAGAGACGAGGGGCGTGGCACTGGCCCAACATTATCTGGCCTCTTGTATTATTAGTGCCAGGAGACCTACCAGAGAGGCACCACCACCACCACCACCACCACCACCACCACCACCACCAACACCACCACACCTGCTGCTAACACCTGCACGCAACTCTCTCCCTTAAACACTCTATTAATAAAGGCCAGTGTGCTTTGCTTTGTTATTAAAATATGTTTCAATTCAAGAGCCACATACGCATACTAATATTATCATTTTCATTTAAATATAATGGTATTAATAGCAGTGGTTATGGCGGCGGTGGTGGTGGTGGTTGTGGTTGTGGTGGTGGTGGTGGTGGTGGTGGTGGTGGTGGTGGTGGTGGTAGTAGTAGTAGTAGTAGTAGTAGTAGTAGTAGTAGTAGTAGTAGTAGTAGTAGCAGCAGCAGCAGTAGTAGTAGTAGTAGTAGTAGTAGTAGTAGTAGTAGTAGTAGTAGTAGTAGTAGTAGTAGTAGTAGTAGTAGTGTCCAAAAGTAACATCAGAAGAGAAGAGGAGAAAAGAGAAGAAAAGACAAGAAAGAAAGAAAAAAAGAAAGAAAGAAAGAAAGAAAGAAAGAAACCAAAACAAATAAGCAAACAAGTACAAGAAAGAAGGAAAGGGAAAAAAAGAGAGAAAAGGAGCAAAAAAAAACAAAGGAAAAGAAAGATTATACAAAAAGATGTTTGAGTAAGTAAATAAGTCTGTAAACAAGCCAAGAATTATGAAGATCTGTCAAGCAAATAAACAAATAAACCCGTAAACAGCAAAGCATTCCCAAACAACTTAACAGTCTCAGTATAATAAAGAAAAAGAGAAAAAAATAAATAAAATTTGAAAAGTTTTACGCGACAAAACAAGAAAAGAAAAAAAGAGAAGTGAAAAACAAAGGAAAAATAAAAAATGCTCCACAAGACGAAATGAAAGAAAAAAAAGGAACAAGAAAAAGTAAAAAGAAAACAAAATGAAAAATATAAAGTTTCTTGCTGAATTGTTGTTACTCTTTCTTCTCAACATCATACCACCACCACCACCACCACCACCATCCCAACAACAACAACAACATCACCCATTCCCATCACCACCACCATTACAACACTCACGATCATCACCATCACCATCATTATCGCCACCACCACCATCTTTCCTCCTCCTTCTCTTCAGTCATATCTTTCCCCTTTTATCTTCACATTTTCTCCTTTCCCTCATCATGTTCTTTCCTTCCTTACTCCTCTGACAAAAAAAAAATCTTTCCGTTTAAAACTCCATCTCCTTCACCATCAGACAAATAATTCGATACAAGAATGCGTTGCTGCTTGTTTGTCTTTTGTATTCCTCGTCTTCCTCCTCTTCCTCGCCCTTCTCCAGCCATCCCCTTACAACATACACTACACCTTCCTCACCTGGTCTTCCTGTTTAAACCTTTAATTTCACCACCATCAAACAGCCAAATCGATACTGAAATATGTTGCTATTTATATTCCTTCATCTTCCTCTCCGTCCTCCTCGTCTCTCTGTAGCCATCCCCTCAGTATCCTGTCACATCCACGTCACATCCCCCGTCACAGCATCCGCCACAAACACCCGACACTCATCCTACACCTTCTGGGTCGCCCGCACGTCACTCTTACTCAGGCCTTTAAAACATGACTGGCCGTGTGTGTGTGTGTGTGTGTGTGTGTGTGTGTGTGTGTGTGTGTGTGTGTGTGTGTGTGTGTGTGTGTGTGTGTGTGTGTGTGTGTAAGCGTGTGTGTGTAAGTGTGTGTGTTCGTCCCTACCACACACACACACACACACACACACGAGAGGTGGGAGTCACATTTGCAAACTACGTTATATTCCATTTGGTTAAATTTGATGGCCGCACGTCAGTCAAGTGGTGGTGGTGGTGGTGGTGGTGGCGGTGGTGATGGTGGTGGTGGCTGCGGCCTTGACACGCGAGAGAGAGAGAGAGAGAGAGAGAGAGAGAGAGAGAGAGAGAGAGAGAGAGAGAGAGAGAGAGAGAGAGAGGAAAAGGAGAAGGAAAAGTGTCCGGAAAGATAAGGTGAGGGAGAGGAAATAAAGATAGGAAAGGATAACAGAGAGAGAGAGAGAGAGAGAGAGAGAGAGAGAGAGAGA
>NC_087157.1:24218115-24228115 GCF_035594125.1 Scylla paramamosain
TCCACTTCTTGATTACCACTTGTACCCCTGTTCTTGCATCTGTCTTCATTTTGTTTGGGTCTCTTTCTCTCTTTCTCACTCTCTATCGTTCGTTCGTGTGTGTGTGTGTGTGTGTGTGTGTGTGTGTGTGTGTGTGTGTGTGTGTGTGTGTGTGTGTGTGTGTGTGTGTGTGTGTGTGTGTGTGTGTGTGTGTGTGTGTGACGTTCATACTTTCACTCACTTCCCTCTTTCCTTCTTTCTCTCTGACCCAATTCCCTCCCTATCCTCCCTCCCTCCCCCTTCCCTCTTTCCTTAATCTCTCCCTCCATTCCTTCCCTCCATCAGATTTCCTCCATGGCCCTAAAACCTGACCATGCGCTCTCTTTTCCCTCTCCTTCCCTCCCTCTGCTTCCCTTCCTTTTCCGCCAACCCATCATTTTCCCCTCCATAACCTTCTACCCTCCTGCTATAAACCCCTCCCCCTCTTCCTCTTCCTCTTCCCTTCTCCTCCTGCTCCTTCTGCTAGCTATCGTTCAGACTCACACAATTTTCACACACCATTACATAACTGTTTGGTGATTTGAAGAAGTTATGCTGTTCTTTGTATCCAGTTTATCCTCCTCCTCCTCCTCCTCTCCTCTTCTTTTCTTCTTTCTCCTCCTCCTCCTTCTCATTCTCCTACTCCTTTTAACTTCATTCTTCTCCCTCGTTGCCTCCTCTCTCCCTTTAAGTTTATTGTTCGCTCTCCCATTCTTCCTTCTCCTCCTCCTCTTTAACCTGATTTTCCTTCTCCTCCCCTTTTCTCTGCCCCTACCTTCATCCTTCCTTGTTTCCTCATTACCTCTTCTTCTTATATTTTTTACCTAATTTTCAACAGATTTTTTTCTTTTCCAGTCTAATTTCCTCAGTTTTTTCTTTTTTTTTTCTTTTGCTTTGTCTATTATTTCTTCCTTTATCCTTCTTCCACTTTATTCTCTTTCGTCATCACTTTTCTTTAGTGTATATTTTTTTATTCTTTATCTATACCTTACACTCTCCTCCACCTCTTCCTCCTCCACCTCCACCGCACTCCCTTCTTCTCTTTCATCCATTTTCCCTCCTTACCTATCCTATTTCTCCCTCTTTCTCCTCTCCATCCTCCTTTCCCTCCTTCTTCTTCCTCCTCTGCATTCTTCACCTATGTATCTCTCCTAGCATTATTATTTTTTTTTCATTACTTCTCAGCCTATTCTCTTTTTCCTCGTCCTTCATTTCTTTCTAGTTTTCCCTCATCCCTCCATCATCGCCATCACCACCAGTACTACCATCACCATCAGTGCCATCACCTCCATCACCACCATTAAAACAAATCAGGTTCGTAATGTAAACAGTTTATCATTTGCACGCTTCATGTCAAGTAAATAATAATAATAATAATAATAATAATAATAATAATAATAATAATAATAATAATAATAATAATAAACAAAAGACTGCATGACCTCACCCAACCCCTCTCTCTCTCTCTCTCTCTCTCTCTCTCTCTCTCTCTCTCTCTCTCTCTCTCTCTCTCTCTCTCTCTCTCTCCCCGCTTCATTAGGCGTTTCCGCTTGCGTTAAAAGCATGTTTAAACTATTCCACGATTTGTTGTTGTAATGCTGATTTTTTTTTTTTTTTTCTGTGCAGTAAATCTCTCTCTCTCTCTCTCTCTCTCTCTCTCTCTCTCTCTCTCTCTCTCTCTCTCTCTCTCTCTCTCTCTCTTACACGATAATCAACATATTCACATACTAATTACAGTCACTAAACAGGAACTTTGAGGAGGAAGGAAAGGGAAAGGAAGGGAAAGGAAGGGAAGGAAAGAGAAGGGAAGAGAAGGGAAGGGAAGGGGAAGGAAGGGGAGGCGCTGGTAAGAGTATAAATGAAAGCAGGAAGAGAAAACAGTAAACAAAGGAAGGGGAAATGAAGGGGAAGAGAGGGGAGGAAGGGGAAGGGAAGGGGAGGATTAAGAGAGAGAGAGAGAGAGAGAGAGAGAGAGAGAGAGAGAGGAAGGAGCCGCTCTGAGGTAATTCATGTTCCGTAAATTTCCGATTCGGTTCAGTTCGGGTTCGGGTTCAGTTCTGCTCATCAGGAGTCGATTAGATTCGTCCCGTGAGACTCGAGACCACGCTGAGACCCTTGCTTTTCTTCTTCTCTTCAGAATATTTTTGTTTTTCTTTCTTTTCTCCTTAGTTTTTTTTTTCTTTTTTCATCTATTTTTCTTTTCTTTTTTTACTTTTTTCCTCTTTTTTCTTCAGACTATTATGCGTTTTTCTTTTCTTCAGTCTATTTTTTTCTTTATTTTCCTCTTTTCTTTTTCCTCTTCTTTTTTCTTCCCACTTTTAATTTCTCTTCGTTTCCTTCTTCTCTTTTCTTCCGTTTTTCCCTCTTCTTCTTCTCTTCTGCCTACTTTTATTTCGTTTCTTCTTAGCCTTGTTTTCCATCTGTTCTTTCCTTCTGCTTCTTCTTCATCTTATTATTATTATCATCATTATTGTTATGCTCCAGCTGTTACTGCTCCCAATTCTCTTCTTCTTTTTCTTTTCTTTTTTTCCTTTACATTAAAAGAACAAAGTTAAGAGTAAATTTACGAAAGTCAGGAAAAAGAAAGAAATGCTTCGTGTTCTTATTTTCTTCTTCTTTCTGATCCTCCTACTTCTCTTTCTTATCCTTCTTCACTCAACTCAAACACTAAGTTAACCATTCCATAGTTTTTTTTTTTCATTACTATTTCTTTCTTCTCATTCCGAAAAATAAAAAGCGAATGAAGGAAAAACTAAAGAAACACGCAGAGAGAGAGAGAGAGAGAGAGAGAGAGAGAGAGAGAGAGAGAGAGAGAGAGAGAGAGAGAGAGAGAGAGAGAGAGAGAGAGTAAAAATTCGTGTTTTTCCTTCCTTTTTTTTTTCTTGCTCTATTTCGACAAAACAATAAAAAGAAAAAAATTGTGAAGGAAACAGGAAAACAAAAACAAAAAGAAAACAGACAGTACAGCATTGCCTAATTTTCTTCCTTCATCCAGTTTCTTTCTGAGTCTTCAAATATAAACAAAGAAAATTAATAAGGTACAGAACTCACTTCCTTTTCTGAGTCTGAAAAATGGAACTTTGTAATCTTGTTTTCTCTGCCCCCCTTCTCTCTCTCTCTCTCTCTCTCTCTCTCTCTCTCTCTCTCTCTCTCTCTCTCTCTCTCTCTCTCTCTCTCTCTCTCTCTCTCTCTTGGCTGTCCAAACACGGGGCGAGGGAGGCGAGGCGTGGGAGGTGAGGCCAACAAATGACAACCTGAGACGAATTTCAGGAGCAGCTTCGGGCAGAGACTCAGGGGCGAGGGCCGGGCAGTATTGACGAGCAGGAGGCGAGCGACGGGAATTTACGACGGGAAGAACAGAGGAGAGAGAGAGAGAGAGAGAGAGAGAGAGAGAGAGAGAGAGAGAGAGAGAGAGAGAGAGAGAGAGAGAGAGAGAGAGGAGGAACGGAGACACACAGATAGACAGGTAAGACAAGACAGATGGACAACGTAGACTAGACAAGACAGCCACTCGTGCAGAAAAGAGGCATTAAATAGAAAACAGTACATACGAGTACATAAAACTAATTAAATTTTCCATATTATTTTTTTTCAATGTAAGACGAGCACAGGCGCAGGACAACAAAAACGACTGAAAGAAAAAGCCTCACGGAAGGTTGTAGTCCTCGAACAGTAATAGAAAAAAATAAAATAAAAAAAATATCCAAGATTTGAGAAGTGTCTTGTACTAAAGTCTAGTATAAAACCAACCTACGCACACCCAACTCTCAATCTTATCCATAAACCTATCCAATCTTAGCAACCCAAATTGACTACACTGTTCTAATCATCAGTCACCCTATTTCGAGGTCCAATCTGACTTAACCAGCCTTCAAGAACACAAGACACTCCATCACTGTTACCTCCCCGGGCACCCATTCACTGCAGGGGCGGCGCGGAAGGCTAGAGGGCTGGAAGGTTAGATGGATGGCCTGCCTTGGACTGGTGCCACTTCCCCGCCCTCGGTCAGGATTCGAACCCGGGGAGACTGACACGAGGGAATTAAAGAAGTGGGAGTAGGAACGCGTGGCTGAGTCCAGGAGCGGCCCATGCACCACGGGAACTTGGCGGCAGTAATAGAAGCTTGGATAGTGTTCACGGAGTTAAGTTAGGTGTTTGTGTTCAAGAGGAGGAAGAGGAGGAAGAGGAGGACGAATATAAGGATACATAAAGGAAGAAAAAGAAGTAATAGAACTTATGATAGGAATGTTAAGGGAAAGAAGACGAATACAAGTGAAGACAAAGGAAGAACAAGCAATAATATAGGTTATGGTTCTTACGACGCCGTTTGTAATGGGGGAACTTAAGGTTAGAGAGGTAAGAGGAGGAGGAGGAGGAGGAGGAGGAGGAGGAGGAGGAGGAGGAGGAGGAGGAGGAGGAGGAGGAGGATCATATGTTAAAATATAAGGAAAAGAATATAACATTTGTTTATTTGTATGAGTAAATTATTCATGATTCCACGAATATACAAAACAGAATAAAAAAAACAGGAGAAGGAGGAAAATGCTGAAAAGAATAAAAATAAGAGAAGGAAAGAAGTAACACCATTATATGCACGTGCCTTGAGAGCCTTGGACGAAAACAAAATGATAATATATACGGAAAGTCACGCCATGAAACTTAGACGGGAGGAGGAGGAGGAGGAGGAGGAGGAGGAGGAGGAGGAGGAGGAGGAGGAGGAGGAGGAGGAGGAGGAGGAGGAAGCAAAGAATGGAAAAGACATGAAGAAAGACGAAATTAATGTTATTGTTGTGACTCTCTCTGTCTCTCTCTCTCTCTCTCTCTCTCTCTCTCTCTCTCTCTCTCTCTCTCTCTCTCTCTCTCTCTCTCTCTCTCTCTCTCTAATGACCAACACCAGCATACTTTGTCTTCATGTTGTTTTCCACCTCCTAATGTTCCTTTCTCCACCACCACCATCACCACCACCACTTTCTCCTCCTCCTCCTCCTCAATTCCCACTCAGCCCCCAAAGTCCCATAATGCCCTGGCACTCTTTAGTCCTCCCCGCCCAGCACGCCCCATCCTCTCCAAGCCTTCACATATTTTCTCAAGTACCATTCCCCTTCCAGACCAGCCTCTCTCTCTCTCTCTCTCTCTCTCTCTCTCTCTCTCTCTCTCTCTCTCTCTCTCTCTCTCTCTCTCTCTCTCTCTCTGGTCTCTTTTATTCACCTGTTCTTCCTTTTCTTCCTTTTTACCTCTTCAGATTCATGATATTTTCCTCCTCCTCTTCCTCTTGTTCATTCTCTTTCTCCTCCTCCAACCGGTTCTCCTTCTCCTCCTCCCTCCGAGCTTAAGGCGTCCGAGGAGGAGGAGGAGGAGGAGAAGGAAGGGTAGACGCATGCCAACCCATACAAAAAAACATAAATGCATCTTTTATTTATGTGTTGAAGGGAAATATATACGGAACTGTTTGATGATAGTGATGATGTAATAATAATAATGATGATGATGATGATGATGATGGTGATAATAATAATAATAATAATAATAATAATAATAATAATAATAATAATAATAATAATAATAATAACAATAATAATAACAATGAAAAGATGAAGAAAAAGAAGAAAAGCACAAAAATAACAACAACAGCAACAACTACACCTCCATCCACCCTCCACCCACATCCTCCCCAATTCCCACCAGAAAATCCACACCACCTAACCCGAACACCCCCACACCTACAACCCACAACCCCCCAACCCCCAACATCCCCCATAAATCAGGTGCCTCAGGACTAATTAACTCGCAAGATACCTTAATGGGCAGGTGAGTTTGCACAGCGCTTACCTGCCGGAAGGATAATGGGCGGCAGGTGCAGTAGACGCAGTGCAGAGGCTCCTGCCGCAGCGGGGGGTGGGGGGCGGAGGGAGTGACGGTGGCAGGGGGGAGAGAGACTGGGGAGAGGGAGGGAAGGAGGGGAGGGAGAACAAGGAACAAGAGAAGATAGAGCAGTAGGGAGAGTACAAAAAGAGAGAGAGAGAGAGAGAGAGAGAGAGAGAGAGAGAGAGAGAGAGAGAGAGAGAGAGAGAGAGAGAGAGAGAGAGAGAGAGAGAGAGAGAGAGAGAGAGTAAATACGGATGGAGGAATTGACAAGGAAAGGAACATTAAACCAAATTGGAGAGGAAGAGAGATAAAGAAGGAGGAAGAGTAAATGAAAGAAAGTGGATGGAAGAGAGAAAGAGAAAGAGAGAGAGAGAGAGAGAGAGAGAGAGAGAGAGAGAGAGAGAGAGAGAGAGAGAGAGAGAGAGAGAGAGAGAGAGAGAGAGCAGGACATGGAGGAAAGACTTGAAGGAAACAAAGGGAGAATGAAAACAGGAGACACAGAGAAGGGAGAAGAATAAGGCAATAAATAATAAAGGAACGGAAGAACAGCAAATACATTGATGCTGAAAAGGAACAAGAAGATTCGAATAAAAGTGAAGGTTAAGGAAAGAAGACTAAATAAATATAAATAAAAAGAAGAAAATGAAGAAGAAACACAAAGAAGAGGAAGAGAATAATAAGGAGAGGAAAGACGAAAATAAAAATCCAGTGAAAGAGAAACAGTAAAGAAAATAAAGAGAAAGAATAAGGAGAAAGCAAATAAAAATGTAAATTGCACGAAAGGAGGAAAGGAGGGAAAAAGAAAGGAGAAAAAGGAGGAAGTATAGGGACTAGAGAGAGAGAGAGAGAGAGAGAGAGAGAGAGAGAGAGAGAGAGAGAGAGAGAGAGAGAGAGAGAGAGAGAGAGCATCAACCCTCACGTTCTCTCAGTGATTTGAAGAACCTTTGGTAATTACCGCTGAACGTGCTCTCGCTCTCTCTCTCTCTCTCTCTCTCTCTCTCTCTCTCTCTCTCTCTCTCTCTCTCTCTCTGAAACACATTACGGAAGCAAATTTTATACCAGACTCGTGCGTGCAGATATAGCGTGTTCCTCTCTCTCTCTCTCTCTCTCTCTCTCTCTCTCTCTCTCTCTCTCTCTCTCTCTCTCTCTCAGCCAGCATGAAAAAAACGTAAATTCTCTTGACATGCAGTTTTTTACTCATCTTAATAGAGAATGACAAGGTTATTGTTACAACTACTACTACTACAACTACTACCACTAAGGACCGATATCTGATTCCCACAATTTAAAGCAAAGACAATAAATAACAGAACATCACTTATTAACTTGAGTAATTTCATTCAGTGTAAAAAAAAAAAAAAACTGTATTCCTTTCACTTTATTTATTTTTATTTTTATATTCTTCTAAGCATCGGTCTTTTAAATAAGGTTTCGAGGTCTCTTTACAAAAACGGAATCTGGAGAATTAATCAAATCTTAAACCCCCTGAAGGTATTACGCATATATATACCTAAACGCCGGCCCTATAATAATGAGAAAGTAAACAACACCAAATCTGATAAGGTAAGATCAAATCAAGAATCTGCAGAAGTAATGAAATTCTTACATCCCCTAAAGGCATACAATACATACATACATACATACATGCACACCAGCCACTCCACGTATCATCCATACCAATAATACGGAGGAAGCAAACAACCACCAAATTTGATAAGGTAAAATTAAATCAAGAACTTTTGCCCGGAAGAAAATATTACGAAAAGAAAATATTAGATTGAATTCCAACTTTAAAATTACTGCAAAGCCTTTCCTGTGATGTGGTGCGGTGCCTGCCCGGCCGCTCCCCAAACCCCGTTCCAGGCGACCGCTAAGACTGCACGGGGCGGGCTGGGGCGGGAAAGGATGGGAAAGACCGGCGGGGCGGGAAGAGGAAGGTTAGAAGAAAGTTTAGCAAAGGTCTCTAGGGCAGGAGGTTGGGAGGTTGAAGTCTTGGAGTTGGGTAAGTAGGCGGGTGAGACTTGAAGAGGGAAGATACAATGAAGTCACGATGGATGTTTAGCAGGAAAATCTCAAAGACAGGAAGTCAAAGTGTAGGATTTTGAGCTGGATAGGTGAACGTGTGAGACTGGATGGCTGGAAGGATAAGAGAGGGGCTGTATTCCCGAGTTAGAGGGTATGAATAGAAGTTTGCCTTGAATACGTGAGGTGTTTGAAAGAAATGTTGGTTATGTGGCTGGATAGGTGGGTGGGTATGACTCGGAGGCTGGAAGGATAGGAGAGAGAGCTGATATTTCAAGGCTAATAGGTACGGGGAGAAGTTTGCCTGGAATACTTGAGGCGTTTGGAAGGATGGTTGGCTGTGTGGCTGGATAGGTGGGCGGATGAGACTGGAAGGCTGGAAAGGAGGAGAGCATTCCAGAGTGGCAGAATGAAGGCGTCACCCAGACACCTGCACCCGCCCACATCAGCCCATCCCAGCTCCGCCAGCCCCGCCCCCTCCCAGCCACGCCCAGCCGCCCACCCACTCACGCAATCTTGTCCTGTTTCACTCCTTTCACTCCGCGGGGACATGAGCAAATGGGGACCGCTGCACTCTCTCTCTCTCTCTCTCTCTCTCTCTCTCTCTCTCTCTCTCTCTCTCTCTCTCTCTCTCTCTCTCTCTCTCTCAACCCAGATATGTACATACGTAGATGATTTCAGTCTGGTTCCCATTCGCCTCCCTAATCTGACCCTGAGGAAGGAAACCTGACCTCCTTCACTCACTTCTTTCTTCCTTTTGAGAGAGAGCGCCTGGGGATCCCGCCGCTGCCACCATATGCTACTGGGTTATGTGACGCCAATTATTAAAGAAATGCTTAGTAACAGTCTATTATAAATGTAACAAGCAACAGAAAGAGAGAGAGAGAGAGAGAGAGAGAGAGAGAGAGAGAGAGAGAGAGAGAGAGAGAGAGAGAGAGAGAGAGAGAGAGAGAGAGAGAGAGAGAGAGAGAGAGAGAGAGAGAGGGGGAAAGGGGGTTCAATCTGCTGCTTGGAAGCAAGTCACCCACTGCCCCACTCCTAACATGCCCAGACAGTGGCACGGATAGGAAATGGCAAGACACAACACTTGAATGAGGCTACACGAACCTTCTCCATCTTAAGATTCTAGTCCAGTAAAGTATGGCTGTCAGAGTAATGACATGCGAGTAATTTTCTAATCTACCTGATGTTCCTGTAGTAGAAGAACGAAAGAGGATAGAAAGAGAAAAATAATAGGTTTGTGTGTCTATGAGTAATTTTTTCAGATTAGCTTCATCTAAATAACTGAAGTCCTTAGATTAAAAAGAATGAGAGAGAAAAAATGAAAAAAAAGAAGCAAACGTTAGTGCGCATGCGTGTGTGTGTGCACGTGCATGTACTTTTTAGATTAACTTCATCTAACCAATTTGATGCTCCGACATTATGAAGAAAAAAAAAGTGAAGATAAAAAAAGTAAAGACCAGATTCTACAACGAAATAAAGAAAATAATAGGAGAAAAACAAATAAAACTTCATGTGCATGTGCAATACTTCAGATTAACTTCATGCCAACACGCTGATGCATCGTCGCCCTCACGGCAATAATGGCACGCAAACACGAACTTCTCAAACTAAAAGCTTTTTCGCAGTGACGTGAGACGAGTATTAATTACAGCTAATCCCTTTATTGTTGTTCCTGCTGTTGTTGTTGTACAAGAGATAAATCTCTCTCTCTCTCTCTCTCTCTCTCTCTCTCTCTCTCTCTCTCTCTCTCTCTCTCTCTCTCTCTCTACTGAGACTGCCCAGGATTGCAGAGGGTATAAACGTAATTCCATCTCTCTCTCTCTCTCTCTCTCTCTCTCTCTCTCTCTCTCTCTCTCTCTCTCTCTCTCTCTCTCTCTGGACACTACCCAGCCCAGCCTTGTCATGTCCACTCACCTCACACCCACCAGCTTTAATTTACACCGCCCACCATTCGCTCTCTCTTCACCTTCACTCCCACACCTTACCTCCATCCTTCCTTTCCCTTCACACCCTTTCATTCACAGCCACCTCGCTCCTCCCACCCGATTCCTCCATTCAGCTCCTTTCCCTTCCTTTACAACCTCCCGCAGCG
>NC_087157.1:24240615-24298115 GCF_035594125.1 Scylla paramamosain
CCAGAGTACCGCGGCGCAATCGAGGGCGATGTAAAAATACCCGACAGCTTCTTTACGAGGCGGCGGAGCAACATGCCAGGGAAAAAGAGTACTCACACCAGTGCCTTGCTCCGCATCTTCCTGCTGCTGCTGCTGCTTCACTTGACCTTGTTTTTGCTGCTGCTGCTGCTGCTGTTGTTGCTCCTCCTCCTCTTTACTCGCCATGGCTACGGTACCCAGGCAGCTTCAGGTGATTAATACCGCACCGTCGGTCGACACTCGTTCGTCAGGCGGGCAGCCGCGGCGCCCCTGAGTAGCGGCACGCTGGCACACACTCGCAGATGGAGGGAGGTGGGCACTCGCAGCCACCGCACCTTAAGCACTGGCTGGCCGAGCCCTCGACGGTGCCAAGGTGCCTCCACCCCCACGCCCCCTCCACCGCTGCCTAATATTACCTCCCCACAAGCGGCCCCCGAGCCACCCTCCTCTTCCTCCTCTTACTACTACTACTACTACTACTAGTGAGCAGCCGGCCCTAACTGTTCCTGCATCCTCCCCGTCAAGCAGAGCCACGCCACCAGCAGCTACAAAACCCGCACCATTCTTTCCTTTGCCTGCCTGGAGAGCAGTCGAGAGGCAGCAGCAATTTGCCATCAATTTCCTCACCCGGAGAAGATGTTGTTTTCCTTCCAGGCCCTCCCATACCCACCCAACCAATATTCCTTCCTCCTCCCCTCCCGCAAACCATCTGACCCAAGATCCCATAAGATCTAACAAGATCCCCAAAAGACCCAAAAAGACCCCATTAAATCTTACAAGACCCCTAAAAGACCAAACATGACCACTAACAAGAATCCCACAAGATCTTGGAAGTCCCACATATGACTCGTAAGACCCCAAACACCCCATAATACACCCCAAAACCCAGAAGACCTAACAGAACCCCAGACCCCCACGGCACCCTGACAAGACCCCAGAAAGACCCAACAAGACTGACCTCACAGACAAACACTCACCTTAACCTTCCCACACTTACCTGAACCGTTGCGTGAGTCTCAGGTGAACTCGGAGAAAGAAAGAGAGAGAGGTACGGTGGGAAGCGAACCAAGTGTGTCCTTCGTGAACGCTCGTGTAAATAAGGCTACTTTATGACATACCGGGTCGGAGGCTGCATGGCGCCGGGGCAGTGCGTGGTGTGCGTTTGTTTGTTTTCTTCGCAGCTAATCCTCCTTACCTGGAAAGAGAGAGAGAGACACATGTTCCAATTAGCGAGTCGCGATGGATGTGGGGTCGTGTTTCCGCCACATCACGAGAGAAGTTTTAGCGGCTACACGGCGAGCGGCGTTCTTTTGTGTGGGGTCGTGAGAGAGAGAGAGAGAGAGAGAGAGAGAGAGAGAGAGAGAGAGAGAGAGAGAGAGAGAGAGAGAGAGAGAGAGAGAGAGAGAGAGAGAGAGAGAGAGACTGACACACACACAAACCTAAAAAAAAAAGTGACTGAAACGGACAGACAGAGAGAGAGAAAAGTAAGACAGAAAAAGACAGGTAGCCAGAGAAAAGAAAAAAAAAAGGACGAACAGGAACATAAAAAAAAAAACAGACGAACAAACTGACAGGAAGACAGAAATACAGACAGATGGACAGACGGACTGACAGAGGAAGAGAACACCAGACAGACACAAAAGAAGAGAGACCAATAAAGTGACACACATAATAACAAAGAGCCAACAGGAAAAGGGAAGTAGGTAGTTATGTATGTATGTATGTATGTATGTATGTATGTATGTATGTATGTATGTATGTATGAATGTACTGTACAAACACACTGAAACACACACACACACACACACACACACACACACCCTGATCACTCAATACAACACTCACGTCACCTCATCACGTAAGCTTCAATACAACACCTTCTGAGCTTCATTTCACATCTCACTAAAGCCTCACCTCCCGTCTTCCCTCTCCCACTCACTCTCCCTAAGTCCTACTCATAAATCGCTCTGGTGGGATGGAAGCGGAACACATCAGTAAAGGAGGGAGGAAGGGAAGGAATGGGAGGGAGAAGGGGGAGAGGAGGAAAGGGAAGGAGGGAGGGAAGGGAGGGAGGGAAGGTAAGGGAGCTAAATAAGATATAAACTATCGCGTTCGCAGTGGTGATGGAGTGAGGGAGGGGATGATAGGGTGATGGAGTGAAGGGAAGGGGTGATGGGAAGGGGGGAAGGGTAATGGAGTGGGGGCGGAGGGCAATAAAAGCGATGGTGTAAGTCTCGAAAGGATGTCAGTGTTGCAGGCTGGGAAGTGCAGGGAGGGGATGGCAGGGGAGGGGTGGAGGGACAGGGCGACATTCATCTCCCTGACACACTACTTCCGGCAGCGCCGTCACGCCCTTCACCTGGTGTCTTCAATTGGGGCGGTCTCATGCGGGCCACGATGCCGCTGTCTAGCCCCTAATGCCCTGCCCGCCCCGCCCGCCCCACTCATGCCCTCAGGTCCGCCCGCCGCTGCCACGCCATCCCCTGGGCGAGGTGTGGTGCAGCCGCCTCACTCACGCCGCGGTATCAGTTTCAATGAGGCAATGTACAGCATGATGTGAAACCTGATGAATTCTGTGCCATGAATCTTCTTTCACTGCAATACATGCGAGGTGGACAGAAATGCACTGTAATAATTAAGAATTTATGAAATATTTCCTGACGTAACCCTCCGTTTGAACACGGCGGGCGGCGCGGCGTGGTGGCGGCCAGACCACAGCTGCGTCTGGCTTCCCATCATGATGTAATCCAATTAATCGTCCGTCGCACTTTTCCAAGTGGAACGAAATCGCCATTATGAAAGGGACGAGAACCACTTACTTTATTCTTATTTTTTTTTTCAGAGCAGCGGTCACGATGACGGGCGGCGGACCCCTGGCGAGACAGGCGTACCAACACACGCCTGTCAAGGACGAGCCGCGAGCACCACGCCTGGCACGCCGCCGCCCGCCACACGCTGCTCCCATGTCCACTGGTGATGGCTCAGTCTGTCATTACTGCCATTACTGCTACACCATTGTGATGTCCTACAGCGTCGTTTTGGTGTGAAGCTAAATTATGGAGTGCATTATGATTCCTGGCGCAGTGCATCAGGGCAAACCAATCACAGCCTGGGTATTAACCTCACCGGCTCAGTGTTAGGAACAAAAGCGTCTGTCAGCATGAGAGGAGCGACCGATGCCTGCCTCTCAGCCCTGGGGTAACGTGAGCTTACTAACACAATTTTTCCTGCTTGGAGCTGCAGCCACTTGAGGGCGGGGGCATCACCCCACCGCCTCATCATCAGGACATTGCGTAAACACCCATCACGCGGCGGGGGGAGCCAATGAGGTGTGGTTGGTGTCCCGTGAACTTGAGCAACACTCGAGAGATCAAGGCCAGAAGTGTGGACCAGCGAGAACTGTCCGCCTTGGCTGTCCCTCTGTTGTGTTGAGAGAGAGAGAGAGAGAGAGAGAGAGAGAGAGAGAGAGAGAGAGAGAGAGAGAGAGAGAGAGAGAGAGAGAGAGAGAGCCTACAATGAAAAAGGAATGAGTTAATATTCTTTATGACCCTTCAAGAGCCTTCTTAAGTTACACAATGTTTACAAACACACTCGTCGCCTATAAATACATGGTGGTGTTACATCACGTGCCCACCTCACCAGCCCAGAGCCCTGACCGGCCGACCTTCCCCTGCAAGACTCAATCAATAGCAAGCAACATTAAAACCAGCATTTCGTCGGGGACCAATGAATACGTGGAATATCAGCCAAGCCTCCAGAAAAACATCGTTCGTTCCACTAACATCGTCGCTTTTTTTGTTAAACTTCAACTCGTATTATTTGGCAGACTAATACAAATTATACTAACTCCAGTTTTTGGATAATCCTTTCAGCACTTTTTCTTTAGGGACTGGCATCTCAGTGGACTTTTTTTTTTATTTATACATTTTGTTGCCCTTGCCCGGTACCAGTCTTAAATAAAATAAATAAACAAATAAATAAATAAATAAATAAATAAATAAATAGAATAAAATAACAAAATAATCCACTAACAGAAGATTAAATCTAGCTCACTCTGTCTTCAAAGCAAACCTCACATTCATCTTTAAAGTATAAGACGCTAATTTTTACATTATTTTATTACTAAGCCAAGAAATATCAGTCATAAGATCCGCCTTGTGAACAGCGGCCACCGTGCGTCTCCCGCTGGCTACATGATCCCTCCGTGTGTTGTGACTCAGACTACACCACCGGCTGCCTCTCCTCTGTCTGTCTGTGTGAGTGTGAGTGTGCATGCATAAATGTCCCTCTCACATCTCCAGTTCACCACAGTAAACAACAACAATATCTACAGACTGTTTCAGAGGCAGCATTACGGGGAAGGGGGAAGGAAGAAATGGAGAGAGAGAGAGAGAGAGAGAGAGAGAGAGAGAGAGAGAGAGAGAGAGAGAGAGAGAGAGAGAGAGAGAGAGAAAGGTATGAAAACGGAATAACACTAACAGATGAATTAGGATTATACTTTGACAGAGCTCACTTCAGACACTCCGCCAGTAGTCTGAAACGTAAGGCTAATAATTATGTTCCCTTCTGAGAGTCGCCTCGCGTGAAGAGAAGAGAGGAAAAGGAAAAAAAAATGTCCCCCCTTCATTTACAAATCCAGCAGTTTTAATGAGCAGATGAAAAAAGTGTCAGAAGGTCGTTTTCTTCGTAAATATTTACCCTTCCCGCGCACAAACACCTTCAGTCTGAGGGAGGGTAATGAGGTTGTGTGTGTGTGTGTGTGTGTGTGTGTGTGTGTGTGTGTGTGTGTGTGTGTGTGTGTGTGTGTGTGTGTGTGTGTTCTCCTCTAGCCATTAAGCAAATTCCTATAAATCATTCTCTCTCTCTCTCTCTCTCTCTCTCTCTCTCTCTCTCTCTCTCTCTCTCTCTCTCTCTCTCTCTCTCTCTCTCTCTCTCTCACAGATGAATAAAGACTTCCATTATAACATTACATACGAAAATTGATGCTGGTAATTGAATGAGCGGCGCTGAATTAAATCAACAATTCATGCAATACAATTATTATCTTATCGAGGTGCAGTTGAAGAATTTCCTTTCCCATTGGGCTGTTCATTAAACTCTCTCTCTCTCTCTCTCTCTCTCTCTCTCTCTCTCTCTCTCTCTCTCTCTCTCTCTCTCTCTCACAAGACAGCCACTTCCATCTTCTTTTATTCTCTACTCTAACTTTCTATTACGCCAGCGACATAAGAAAAGGTGAGAGAGGAGAGAGAGGACAGAAAAAAGGCCTTGGAGAGAGAGAGAGAGAGAGAGAGAGAGAGAGAGAGAGAGAGAGAGAGAGAGAGAGAGAGAGAGAGAGAGAGAGAGAGAGAGAGTGGGAGAGGTAAGCGAGGACGAGAGGGAACCCAGGGAATAACACCTTTCCTCTCCCTCTCTCTCCCTCAGCGAACGGTTCCTTTCCCTCCCCCAACGTCAGGCTCACGAGGGCTTGCCTGAATAGTATCCTTATGAGAGAGGAATGCTGAGGGGCGGGAGGCAGGACAGGGCTGAGCTGGGTTAGGGATGGGGTAGGGTTGGGTAGGGACGTGGGTACAGAGGGGCCGGCCACATACCCTAAGAGAGGAGGAGGAGGAGGAGGAGGAGAGGGGGTGGGAAAGATGCTGGGAAGAGTGAAGAGGGGCGTCAGTTAGGCCTCCTCTTTGTATGAGAGAAAGAGAGAGAGAGAGAGAGAGAGAGAGAGAGAGAGAGAGAGAGAGAGAGAGAGAGAGAGAGAGAGAGAGAGAGAGAGAGATAGTTGCCATGAATATCTTTCTCTCTCCTCTCCCTCCATTCAGCATCTCAAGATAGCTGCATTAGAGGAATAAATTCACTACCAGGATCTCTCTCTCTCTCTCTCTCTCTCTCTCTCTCTCTCTCTCTCTCTCTCTCTCTCTCTCCAACCCGCAGCGGCAGTAAATAGTTTGCACCCAGCAGTCAAACTTGTCCCAACGCTCTCCTTCTGATACACACACACACACACACATCATATCCCCCGTCTACACACACACACACACACACACACACACACACACACACACACACACACACACACACACACACACACCAGCCATAACAACACCAGCTCCCATCAGAAATATTGTATACATGAAAAATAACCCAACATGAATTTAGGGGCGAAAACTCTGCCCGGCATTAAGGGATTTCCAGCCTCGAGGGGGTAAAATGGAATTGGCTTTAAAAATGTATATTGCATGTACGTACGTGTGTGTCCACTCGTTAGACCTCCTCCCCTTCCTTCCCTCCCTCCCTTGTACCTGTCTGTCTGTCTGGCCTCTCTCTCTTTTCCTGCCTGTAATATCCACCTGTCTGCCAACCCGCCTACCTGTTTGACAAATGGAAGGTATGTAGAGTCTTTTCCTGCTTGCGTGATGGTGTGTGTGTGTGTGTGTGTGTGTGTGTGTGTGTGTGTTTGGGTCTCTCTCTCTCTCTCTCTCTCTCTCTCTCTCTCTCTCTCTCTCTCTCTCTCTCTCTCTCTCTCTCTCTCTCTGTCACGCTCTCTACCCTTACCTACTTTTACTTTTGATACAGTACCTCTCTCTCTCTCTCTCTCTCTCTCTCTCTCTCTCTCTCTCTCTCTCTCTCTCTCTCTCTCTCTCTCTCTCTCTCTTGCTTGCCTTCCCCTTCCCACCTTTCTCTGTCCCTGTCCTTCCCTCCCTGTTTACCTGCCCTATTCTCTCCCTCTTATCCTGCCAAACTCTCACTCTCTCCCTGGCTCTCTCTTTCTCTGCCTTACTCTTCTCACTGCCCTCCTCTTCCCCTCCCTCTCCCCCTGCTTTTCTGTCTCCTTCATGCATCCCTGCCTCTTTACCTCCCTTCCTTCATCACCTCCTCCCTGCCTTCCTCTTTCCTTCACATGCACCCCCTGCCTGCTTACCTCCCCTCCTTCACCCCCTGCATGCCTTCACCTTTCCGTACCTCCCTCACCACCCCCCGTCCCTGCCCTCCTCCCTCCTTCACATGCATCCCTGTCTCTTCTCTCCCTTCATCCACCACCCCCTTCCTCCCTCCGTCAGTGACACAGAGCCGGGAGGCGTCCTTGACCAACACGCGCGTGCCTAAGGGCGAGCCGAGGGAGTGAAAGGCGCCGTGTAATTTTACCTTCAGCGTTCGGCCCAATCGAAAGCGACATCCATCTCTCCTCCCTTTACGAGGCCCCGGGGAGCGCACGCCAACACGGCACCGTTTTCACTCTCCACTTGGGGCTGCGCAGCGACCTCGCCAGGCTAAAAGGTCCGAAGTGGTGCTTGGGAACTTGTACAGTCACGGGGAAAAGTCGTGTAGCCTTGTGTACTCTCCTCACTGTTTAGAATTTTACGTCTCTCTCTCTCTCTCTCTCTCTCTCTCTCTCTCTCTCTCTCTCTCTCTCTCTCTCTCTCTCTCTCTCTCTCTCTCTCTCTCCTCCTGTGGTATGCTGACAGGGCCCTCGGACTGTCAACACATCAGAGGACGCAAATAGTCCTCTGATGTGCTGACAAGATTTTGTTAAAAGCCCGTTAGCAGATAATACTTGGGTCAAAGTAAAATGCTAAACACAATGAAATGAAAACAGGTCACATTGTTAAATAACGCAACCTTCCGAGTTCATTTCATTGAGCTTAGCATTTTACAATACACCCTGGCCCACGTATGACCTGCTGGCAGGCTTCGAACAAAACCATAGGGCCTTAACCCTTTGACTGCCACTTGGTACACCTACCCTTTGTCACTCTGAGTCACTCTGAGACATCTTTACTTGTTCTACAGCCATATCCTATCTTTGAACTGGGAAGAAACTGCAAAATGTATTCTTTTTCATCGCTAACTTTCTTGTAGATGCTTATAAAGACTTCACGCATCGCTTCTTGTGCTACTTAACGTTTCGTGTCGCAATGAAAGGGTTAATATTGTCAGCACACCAGATGACTCAATACTGAAGAGGAATGAGGAGAACAGTGAGAGGAGTTTCCGTTTTGTGTTTTTTCTCTTTGTTCTTGGTAAATTTAAACAATCTGGATATTATCAGTATACTATAACTACACAATATCATTATAAGTGTATAGACATTATACTAGCTGTTGTACTACAATGGACACTTATGATTAAACTATTACTGTGTGTGTGTGTGTGTGTGTGTGTGTGTGTGTGTGTGTGTGTGTGTGTGTGTGTGTGCGTGTGTGTGTGTGTGTGTGTGTGTCTGTGTGTGTGTGTGTGTGTGTGTGTGTGTTGTGAATCAGTGCAAGTGAGTCTGAGGTTGCAGAGAGAGAGAGAGAGAGAGAGAGAGAGAGAGAGAGAGAGAGAGAGAGAGAGAGAGAGAGAGAGAGAGAGAGAGAGAGAATAGGAGGACGAAGACTACGTATGGCAGATGGAAAGTGAATGTGAGTGAAAATGAGTGAGTCAAGAGGAAGGAGGAGGAGGAGGAGGAGGAGTGACCGTAACCGCTCGAATGTTGCAACTGTTAGTGAGAGTGACCAACCACGAGAAAGAGAATGATTGTCAGGCGCTGGGAGGGAGAGTGACGAGGGGGAGTGACGAAGAAGAGTGAGGAGGGAGGGAGGGAGGGAGGAAGTGACGGAAGGAGAGAGGGAGGGAGGAAGTGACGGAAGGAGAGAGGGTGGGAGGGAGAGAGAGAAGAAAAAGGGGAGGGCATGAGAACGGAAGAGTATACGAGGCATGGAGGGAAGAAGAAAGGAGGAGGAGGAGGAGGAGGAGGAGGAGGAGGAGGAGGAGGAGGAGGAGGGGACAAATGAAGGAAGCAAGAACACAAAAGTAAGAGATATTTCAGAGAAAGAAAGAATAACACCTGGCGAGAGAGAGAGAGAGAGAGAGAGAGAGAGAGAGAGAGAGAGAGAGAGAGAGAGAGAGAGAGAGAGAGAGAGAGAGAGAGAGACTGGAGACGGAGGGGGAGAGGAAAGGATGCGGTGTCGGTGGGAAGGGAAATGAAGAGGAAGGGGTGAGAGGAGGGAAGAACGTGAAAGAGGGAGAGAAGAGAGAAGGGAGATGAGGGAGGGAAGGAAGAGAAAGAACTAAAAAAAAGAAAGGATGATATAACTTGGCCAGATGCAGGGAGGAGGAGGAGGAGGAGGAGGGAAAAAAGAGGAGCAGGAGGAGGAAGAGGAGGAGGAGAGAAAAGGAGGAGGGGGAGGGAGGGATTACCCAAACCAATTATTGAAAGGTATGCTAATTAGTGCCTTTCATTAAACAGGAATTTCACTCATTCCTAACCTAATAATTATCAACATGGACGATGAGAAAAAAAAAAGAAAAACACTGCAAAGGGGAACGCTTGAATCTCTCTCTCTCTCTCTCTCTCTCTCTCTCTCTCTCTCTCTCTCTCTCTCTCTCTCTCTCTCTCTCTCTCTCTCTCAGTACAAATACACAAGGCTATATTTTGCCCACAACAACCATCAATAAAGTATAAAGTAACCCACACTACATATTCCTCGTTGTTTATAATCAAATTTTAGCCTACACTGGTTTCGTATTTCTCATTAGCACGCTGCGAGATTCTATTAATAATTCACCTAATGGTCTAACACGTTCACTATATTGCACTCCTACGTAAACAAACTACACGACCTAGATTAACTTTCCCTGTGTGTGTGTGTGTGTGTGTGTGTGTGTGTGTGTGTGTGTGTGTGTGTGTGTGTGTGTGTGTGTGTGTGTGTGTGTGTGTGTGTGTGAATGCATGTGTGTGGCTAGTGTCATTTTCCTTCTATTATTATTTGTTATTATTTTTTTTCACATCCTTATAGGGAAGCAAACGAGATCATATCAGAGAGAAACTCAAGGGGAAGTGGGACAGTCTGGCTGCTGGCGGCTGGAAATTTGTGTTTTCCCAGAGCAAATTAACAACAGAGGGTTATCACTGGGAGGGAGGGAGGGAGGCAGGGAGGGAGTGAGGGAGGGAGGAGGAGTTGCAGGCAAATTATGTCGAGCAATTAACACTAACTGCCATCAAGGGAGTAAGTAATAATGACGGTGGTGGTGGTGGTGATGATGATGATGATGATGATGTTAATAATACTAATATATATATATATATTGTAATAATAATGACAGAGGTGCCCGACCCTATTAAAACACGTAAATTAGCATCCAAACATCTTATAAAACTCACTTACATTTAAAACTTGAGTCTTAACTACAGTCAATCGTACCTTACCATACACACTACCTCCGCTACACTCCAATACGCAACGCTAAACTCTACCAGTAAGCCTGCAAGTATTATTTCAGCTTTTTGGATATTACTGGTGATAATTCAATTCAATCTTTTTGTATTCTGTTTTTCCTTTAGTTAGTTCGCTGGGGTGGTGAGGCAGTGAGGCGCATGGTGTGAGTCTTGTTAACGTCCAAATAATTGTCAAGTCTAATGAGATTTCGCTCTACTGTGAACACTCTCTCTCTCTCTCTCTCTCTCTCTCTCTCTCTCTCTCTCTCTCTCTCTCTCTCTCTCTCTCTCTCTCTCTCTCTCACACACACACACACACACACACACACACACACACACAATGCGGGCAAGACAACAAAACCAGATAAGACTCAAGTTAACAGTGCGTCATAAAACAACAAATAATCTTCGCAAACCAACACATCTTTCTCTTCCTCTTCCTCTCCCTTCATCATCAACACCACCACCAACACCATCACCATCATCACTACCACCACAATCCTCATTCACATCAAATAACAGCAGCAAAATAGCAAATCTTCCTCTTTCTCTTCCTCTCCTTCCTTCACCGCCACCACCACCACCACCACAGCTACTACCCTCAGTCACACCACCACCACCACCACCACCACCATTGCTACTGCTAAAAGATCGAACCCTGAATAAAATAATAATAAGATGCAACTCTAGCGTCGACCCAAGTACAGTATTACTCAGCTGTGTGTGTGTGTGTGTGTGTGTGTGTGTGTGTGTGTGTGTGTGTGTGTGTGTTACCATGACGTCATTTACTCACTCCTCACCCCCTCCCATCCCCGCTATGCTCCGTAAGCACTCACTGCCTTCCCCCGCTACTCTCTCTCTCTCTCTCTCTCTCTCTCTCTCTCTCTCTCTCTCTCTCTCTCTCTCTCTCTCTCTCTCTCTCACACACACACACACACACACACACACACACACAAGCCACCCACCCACTCACACACACATGCAACTCATTATTGTATTACACAACTAGTACATCTCTCTCTCTCTCTCTCTCTCTCTCTCTCTCCTCTCTCTCTCTCTCTCTCTCTCTCTCTCTCTCTCTCTCTCTCTCATCTCTCTCTCCAGGCCAGAAAGAAATTACTCCTCCTCCTCCTCCTCTGCTTCTCCCAAACTCGCAGAGACCCAGGCTGTGATTTATGACGCGCCCATCCTGAGCCTCCAACAAGGGAAGGATTTTAACGATTTCAGTAAAGTGCCACGGACCTTCTGTAATATTAATGGCCCAATGCTCTCTCTCTCTCTCTCTCTCTCTCTCTCTCTCTCTCTCTCTCTCTCTCTCTCTCTCTCTCTCTCTCTCTAAGCCGTCACAATCATGCAATCTGTTCTCACCTTCACTCTTCGTCTTTACTCTCCCATGATAATCTTCTTTCTCTTCCTCCATCTCCTCTCCTCCTCCTCCTCCTCCTCACTTCCGCCTTGTTTCTTCCCCAACTCCCCAGTGAGCTTCCCCTAATTCCCCCTGGGGATTCATAGCGGAGTTTACGAGTCAAAAATACAAAAGAAATTTATAAACAGAAACAGGCGTTTCTTAATAGCGGAGTTTACGAGTCAAAAATACAAAAGAAATTTATAAACAGAAACAGGCGTTTCTTAATCAAAGGAATGCGTTTTTTCACTCAACTTTTTCTATCCTTCCTTTATTTATTTATTTTTTCCAGAGTTTCAACTAAAAATAATAGTTATCGGGAGGTTTTAAGTCTATTTTTTTTTATCGGTAGTGGTGATTAATTAACCTTACTTTTACATAAACCAAGCAAAAAAAAAAAAATAATAATAATAATTTTTTGCCTTAACCTCATAATTTTCCCGCAACACACTCTACTGACGAATGAATATTTATATCTACGTACACAAAGTTGACATGAAATTTTCAATGGAAGTGGAACTAACAGACTAACGGGAAGCAAGCAAGACGAGTAGAGGAAAAGGAGAATGGGGGGAAGAAGAGGAGGAGGAGGAGGAGGAGGAGGAGGAGGAGGAGGAGGAGGAGGAGGAGGAGGAGGAGGAGGAAGAGAAAGAGGACCGCTTTGATCAGTTAAACACAAGTGGGTGTGAACGCATCCTCCAGAAAGGCGATGCGTGAATGAGGAGGTCTTGAGGCGGGTCAGAAAAGGGCTTAACGCGGAGAGACAGGCTTAATGCGGGCTGGGAACGGACCTCTAAGACGTGAGAAAGGTCTGAGAGAGGCGGGGAAAGAAGTCGGGATTAGAGGTCGTTAGTGGCGAGGCGGTGAATGGAGGCACGGCTTGCGGCGCGATGTGGTTGTTGGTCAGTCTGTTAGGTTGTCGTAAAGTCGCATGCCGGTTGGTAAAGGTCACGTTTTACTCGTCTGCTTATTGGTTTTTGTTTTTAACAAGTAATTTGAGTCGTGTTTGATTTGTTGTTTGATTGATCGGTTGATTTAATCGATTCGTTGTAGCCACAGAGTCATACAGCGTCAATCGGGTTTGAGTCGTACAATGAATGCAGATTAGTTAAAGCAATCTCAAGTTCACAGAAGAATCAGTGATTTGATTCTGATCATACAAAATTAAGAAATTTACTTTTCGAACCTTTAAAGCAAATGTGTTGCGGACTATTGCGATCAGATCAATAATGCAACTTGAAATACTTTCGGTCATCCATACAAACAAGAGCACCTCAGATAATTTTGTTAAATCAGAAAAAAAACTATATATATATATATATATATATATATATATATATATATATATATATATATATATATATATATATATATATATATATATATATATATATATATATATATATATATATATATATATATATATATATATATATATATATATATATATATATATATATATATATATATAAAGATCCCCTAAATAATGATCTTGAAAAAAAATTAAAAAGGCCCTTGACAAGCTGTAACTTTCAACATCCAATTTCTCAAGTAGTCAATCAATGAATCAACATCATCATCATCACCGCTCGCCGTCCAGTCAGGCTGGTATCATGCGCCCCTGGCTGCCTCAGGTGAACAGCCTCACGCTTCCTCAGCTTCAAGGTCCCGCCTCCCGCAGCTCTTTGCCTCCCCGCTCCCTCTCCAGCCTGCCCTCCCTCCTACCCCATAAGTATCCGCGTCCTTATCCTGCGTAACACTAATATTCTGACGTGCCGCCCCAAGCCCCTCGTCGCGCCCACCCTCGCCTGCCCCGCCCACACCCAGCTGACATACTCTTTGCGCTCGGAAATGCTACCCACTCCCCTCAGGCGTCAAGTTTCCTGCCACAAGAACTAAGGGAAGTGAGCCATCGTTTGGCGGGAGGGGAAGACCATCCCTGGCGGGGAAGAGATTCAAGGGGCAGGAGGGAGGGAGGAGGGGAAGAGGGCGAGGGCGGGTCGCAGATGTGTGTGTGTGTGTGTGTGTGTGTGTGTGTGTGTGTGTGTGTGTGTGTCTCATACATACATTCATACACACACACACACACACACACACACACACACGTAGCTATGTGGTCAGAGGAAGCAGGACGCGTGCCCCGGCGTGCCGGTGTGCAGGGCCTGTGGTGGCAACAAGCTTGCACCCGGAAAGGAAGAGTCAGGAGAGGAGACTTCAACAAAGCATCGGGTCTGGTTGGTGCACCGTGCAGGGCAGCCAGCGGCCACAACCACCTGCCGGACCCGCCGCTCACGCACCATCTTCTGCGAGAAGTTTTAGGTTCAAAACGTTACGCTCACCTTTTTTGCGTCTTTGGGGGCATCCTTTGCTAACTGGTCCTCGGGGGCGTCTGACACCTTGGCGTGTGTTCCATTGACGATGGTGGCATTGGGTTCCGGAGCCTGCTGGGGCTGTGAAGAAGTTTCAGTGGGAACATTTCCATTACCTCCGCCGCCACCCGCGTCCTGTTGCCCGTTTTGATGAGAAGTATCGTTTTCTACTGGCATCTTGTCAGTAGGATTTGTTTCACTAGCACCCCAAAACTAATTTCGGAGCGATGTCAATACAATAACAAGAATTACGTGAGTAGCATTAAAATCTTCCAGAAGTCGCGCGTGGCCACCTCCACTCACTGACGTAAAGAATCTCACTGACTCGCCTCGCATCCCGCACCTCCACCCCACCGCCACGGCGGCTGTCCTGGCCCAACGATATTGCCATACGGGGATTTGTATTCCTATTTTTTATTCCTCTTATGAATAATGTTGAGTATTCTTACAACCTTTCTACACTAAGTTTTCATAGACGGCATAAGTATCCTTCGTGCCATGCGATGTCATTCCATGATGCCATAGAAAAAGGCCGAGGTTGAATAAGGATCCTGCGGCGTGTATTGACTGAGGCGACTGGCGGTGCACAAGCGGGGCGCGGCACAGCCAGAGGCGGGGCGTTCAAATCTCCTCCCTGGAAACTCACTGACAGCATCCCTGCTGATCCAGACATTGTTATGCCAGCACTCCTTCAGCTTATTTTGGTGCATGCTTCTTCAAAACATTCTCCTCGCTGACGTGTGACTGCATGGAAAACAGCACACACTGTACTTACCCAGAGGGGTGGTGGTGGCAATGCTGGATCAGCAACCAGCAACGAACTTTACCTGCTGACGTCATAGTTACACCTTTTGTGCACCTGTCTCGGTCTTGCTTCCTTCTTCCCTCCACTTCCTTTCCTTCCTTCTCATTCTCCTTCCTCACTCCCTCCTCGAAGGTAGTCACGAGATATACCAGATTCGATATCATTTTGTTAGTGTTGATTTCCTTTTCTCAAAATTATTTATTCAGTAGGTCACCACAATTCTAAAATATGACTTTTGTATAACAGAGCACCAAGAGCCATTAAACATTTATTTACGGTAAATGCATTCAGTTCCTCCTTGAAATGTTGATGCGACCGACTATCATTTTGACAATCATGTACACGTGAATAAAATACCCAGTCATAAAGCATGACGAAATTATGACCAATATATTTCCATTCGCAAGATCAATATAAATCATATCTACTCGGTCCTCCTAAGTTACAAGATATGGGCCAACATTTCAATCACATAGAGTCTGCTTCTGCAAAATACTATTATTATTATTATTATTATCATTATTATTATTATTATTATTATTATTATTATTATTATTGTTATTATTATTATTATTATTATTATTATTATTATTATTATTATTATTATTGTTATTATTATTATTACTATTATTGTTATTATTATTATTACTATTATTGTTATTATTATTATTATTATTATTATTATTAGTAGTAGTAGTAGTAGTCGTAGTAGAAGTAGTAGTAGTAGTAGTATCATTACTATTATTAATATTATTAGTATTATCATTATTATTATTATTATTTTATTATTATTATTATTATTATTATTATTATCATTATTATTATTATTATTATTATTATTATTATTATTGTTATTATTATTATTATTATCTTATTATTATTATTATTATTATTATTATTATTATTATTATTATTATTATTATTATTATTATTATTATTATTATTTTCTTCTTTTCTTCTTTTTTCTTCTTCTTCTTCTTCTTATTATTATTATTATTATTGTTCTTGTTCTTGTTCTTGTTCTTGTTCTTGTTCTTGTTCTTGTTCTTGTTCTTGTTATTGTTATTGTTATTGTTATTGTTATTATTATTATTATTATTATTATTATTACTATTACTATTACTATTACTATTACTATTATTATTATTATTATTATTATTATTATTATTATTATTATTATTATTATTATTATTATTATTATTATTATTATTATTATTATTATTATTATTACTATTATTATTACCATCATCATCATTATTATTATTATTATCATTATTATCATTATTATTATTATTATTATTATTATTGTTATCATTATTATCATTATATTATTATTGTTATTGTTATCATTATTATTATTATTATTATTATTATTATTATTATTATTATTATTATTAATTATTATTATATTATTATTATTATATTATCATTATATTATTACTATTATTATTATATTATTATTATTATTATTATTATTATTATTATTATTGTTATTATATCATTATTATTGTTATATTATTATTATATTATTATCATTATTTTATCATATTATTATTAATCATATCATTATTGTTAGAGAAGCCAGCACGCCTTAACTACGTGGTATTCCACGCAAGGGGCAATAAGAGGTTGTATTGAGGGCGATCAGCGGCACACACTTTACATCACAAGAAATGAGCCATGGCGTACTATTATCCCCACTACTACCTTGTCTCTTCTACTGCTAGTTAAGAGTGTAGACTAGAGTAATCAAACAGCTTAAATATTCTCTAAAAATCTCTTGTTGTTTGTAATAATGACAACTAATTCACACCAGAACAAATTTCTTTATTCTATCCATGCGGCACGAACTCTACAGAAGACGTGGAAAAAAGCATGCTGTCATGCCCTTCTCCATCCAGACGAAGGAGTAAGTAGAGAGAGAGAGGGGGGTGGGGGGGCAGGCGGGAAGACGTCTCTGGAGAGGCGTGGAATGCAGTTCTGCTGATCGAAATCTGTCACAAAGTGGCGGCCAGACGGATCAGCTGCAGGTGTGGGTGGTCACACGGTACAAAGGCGGCAAGGTTTAGTTAGATTAGTTTAGTTAGGTTAGGGTTTAGTTAGATTACATTATTATTACCATTGTTATTGCCTTAATAATAATAATAATAATAATATAATATATATATATATATATATATATATATATATATATATATATATATATATATATATATATATATATATATATATATATATATATATATATATATATATATATATATATATATATATATATATATATATATATATATATATATGAAAATAAGAAAATAGAAGTTGTCGACACATTTTTCAATCCTCTGTTGATATTCGTAAATGCACGCATGCTCCAATGCACTCAGCTTAAGGCCCCTTCACACGACGCTACCACGAAGGAGCAACCACATGTCTGCAGTGATTCAAGTATAACCATTCAGAGGTGGCTGCGCCACCAAATCCGGCAGCGTGGCTAGACTTAAGGTGGTAAGAGAAGGAGTTTTTGTGCGCGGCGAAGCTTGTGGAGCCAGGAAAAAATCATACCTTCACCATGCTAGCGCCAGCAAGCGGCGGCATCTCGTGTGAAGGGGGTTTTACTGTCAACCAAGACGACCTAGACTAGCGTGTAGTATTATAGGCTCAATCCCAAGCCTGTAACAGCTGGAGGAGTCATCTGTTCGAGAGTGGAGCCGTATAAACTGATAATGGTGATGCACTTACTGTTTCCTTGAACCTGGCACCCACAGCACCAGTTATGAACCAAACAGCGCAACTAATAACGGATAAATTCACTGAATAAAGTATTTTTCGATGGCGTAACTGACATTCCTGACATCGCGGAGCAGCCTGGCTGGGAGTATTATGGTAAATGATTGCTCTCTCTATATTTCTTGCCCCTCTACAGTGATCAGGGCTCATAGTAATAAAGATTTACTAACTACCATACAACATAGTTCGTTTATAGGTCAGTAAGGATCAGCAGAGTGGGCGTAAACATTTTTAAGGTCAGGATAACTTGGCAAATAAGAATTATCTTAGAACGTCACACACCATAATTAATCCTTAATGCCACAAAAAAACAGCACTTAAAATAATGATCCGGTGTTGCGAGTATACGTTGACTTTGGAGGCCCAGTTATTGAGGTTAAAAACACGTAGCCTGTACTGCTTTTTGTTCATCGTTGACACACTTCCCTCTTATGGCTCCACTCTCCATGGCTGACGTCTAAATTCCGGAAACTCGGTCACTACAGTTCTCCTTCGCCTATAAATCATTGCCTTGCTTTCCTGCGCTTTTGGGCAACTGTGAAAACGATAAAAAACTTTTGTCTGCTTTATTTCAGCAACCTGCGACATAATAAAGAGACGCAATAAAGGTATATTACTGCTGCTTTCACGGGAGTCACTGGCACCAGTAAACCCACAAAACTTGACAAGGATTCCGCGTCCCTGCATTTCAAAACACACGGGCACTCGCCTCTCAGTAACAACTACACAAGGACTGGTCAAAATTCAGTGAACACAATCGTGAGGTCATGCATTTTCATGACGTCATTTGGAACTGTGGCAGAGCAAAACCCACCAATACCAAGGAATACAGACTCTCTCCTGTACCTGTACCTTGGCCTGAGGATTATTAACAAAGGGGTGCTGTCAATTATAGATAGGTCCAGTAGAATAAAAAAAAACATCACTATCGTCAGGATATTATCATCATCAGGATAAGCAAAATTCTCGGGATCAGCAATCAGAAAAAAAAAAAAAAAAAACGGGTTCAAGCTTAAAAAATTCAGGTTCAGGAAAGAAATAGGAAGGAATAGTTCTCAAAGGAATAGTTCTCGAAGAGTGGTAGATGATTGGAACGGACTCGGTAATCAGGTCGTTAGTGTCGAATCATTAGGGAGCTATTAAAAAGATAAGACAAAGTTATGGATGAGAACGACAGGTGGAAAGAGGTGGGCTATGTTTCTCATACAGGGATTGCCACGTGTAGGCCTGATGGTTATCTTACAGCTTTTTTTTTCTTATTTGCTACCACCAGTTCACCACTCTTCCTAGTGGTTGATAGATTATTTAGATTGAAGGACTGATGGTAAATTGTTTTAGATTGAAGGACTGATAGTAGTAAATTAAGGAGGTTATCATCCGAGATGTTAGTATAAGGTAATTTAAAAAATACCTAGAATTAGGATCGTAATAGGCCATTTTGTGGTGTGTTTTATGTTCTTCTACCTATGCGTTTGTGTACACATTTTTGTCAATTCAAGTACACATTTTTGTCAATATGTTCATTACAGAGTATTTACTTTCTTCTGTGCGTCAGGATTTTAGATTATTATTTAAACTACTGTTATAATGACTGATGGGAGGGCGGTTAAGAGAGACTCCACCCACGTCAGTTCATGTGGAAAGTGGTCAGGTGCTGGATATTCATCTTGTCTGAGGGTGAAGCGGGCAGACAGCGACGGCTGGAAAGCTGAGGGGTGGAGCGGTGGTTGTGCCTTCCCATACCTGGAGCGGGATAGTGGTGGCGGTCCTTACATTTACGTGAACAGGCGGAGCGGTGGTGTCACGAGTCATGTGTGGCGGTACCGATTGCTGGAGTGATCTGGATGTGTTGGTGTTTCAAAGGTGTTGACATGATTGGGTGTCAAAATGCTTTCGGTGTCAAATACTTTCTTGTTTGTGTGATGCATTAGTCCAAAATATTGTGTTTGTGTGATGCATTAGTCTGTAAAATAAATTCAGTCTTGATATTGCAATTTCGTTATCCAGAGAAGGAGAGTGATCGTGTGTCTGTGTTTCAGTGCCCGTGTGTTGAATGAAACTAGTCCCCCAGGTTAGGTGTGTGTGTGGTAGTGTCTAGTTCCCCAGGTTAGCTGTGTGTGGTAGTGTGCGGAAAGCTATTTGCTTTCTTTGGTGTTGCAAGAGTGGGCAGACATTGAGGAAGACAGGAGGTGACACCATCCCCATATTGTCAGCTGGACTGCCAATAGGTCTTCAGTTTCTCATTAACATTCCATCCTTTACATAATGTCCAACATAATCAGCAGATATTTTATCTATCTCAGCTCTGCTCCATAGAGATTGTAAGCTACCATCCCGTTTCTGCTCCTAAATCAACTCCTCCTTGTTCACGACGTCAGGCAATACCTCTACCTCGTAATGGCCCTTATTTTCCATCTTCATATTCACAACATTCTGATCAAACAACACACCTAAGCTCTCCTTCAGATCACCATTATCCTCACCCACACCATAATCCACTTACAAGTTTCTACCCTTAACTTGTCACAACATATGATGGATATATATAGCATTTTCCTCAATTTTCTCCCTCACTTACCTCAGGGAAAAAAATTATAATTTACCAGTAGACTTTCCACAAATGCTGGATCAGGAACTTTTCTACCTGCTAGGTCATTTCCTAGATGCATCTGTGCACCACTGACCGCTAACTTATCACTCACACCTACTTTAACTCTTCTTCCATTGACAAATCCGCTCTATAGCCATACATAATGCACCGGCACAACACTAATAGAATTAATGCCTCTCACCTCTATTTGTTCACCGTGAGAGCTCTATCCATTCCAATACATCTCGAAGCACTAGGTCCACATTTGCAGCTGTATCTCTTAAGAGCCATTTCCTTCCCTGAACCACTGTCTAATTTTATCATTCCTCTAATAATAAATGGTTCAAATTCCACAGCAGCAGTACATTCCTCCACTACAACATAGTTCCTTCATTACACTCAATGCCACTTTGGCTTACCTGCCAAACTACTGTTCTTACAATGAAATCCTTATGGCCTAAACTACCACAATAAGAACATTTTGCTTCCTTACTTGATTGTTGACAATCCCTACTCAAAGTGACCAGGATGCCCACAGCTGAAGCACCAAATTGATGGTTTACCTTCCAAATCATTATACATTCTGTCCTCAACACTGATACTCAGCTTGGAAGAAGGACGCAATACTTGCCCTGTATACTGCTTGAATTTGCAAAACAGTTACTATTTACAAACTGAGCATTTACATTTGGCTGCATTGCCACATGTGCACTATTAAACCTTCCCTTGAAACAGTTCCGACTTCAGGAATTTACCCTGATTCCTACATCCCTCCTACATACCCAATATGCTGTTTCAAGCTGATCAGTTTTACGTCCTACTTCCATTACAGTCTTTCTATCAGCTTTTATACTTCATGTTAGGATGTATTCGGTTCCTAAATTGGTTCCGAAAATGCTCTAACAAAATCACCTCTTTCATGTCCTCCACATTTTTAACATACTCAGCTTTGAGCCACTTATCCAACTTTAGGGTACATTCTCTAGCTATTTCCATGTATGTGCAATTATGGATTTTCTCTAATGCCCTAAACTTTAATCTATATACCTCAGGAGCCAAGCGTACATTTGACAACACTGCTTCCTTAACAGCGGCACAGTCCCTATACTCATCAACATATACTATTATAAATTTCCCTGGGTTTTCCTTCAATTTTATCTGTACTAAGAGTGCCCACTCTTCCACTGGCCAACCTCTCAACTCTGCTACCTTCTCGAATTAGAGAAAGTCCTCTGCCTCAGAGAAAGTCCTCTGAGGCTGCCTCACTTTCAACAAAATCCGGGACAAATGAAGTTTTTTTTTTATCCTCCGAATCACCTCTCAAATCACCGTCTCCCTTCTCTGACCTTTTCATCTCCACTTCTGCCTTCTTTAGTTCCAACCTCTTTTCATCCTTTCCAATATGTACCTTTCACTGCCGGACATTTCCCACCGCACTCCTCCACTACTTGTTCCCACTTCACTTTGTTCACTTTCATACTTTCATGGACGTGCTGTTCCTCCACACACAACGGACGTTTGTCAACATCGTATCTAACTTTCTGCACGTCCTCGCTGAGCCTAGCAGTAAACTTAACACCGTGCTGTTCCTCCACACACAACAGACCTTTGTCAACATCGTAACCAACTCTTTCTGCACGTCCTCGCTGAGCCTAGCAGTCAACTTAACACCAAGTCAACCTGGTAGCACACCAAGCTCTTCTCTACTACACTAATACAAATAATGGACATTCAAAGAGTTAATGAACTGTTCCACATGGTCCGCCATCTTGACAAATCACCATCATTATAAGCACTATCTTGGTAGAGTACAGAAGCGCATGTCCATGAACAGTGGTCACAGGAGTACAGGACCACGCAGGGCAGCGAGTCTTGCGGGTGGAATGGAGTGTATGGCGAGACGTATCGCACTTATTTACATGGAGTCACTGATCACAAATCACACATGGAAGAAGATCTCACGGACAGGCCCCCCAATTCTGTCACCTCCAGTCTTCCTCGGTGTCTGCCCACTCACTGCAATACCAAGGAAAGCAAATAACTGTCCACACACTACCTCACACAGCTAACCTGAATGGACTAGTTTCATCCAAAACAGCACAGACAGACGGGCACACATACAGACAATTTCACTCTTTCCTGGATAACTAAATGCAATATCAAGAAAATATCTCAGTCTAATGCATCACACCAACACAAGAAAACATTTGACACCCAGTCATGTCAACACATACCATTTAACACACTACCAAGAACAAACGTGCAGCAAACACTGCCACCACTCCATCAATCAGTACCGCCACACACGACCCGCGCCACCACCGCTCCGCCCCCCAGTCCACGTAAAAGTAGGAACATTCACCATATCCCACTCCAAGTATGGGTAGGTAGAACCACCACTCCATTCCTCAGCTCTCCACCCGCTACTGTCTGCCCGCTTCACCCTCGGACAAAAGAAAGAATTCCCCTTCATTGACTCCTTTCCACATTAAATGACGTGGGCGGAGTCTCTCTTAACTCCGCCCCCTTCAGTGATTACAACAGTAGTTTAAATAATCATCCACAAAATCCTTTATCAAATGACACACAGAAGAAAGTAAATAATCTACAATGAACATACTGAATAGACAAAAATGTGTACACAGAGGCATAGGTAAAAGAACATAACAAAATACAACACCAAATGGCCCATTACAATTTTAATTCCAGACACTTAAATTACCTTATAGTACCGTCTCAAATGATAAGGAAAACCCTCGTTAATTTACCATCAGTCCTTAAATCTAAATAACCATCTCCAATTTAGGAAGAGTGGTGAACTAGTGGTAACAATGGTGACAAAGCAAATTATTGTACCTAAGAAGTATAGGACGAGGCTGATGGAGGTCGCTCATGGGAATGTTTGGTAGGGTCACCTGGGAGTGGCAAAAGCATTAGAGAAAATTAGTTGTCATTACTTTTGGCCTGGAATAAACAAAGATACAACAAACTATTGTAGAACGTGTCCACTTGTCGAATGACAAGGAAAGATAAACCTAATCAAACAATTCCCAGAGCTCCGTTGCGACCCGTGCCAGTAATGACTGTCCCATTCAGCAAGGTGGTAATTGATTGTGAGGGGCCGTTGCTTCGTACGGGAAGAGGTAACCAGTATATACTGACAATCATGTGCACAGCTATAAGATTTCCTGAGGCCATTCCTTTGAGAAGCATAAATAGTAGAGTAATTGTAAGGGAGCTAGTGAATTTTTTTTTTTTTTCCATGGGTTGGATTGCCATCTATCCAGTCAGACCAGGGTAGTAATTTTTACATCAAGGTTATTCAAGAATGTGTTGAAAGCATTAAGCATCAAACAAGAATTATCTAGTGCTTATCATCCTCAATCGCAAGGGTGCATAGAAAGGTTTCACCAGACTCTCAAGAACATACTAAAAATGTACTGTTAAGAGAGGGATAGAGAGTGGGATGAGGCACTGCCTTTAGCATTATTTGCTTTGAGATGCTGTAAATGAATCGATCTGGTATGTGGACACGAGGTGCGTGGTCCATTAATGATGTTAAAGGAAAAGTGGTTGGGAAATAATGGAATATTCAATGTACCCCGATATGTGAAAACTTTCAAGGGGAAACTAATAAAAGCTAACGAAATTGCTAGGAAGAACTTAAATGAGGCTCAGAATGAAACAAAGGGGTGGTACGATCATTAATGAGTTTAAATCATTATTCAGTGATGTACCTAAAACTGATGTAATTGTTCATGATATAGAGGTAAATGGTGCAAAGCCAGTTAAACATCCATATAAAGTAAACCCAGTTAAGAGACAGAACATGAGGAAAGAGATACAATATATGCTTGATAATGACTTGATAGAACCTAGCATCAGCCCTTGGAGCTCGCCCTGTGTTTTGGTGCCGAAACCTGGAGGTGATAGTTACAGGTTTTGAACTGATTTTAGGAAAGTCAATGATTTGATAAAAAGCGACTCGTATCCTATTCCACGAATCGATGATTGTATAGATCAGTTAGGAAATGACAGGTTTATGACAAAAATAGATTTGCTGAAAGACAGCTGGCAGGTAGGATTGACTGAACGAGCTAAAGAAATTACAGCATTTGTTACAATGGACGGATTTTTTCAGTACAAGGTCCTTCCCTTCGGGATGAAGAACAGTTCTAGTTGTTTTCAGAGACTTGTCAGTACTGTATTAAAGGATGTAGACGGATGTGCTGTTTATATTGATGATATAATTTTGTACTCTGAGGATTGGAAGGAACATCTAGTTTTATTGATGAAAAAGCTCCAAAAACTTGACAATGTAAATCTCACTGTAAACTCAATGAAAACTGACTTTGTTAAAGCATGCGTATATTACCTTGGATATAAAGGGGAGGGGGGGGGAAAGAAAAGGTGCAACCGTTGGATGCCAAGGTTAATGACATTAAGAGTTTTCCTTCCAAAAAGTCCATGGCCCCACCACCAAGCGTAACCCATGACTACACTGATTGTCTGTAGTCCTACACTCATTAGTTCTAAAGTTCTAGGTGAAAAAAAAAAAAAAAAAAAAAAAACACTAGCAAATCCTGCCATTTTATTGATTCCATTTATTATTTTTTTTCTTTTGTTAAGTATTAATAAAGAAATTTTCTGAATCTCATATAATTATTGAAATGGCACTAAAGGAATAACATAATGCACATAAAAAAAAAATGTCCATATTAAGAGTAATTAAAAGATGGCATTATAGTGAAAAGCTGTTTCAACAATGAAAAAAAAAAATCCACTAGTTTAAAAATGTACTAAACCTACGCCATATGATCTGATCTTTGAACGTGATAACTCTGATGACTTTATAATTCTGAAGTAAATGCTATCATAGGGAGTAATATAAATAACTGCCACAACCATGGCCTTCACTGGGCACACATCCACCTCCTTCCAGGCTATTTGCTTTTGAACATTCATGCCAGGTTCATGTTTCCTTTACTTGAATCCCCATTCCACTCAGTATGATGGGGTGATGTTGCAGATTATCAACAAACTTCTTAATTCTTGGTTTTGTTTCACTTAGGTCTTAGAGAACACAGTAGGTCATGCTTCACTTCAAGTCTGTTGCGATATTTCGTTTTGATGCGGAGTAGTTGAGAGAATGCAGCCTCACAGGAACAAGCTGATGAAATTGGTAGGAGATATCGAAAAGCCATTTGTTGTAGTCTAGTCATTAAACTGAACCTATAAGTTCCCTCTACTGGCTGCCTACCCGCTAAACTCCTTTGATTTTATACATACATATCCTCAGATTATGGCCCTCTACATTCTGCTACATGGCCCCCAGTTTAGGAACTATTACTCTAATTTCTCTGTTCGTTTAAAATCAAAGTGCAGACTTTGAATTTCCCGCCCTAGTGCTCCTCTCGGCCCAAACAAACAACAGCTGAGGGGCGTGAGGAGGGCGGCTGCTACTGGAGTGTCACTTTCGCTGTATGGGACGCGTGAGTCACATTTTATGTACTCAGTCAACATAACTGCAATGTAACCTCTGGTTCTTTGTATATAAGACCCCAAAGCTTTACTTTTCACTTCCCTAATGGATAGTATGAACTGAAAAGTGACGTGTTTCATTGATTAATTCACTGTACTGTTCCTCAACTGTCCTACTTATTTTGCTCAGAAGTATAGTGGTTCTAGACAGTGATTCCAGCGTCTAATGTTGTAATTCTTTATTATGTTGCTTCACTGCCTCTCATGAATGGCGGTGTTAATTATAGGTGGCCTGGGGGTTATGTACTGGCCTGCACGGTGATTATTATTTAGCAGATTGCCTCTAATTCAGTCAGACTGGTCACCGATTATTACACTAAGATCTAATATAAAATTGTAACCCTAATCTCAACTATAAACGAATTTAAATGTAAGCTGACACATATTTACTGCTTTATGTAAAACTTGCTTAAAAAACAAAACTAATTTAAACTAACAAGCTTCTAAAGAGACCACTCTTAATAATATCTGCCCAGAGGCTTTACTTAAAGCCTCTGAGATACAGACCTTCACTAAAACTAACACAAGATACATAGGCCACAAGATGTAAAGCTGTGTCTGTGTGGTTTCTGGTGGTATCTGATGGCCAGCTCCAGACTGATTGAAAGTCAGTCTTAGATGAGCATGTTTGATGAAGCTGGAGAGATCCCAGATCTGCCAGTATACTAGCTCTCCAAAGATAGTTGATAATTAAGAAGCAGTGGTTATTTAACTGGTTTTGTCAAGATATGTTTATAGACTAGCCAACACAGTGATTTATTGATTGTGAGGAATGCAGAGAATTGTGTTATGAAGTGATATTATCCCTAAGCATAACAAGAGCACTGAACATGAAGCATTGCTGTACGAGGTTACTTGCTTGAAAGGGATGCTGGCAAGGAGTAAATCAGACATGGTTTGTTCTTTATGTCAAAATTTCAGAATTTTTTATAGCACCTTATATGGACATCATGATATGGTGTATAACCTTGTTTTTTTATAAGATGCAACATTTTTGTCTGTCATCTTCAACAAGGAAATCTCCAATTAGGAATCTCAGGAGCTTTACTGTGTTACTGTTCTTGTTATGTACATATAATGGAGTGTAACATTTGCAGTCGTCTTTTTTGATGCTCCTTTATGGAACTGAATGTCACTGCGGATCACATGTCTCCACCTTTGTGTGGAGCAGGTGGAAAAGAATTGTCTGATGATGTAGTGGTTAGTGCTTAAGTGTGGAATCCCATCTATTCTGTATCATTTAGTTTCAGTGAAGATGGAGTTTGCTGAGCTGATCCGCATCTCTCGATGTGACCGTGTGATGCTCCACCGGCCCCACCACCGGGTGCTGGATGGCACACTCTGCATCACAGGGCACCACCTCATTGTGTCTGCTCATGGGGAGGAGCCAGAAGAACTCTGGGTTAGTGGAGTGGATTGTTAGTTGTCTTAGCATGACAATGACAATGTATTATAGATTTTACTGCCTACCACCTTAAGGTGCATTCAGCTACATTAGTAAACCTTATGGTCAGCTTCCCCAAGTTGAGTATGAGTAGAGATCAACAGTATAGTGAAATAGCTAAGATTCTGGTCATACCAAATTTAGCTATAGGGAGAACATTAAAATCTATAGATGTAAACCTATGATCGTAAAACTATAACTTTACAACTTACTTCATATTGTGTACATATACAGAATTACAATTTGTGAAGCCAGTGTTTGGTTGGAAAAAGGCTTCAGTATTGCTCAGTGAACCAGGTATATATTTTCTTTACTCAGAATATAACTTTTCTTGTGAAGACTATACCTGTCATGTTCCTGTGGAGTATATCCATGTCATGTGATAGCTTGACATTGTAAAAGATTTCATAGAAAGCTTGTTGTATTGACGGTATGGTATTTTCTAAATACATTTTAAGGGATTTCAAGCTAAAGGGAATTTTAAATACCAAGAGCTGTTACAGATGAGCTGGTTTGGTATATCTGTTTAGATACCAACAACTGAGGAATCAAAGATGGTGATGACAAGGAACAGAGTAATCAGTATTGTAGCTGTAAAATTACCAGTAGAGCTCCTGAATTTTAAAGAAGCTAATTAATATATTCTTTTATCTGGACCAGAGTGTGATATGAAGCTGAAATTGTTCTATGTACCAATTTCCCATCAGCTGCTGCACAGCAACATTGATGCCATCGAGAGAAGACAGCAGGGCATGACGGGGGGAACACTGTGGCTCAAGTGTAAGGACCTGCGCATCCTCCAGCTGGACATCATTGGTGCTGACCAATTTGCCAAAGTTGCTGACACGTTAGAGGATCTCATTCGTGTGGGTACGTGTGTGGTGGATTATTGTGCTTTGATCATCAGCCTTGCTGTTTGTCATTATGCTGATTCTTGAACATTTTCATCACATTTTCTCATAGTAAGCTATAGTTAGGTTTAAAGTGTCTTGGTATATTTTAATACTTTGTTACTTCTGAGAACCCTGTACTAGGTGGTACTGAGGTAACCACATTACAGTTTCATTTGTACTCATATGCATGTACTAATTATTATTGCTGTCTACAGTTTTAAGCCCATAATGTTTCTTCCAGAGGATCCAACATTCCAGTATCCCTTTTTCTACCGTGCCATGTACAATGTCCTGGAGGACGGCTGGACCACCTTCCTGCCAGAGTCTGAGTTTTCCCGTGTCATCCAGCCAGGTGATGACTGGAGGATATCTTATGTTAACAAGGATTACAAGGTAAAAGAATTCACAGCATCATGGTGATCAAGCTTCTGCAGTATTATTCTTGTGTGATATTTGATGTAATGATTTGATAAATGTTTGGTAAATGGGAAAGAAGTGATTAGCTTCCTTATTCAGAGAGTAAAAGGATTCAGTAGATGAGATGTACTACTCTGCATGTGTTAATCACTGATGATAGGAAATAAATTGCAGAAGTAAAACCTTGAGTCACTGTCTATGTGGACATTATTTAGTATTTTAATTAGTGCCATTTTTTAAATTTCAGGTTTGTTCATCATATCCAGCTGCTGTTGTGGTGCCAAAGAACGTAGAAGACAGTGATCTTGTAGCTATTGCCAACTTCCGCCAAGGAGGTCGCTTTCCCGTCCTGGCTTACCGTCATGAAGGATTGGTAAGGGCTGACCTCTGTTTGGGTGAAAGTGGCACATTAAGAAAAGGTGTTTGGTATACATGATAAGATTTGATATTAATGTATATGTGAAGTCTTGTGTTTAATGAAGATCACCATTGTTCCAGGCTGTTCTTCTGAGAAGTGGTCAGCCTCTCATCACTGCCAATGGAAAGCGATGCAAGGAGGATGAGCGTTTACTGAACAGTGTGCTCGCTCGAGAAAAGCGAGGCTACATCATCGACACTCGCACTCAAAATCTGGCACAGTCTGCAAAGGTAAGAAATGTTAAGTACTAAGTTTCTTTATTGTAATAAACTTCCATTAGGTGACCTTTTTATGAAGCATGTATTTGATGCTTTGGGACATTTTTTTTTATTAAAGTTGGTGCATAATTATAATTAGTAAAGTATGTGGGCAGTATTTCTGAGCATGTTGTTTTGGATTTGATCATGTTTTCTTTGATGTTTAAGATAATTGCAGATTTTCCAGAGGTTTATGCTTTTTGTTCCTTATTTTTGGTAACCCCCTTGAATTTTTGCAGTTTAAGTTAGAGGTGCACTTAACATATATTGCTCAAAGTGGCTTTATTCTGTTACCTACTGCTGTCTGTCAGACTGCAACAGAAGATGAAGGTTGGTGGACTTGTATTTTTCTGAAGCCCTACAAAACCATGCTTGAAAAGTGGGATTGTGTCCCTGAAGCTTATTATTGGAGTCTTATCTCCAGACTTTCCAAGGTTATGACTGATCTACAGCTTTTATGGTCACCTTTGAAAAGTATTCCATGCCTAATATATATTCAATAAAAATACATCAATTATATTATTTTCAGTATTTTGAGTAGTTGTTGACTTCATACAAAAATTTTGTGAAGTTACATTCTTCACAAGTGTCATTATTTGCAATCTTCTGGTAGGTTAAAGAAAGACATCAACTACTACAAATGTTATGTGTTACAAACTTCCATTTTAATCACAAATGGTATTTTATTTCCTGTTGAAAATAACAGATTTTGTGTGGTCCATACTCATTCATGTTCTGCTTGGCATGTCATTGTGGCACAAATTCTGTATCTAAAGAAACTGAAACTGGAACACTGACAAGATAATTCTGGATGTTATATAGGGTCATAACTGAATGAATTAAAATAAGAGTTCAGAGTCTGTTTTGGAGAACATTTCTTCTAAAAACATTTTCTCATTGTTAGTGTGCTGAGTCTACATACCTTATATTAAATAAGTTCATATCTTGATTCAGTCAGTATATTGAATTTTTCCTACATTGCAAACTTTGTAAATATAATAATTTATTTCAGTCTTCCTCATTTCCCAGAATGATGTAATTCAGACACACAGTCATGCACTATATGGTATGTGTTTGTGGTGTTGGTCGTTACTGCTTCATGCATGTCAACATAGTATATTGCAGTGGCACTCACACACCACTTACTCAAGTCCCAACACACAATATTGGTTGTGTAAGTCTGGAAAAAAAAGTAGACTATCTACTCCTCTCTCTGTGATGCCTGTTCCCAAGGACTGGCTGTGACAAAAGTAACCATTCTTTTCTTAGACAGTCTTTTTATTCTTGTGAAAAAAAAAGAGAATAAATAAATAAATAACTAGGGTAACCTGATATTTTGATATTAGAAATGATGGTGAGAACATTTTGAAAGCTGGTAAAAGACCCTGAAGTAATATTTATGAATATGAATAGGAAGAAACTCTTGTGAGTATAAATTGGAGAAAAGGAAACTTTGTGTTGAGGTGTAGTCATGGCCTAGTTGAAGGACAGAGAATGAACAGACTGCATGAAACATGAGATCATACAAAGAGTATCATGCATATCATGATGTCCCTGTCTTGTGGTAAGTGAGTACATACATAAGAGTTAAAAATGAAAGAAAATTCCTGATCTGAATTTCCATTGGAGTATTATATCGTCTTAAGAGTAAAGTCTTATACATATATTTGTTGTGGTATATCTGCTGTTTAATGGAGTGCAGCGGTAGAATTGCAAAGTGACTGAGCCACAACAGTGATATGGCATCAGCTAAGGTTATGAAGGAATGCTACTGCATCCACTGAAAAAACTGTGGTAAGCTAGGATCAAGACTTTTTTGTAGCTAGCTGAGCACCTTATCACAGAACTTGACCTGTAACATTATAAAAAAAGAAAGGGAATCACATTGCTTTCAATGGAGGTACTCCAGTGATGTGATGTATGCTGAATTCACCATTTATAATGGGCAGTTTTGTTCTGTAAGGTGAGCAAACCTGGCAGCTGGCTATATGAAGCAAATAATGCTTGCAGAAACTTATGAAAACTGTCATATGAGTTACAGGGCTCCAGTTGGGAAGATATGCTCTCGTGAGTACCTTTAGCCATGTTGTTGCTGTCATGAACACTTATATCAGTCATTTGATGAAAACTGCACACATCACTCATTAGTGCATGGCACAAAAGTTTGAGTGGATTTTTGTTTTCCTCATGATTTTGTTCATGATCCAGTCTCACGTGACTTCTGGCATGATGGCATGCTGCTGTGAGGAGACTCAATGACCAAGGCTAACCTAGAACAAAAATGCTCTCTAGTGTTAAAATTGGGTATGTGTATTAATAATTTATATACATAATATTGTATAATGATATTTACAGATGCCAGGCCTGTTGATTTTAACATTTCTTTTTATTAATTGTACTACTGTATTAAATGATGCTGCATCATATTGATATAATGATGTAGGTAAAGATGGAAGTGGAGTATGTCATCTTATTTTCACAGATTTAATTTTGGTAATTCATGAATATGCTAGAAATACTGAGACATAACAGTCTATGTTATGTTATGTTGATGTTAATGAGTGACATTCAGAATATCATAGGCTGATGCAACTTAAGGGTCATAAAACAAAATCATAGACTTATTTCACCTGGATCCCAAACAGGCTGTCATCACATCCTCCGAGTATTGCTGATGGTGTTCCATGAACTAATTCATTTCTGCAAAGCTGCTTTGTGTTACTTCAAATTCAAAATTGACTTTCAAGGCACATCTTCAAATTGCCTCTTCTGTTAAAAAAAAAAAAAAAAAAAAAAATATATATATAAATATATATATATATATATATATATATATATATATATATATATATATATATATATATATATATATATATATATATATATATATATATATATATATATATATATATATATATATATATATATATATATATATATCAGGTAATTACAACAGGATCTGTTCAGGGGTGCATTGTCTCTAGTTGTCCTTATTCATTTTTTCCATATTTTGAATATTGTGCACTGGTCTGACTCATAAATGTTTACTGTTATCATAATCTCATCAATTGCCTCTTCAACCGGGTGAAGCAAAAGCATAAACTGGGGGGTGAACATTCATTATGATTGGGTAGTAAAATTGCAGGGTACCAGACTGACATCCCCAGAAATAAGAGTAGTTGATATGTGTACATCATAGTTATTCAGGCCTAAATTAATTGCTCCTTTTCCTGTAAGTCAGATGCTTCACGATTTCCTCAAGCACTGTGCTGTGGACCCTTCACTAGGAATAGGTTCCCAAATGGCATTCTATAAAAATTTTTTTTTTTCTCTCTCTCTCTCTCTCTCTCTCTCTCTCTCTCTCTCTCTCTCTCTCTCTCTCTCTCTCTCTCTCTCTCTCTCTCTCTCTCTCTCTCTCTCTCTCTCTCTCTCTCTCTCTCTCTCTCTCTCTCTCTCTCTCTCTCTCTCTCTCTCTCTCTCTCTCTCTCTCTCTGTGTGTGTGTGTGTGCATGCATGTTCATATATATATATATATATATATATATATATATATATATATATATATATATATATATATATATATATATATATATATATATATATATATATATATATATATATATATATATATATATTTGAGTCCTGGCCATGATCTGAGGGTAGGAAGGGCATCCACTCAGGATAAGAGTTCCCAAACGCCAAAACGAAAAGTTCTTCGTTAAGAGGCACCATTCTAGCCCTAATAAACTAGGGAAACCGGACATAAAAAAAAAGAAAAAAGGTCAACATAATCCTTTGATTTTTTTTATCTCACATTATTTACTCTTCGGAAAATGATAAAGATAATTTTTTGATCTCTTGGAGAAAGCACACACATATCTACACACATTCACACATATTACATTCATACACAGAAGGGTTGGGCTTCTACTCATCCACTCCTGCTAGGAAGCAAGCTCCTGTTACAGTACAAAACAAAAATAAGCTAATTTTTTGTCAGTGCAGAATTTTTCAGTTATAAGTGAAATATACCAGCTGGTTTAAAAAGGGATAATAATGATGAAAAGAAATGAAAAATTTGGAAATTTGTTTTTATATAATATTGTTTTCTTGAATGAGGTTTGGTGTGCATTCCCAGGGACACCCTATATGTGGCACCTCATATCTTGGTGGAAGTTTGTGTTGATTCAGGGATTCTCTCAGTGGCTTACAGACAGATTACTGCATGAGTGTCATGCTGGCACTGAGCAGTAAATTTCTTGAAGTGTATTTGTTAAATAAATTTTGTATTCATATTGATCTCACCTAGGTGATAATTAAGTATTTATTGAATGTATGGCACAGTCATATGCACTTAAGATTAGTATTAAGTTTCCTGCTTACATATTTCCTTTAAGTATTAAAATTACACATAGACTTAAGATTATTATTGAATTTTTATTATTCTGGTGAATAATTTTCTTCTTCTTTTGTGTACTAGTAACATGTGGGCAGTTGGTTTCAGGCATGTTTCTCTTCATCATTTTGTATATCATTAAAAGTATTTACAGTTAAAGTATGGTAAATATGAATAGTTGCACTGAGTATACTTGATTTTGTAATGTTATAATAACTATAGTTTTGCACAGATTGCTTTCACAGTGCATTCTTTTTATACACAGAATCTTGCGCAGTCAGCAAAAGTTCAGGTATAGGAAACTGTTTTAGTAAATATATGTTGTCCATGGTTATCTGCATGCTGTCACTTCCTCTTGCAATGTACACTCCTGATTTTGTGTTTTCTGATAGAAGAGTAAAAAGCATGGAGGATTTAGAAATGAAAGGGGAAGGGCATGAAATATTCATGATCATCATCAAATAGTAAAGCTACACAAATTTTGATAAAGGCAGAATGGTTTTGGTGAGTTTAGAAGAGTTACTGGAGTGTGTACGTTGTACTGAGGGTTCCTTGCTTTTACTTATTTCCAATGTAATTGTCATTCATCTTTTTCTGTCATGTGCTTGCATTCAGGTAAAAGCCTTTATATTAGCTTGTACTGCAGAATTTTTTTATCCTTAGCGACTGCTGTCTGTTTGTTTATATTTGTGAATTTGTGTTAATATACTACGTCAAATTTTATATCAGTTGTATATAACTGCTATAGATGTGGCTCAACATATATATATGTGGATGACTTGTTGCTTTTATTTATTATGTACATATTTACTTGAAGATTCAGATTACTTTAGAAAATGTACCCAGCATGATCTTCATGTTATGTTAGACAAAACATGAATGCGGTAAGTAAACATGACTTATTAACATAAAAAAAACACAAACAGCTGTCTGTCAAGTCAAGTCTACATATGTGTGATGCTCTTCATGTATTGAATACTTCTCTTATTTTATAAAACATTTGAGATTTCTCAGGCACACTAGTGACTAGGGACAAAACATTGCATATTATTATGGAAACTGTTCACTAATTACCTATTCATATCTATTTTTATTGTGAAAATGTAATTTTTGGAACATGAGAGAGAGAGAGAGAGAGAGAGAGAGAGAGAGAGAGAGAGAGAGAGAGAGAGAGAGAGAGAGAGAGAGAGAGGTATAATTAAAAGTTCTCAGGAATATGATACGAGTATACACATAGCCAGATCTTAATACCAGATGTATCCCATTTACTACAGTATATAGGAATACAGACACCTTACAACACAAACTAATATATATATATATATATATATATATATATATATATATATATATATATATATATATATATATATATATATATATATATATATATATATATATATATATATATATATATATATATATATATATATATATATATATTATTTATGTATGTATGTATTAGAATGTATGTTCCTTTTGAATTTCAATCTTATTGTTATACATATATTTCTTTTCCCTTGCTTATATACTCAATTTCAAATTAAGCTTAAACTTCCTTTATTTTTCATTAACAAAATCTTATTGTTTTTAGCACTCTTGTGGCAGTCAGGTCTCAGATCATTATGCATTTAATATTTTGAAATTTACTGTAATCATTATGTGTTTCTATATGTGTGCATAATGATTAAGATCACTAAAATTAAATGGATGCTAAATACTTCTGTAATTCTTTTTGCAGCAAGATTCTCCAGCTTTTGTATGATTGAGTGATGCTTTCTTGCTCCTGTAGGGCACATAACTGTACAGTGCATACAGCAGGCCTGCTCCCAAACTGAATGAATGAATGATGATGCAGTACTTTTTTTTTTTTTTTAATATAAGAGATTTCACAACTTGAATAGTAAGTTTTGCATAATCAAGATAACGTAAATCCCTTCTTCATTTGAAATTAATTGGGAGCTGCAATATAAAATAAGTTTGATATCATTGATTTTTTTATTTTAGTAAATTTGCACTAATACAGCTAACAAAGATTGGATATAATTAAAAGAATTTTTATATCACTGGGTGTCTAGAAGCAGAAACGAGAAATGATTTCATGCCTACAGAATATGACTTTCAGATGTAGAGAAGGTTGCATTTATGGTAGTGTTTGAAGGCCACAAGAGTGTTAATGTTCAATATTGTTACTATTTCATATTACATTAGCTTTGACAATATTCTTACAAATTTTTTTTAATATAGAATGATGTGATCATCACAATTCTGTTTAGTTACTTATAAAAATTATGGCATGCATTTTATATGGTTAAAAATTATATAAGTATAATAGAATATATTTTGTATCTGAAGTTACATCATGATCATTAAGTCCTGCCTATGATTAAGTCTTTTCTGATGCACATTTTAGAAATTGAAGTGCAGCAGACTATAAGACAGACAGTGTAGGTTGTACAGACATAGTTGTGTGAGAATGGCGGAGCTTGTGAAGGCCAGATTAGTGCAAAACATTATCCTCCCCACCAGCTGCGTGGTGGAGGCTACGAGCCAGAGCTACACTATCCCAACTGGCGCCGCGTCCACAAACCCATAGACCGCCACCACATGCTGCTTGACTCTCTCACCAAACTCATGGATGGTACAGTGTGTTGCTCCCTATGTTCTGTTCTGCCTTGAATTGTACCAAGGAGCTGCGAGAGCTTCTAGAGTTACCTTGTAGTTTTCAGTGGGAATGAAGGAGTAGGCTAAGAAATGTAGAGGTTTTTAAGGTATGGAGTTGAAGCTTCTATACAAACTGCCTTGTGTGAGATGTTTGTTTTGCATATTGAATATAGTAAGAGAGTGTAAATATAAAGTAAATGATAGCTTTAATTTTTCTTTTTTGAGCTTATTAGTATGTGAATGAAAATGCTCATGAATTAAATGTATATCTTTGGAAATTACTACTTGCAGGCAACATATACTAGCAGTTTCAGCATGAATTGTAATCATGTGGGAGAATTTCAGAAGATGTGTTAAGAAGGTTGATGTTTATTATTTCTGCTAGAGAAAAATAAATTACTCTGTGATTATTTTGTTACAATTAAAAATAAGCAAGAAGAGATACTAAAAAGAATCTTTGAAATTGATTTGTCTCAATGATGTTACGTGGTAAACATTTACTTTATGAAAATTTTATAAGGAGTACTATCATAATGACAGGTTTCTTTGTTGTGATGAAAAATTTATTCCATTGTTTGTGTTCTAGGTGTGAATGATACAAACTCTGGAACCGACAAGTGGCTGAGTCGTCTTGAGAGCAGCAACTGGATGAACAACATCAAGGAGACCCTGAACTGTGCCTGTCTGGTGGCTCAGTGCTTGGACCAGGTGAGGGGTATAATGATGATGATAGTGTTCAAACACTAAGCCACTGAGAAAGCCGTATAAAGAAGTCAAAGAATTAAAGTAATTTTGTTGAGAGAAAAAAAAAGAAGATAAAAGTATTACAGTTTTTGTCATGATTTATGGTGAGTTAATTTTACTGAGTTTAGAAAAAACTAATTAGTATGAACAAATTTAGTACTTATTCCGTTACTGTTGTATACATTCATTAAAGCTATTATGGACATCAAGAGAAGTAAATAGAGTTACAGCAGATTTTCCTTCTAAAAAAAACATTTGAATTAAACTAACATTATATTTTGTAGTTATTGATTGCTGCACTGCTGAACAGATGAATCAGTTAACATTGTCTGCATTGGTTGGTGATCATACACCTGTCTTCCTTAGGATGGAGCCTCAGTTCTGGTCCATGACACAGATGGGTTGGACTCAGCACTGCAGGTCACCTCACTAGCCCAGATCATCCTTAACCCAGACTGTCGGACTGTCAGAGGGTGAGGGCTTATATTGAGGATGTCTTGGGGAAAACACATGAGGGCATAAACACTTCAGCTACATAACCATGTGTCTTGATGTTTTGATCTAACTCCACAAAGCTGTATCTTTTAGCACCTGTTTCATGTTTTGTCTGGCCACGTTTATTGTTTTTTTTTTTTTTTTTTTCATTACATAGTTGCATGTGTCTGCCTTCTGCTTGTGAATTACTGCAGAAAGTTAAAGGAGAACCATTATTTATTTCTTTTTCCTGATAGATTCGAGGCACTTATTGAGCGAGAATGGATCCAAGGTGGGCATCCATTTGCCACCCGTCATGCCCGCTCCTGCTACACACCCAGTGCCCAGCGCTCCAAGATCAATGCTCCAACCTTCCTTCTCTTCCTGGATTGTGTCTACCAGATTCACTCTCAGTTCAGCTGCAGCTTTGAATTTGCTGAAAACTTCCTTGTGATGTTATTTGAACATTCATACTCATCACAGTTTGGTGAGCTTTTGTTAAGTGTTTGATATGACAATGGGACATCAGTGGTGGAGTGATGTATTGATAGATTATCTTTGAGCTTGCTAGGGAGTTATTTGCTTGGAGTAATGTGTCAATGCTGTTGTCAGTGTTGAGAATTAGAAATTTTCATATTATCTATCAATCTCTGTACCAGGCTGTCAGTCCTATACATGTTAGCCCAGACAAGGCACCACACATTCAGACACACATCATTCACATCTTAGGTTACATTTACACCAGCCACTTTTTGTGATCAGTGGCAACCACAAAAAAATGGTGAACTTCACAGAGAGAGCACAGACAGCTGCTGCTTCCACCAGATCCACATGGCACTGATCTCATTTGTGGCTGCCACCAATTGGCTCATGTGCACAGTGCTTCTACTGACCATTTTTTGTGACAACCATTTTTTGTGGTGGCCACTGACCACAAAAATTGGCTTGTGTGAATGCAGCCTTAGTCCCTTTGGCTCCCAAAAGAAAAGGGAAAATTCTTGTGGCCAACCATACTATAGACTAAGAGCCCAGGCATGGTCAAGGAAAATTTTTATACAGTAGTACAAAAGATGTTTAACTTTCATACTCTTCCGTAGTTAAAAATCTTGCTTCTAGTATACATTATTCATGTAATTGGCTTTCAGATAAATTTCCTTATTTTTACATGAGTTGTACATGAATAAATGGCAAGAAACACTGCTGTGTATTTTGAACTTTAAAGCAGGTTTTCTTTTTTCAACAGGCACATTTTTAGGGAACAATGAAGGAGAGAGAAAAGCCATGAAAGCCCCAGAGAGGACGGCCAGCCTATGGTCATACATCAACCGACATGAGGTGCTTCCAAAGTACCTCAACCCCATGTATGAGCCAAACCAGCGTGTGATATGGCCTTCTGTGGCTCCAATGAGTCTGGTAAGGAGGGCTAGAATATACTGATTATTCATAATAATCTTATTTTCCCAGTTGTTTTCTAATTCTCATTGAAATGATTTTGAAAGATCTGTTTCCTAATGCTTTGTGACTAGTACACTGGCCAATCTCTCTTCTCAAATTGATGACTCCTATTTATGTCAAGCCTGGTCTAATGAGGAAAACTGAAATAGTAATAATGGTGATAATGACTTTGATAATGGTGATGTTAATGGGAGGACACTACATCTGTGTATCATGCTTGATAGCTTTTCAAAATCTTCTTGAAATACTTTTGTATGATATCCTTTCAGCAACTGTGGGCTGGAGTGTACCTGAGATGGGTGGTTGATCAGGGGCCCCAGGAGGCTGCCTGGCTGGTGGTGAAGGAGCTACGGGAGCGAGATTCCGCTCTCCGCTCCAAGGTCTCGCGGCTGAGGCGGCAGCTGCAGGACCTGGAGAGGGAGGCCCTGGAGGTGGGCATATTGTCACCCACAATGGAGCTAGAGGTGGCCTAGGGGGGGAGGGGGGAGTTAGGCTTGTAGGTTGTTATTTATGAAAGCTTGATACCATGTGTGTGTGTATATATAATATGTATGTATTGTTAATCAGATATCACTCTACATTTTTTGTACTTTACTTATGTGAAACACTTTTCTTTTCCTTACCTTTTCATTTCAAAGTTGTTAATACTTTTAGTTCTTGTAATAGACTAGTCATCACATTACACCTTCATTGAGAAACAATTGCTGAAGAAATGTAAATAGTCTTGAAAATTGTTAAATTATTTCATACATTCTTTCTGTATTTCAGTTTAGTTACTTTTAATATGAAATATATTGAACTGACTACTTATATAATCTTATAATCAAAGGTTACGTATTTACATCACGTTATTTGTACATACAGGGTGTAACATGAGTTTCTGTGAATATTGCCAGAAGTGAGAGTGCAGGTTATTTTAAGTCAAAAATGTTATACATGTATTTATATAGGTGTTTTGAGGTGTTGTTTAGCTGTGGTATGAAATTCAAGTGAAGCCTGGCAACAGTTACAGTGGCTGGTCAGGGTGGGTAACCATGACAGAGAAACACCACTTCCACACACTCCACGTTACTTTAAGTTATGCAGTACAATCTGAATGTATTCATTGTCACTGTCTCTGAAAGAAACTGTGCAATGTGACTAACATTCAGTTGATTTGTTGCTAGCCTTGCTGCTTCCCATTCCCTACCTGGGCAGACATGGTTCCATGCAACCTATTATTTTATTTGTCATTTATTACATCCATACTATCATTATGTAATACACACCAGTAATCGATATCGGTTCATTGTTGTCACTCGTCTTATCGTGGGGATACTGTAAAGCTCCAAAACTTGTAGAAATCATGACTGAATTATTTACAGTTTCAGATCCCCTCATACGAGTAGATATCTGCCTGGCCTGGCTGTTGTATCTATAGTCAGGCTATACTTGAATTTCATGCCTTGGCTAAACAACACCTCAAAATGCATATGTGCACAGAACATTTTCCACTTAGAATAATCCGTACTTTAATCTATGGCAATATCCATGGAAACTCGTGTTATATCTTGTACAATTTCATGATAAAATTCTGTCTGAACTTGGGTCTGTCTTGCAAGGAGTAGTGGGAACTAATTATGCATTCCAAATCAGGGACAAAAAATTCTGTGTCTTAGCCTGAGAAATATTATGTCTTTTGATTTTCACCCATTTGATCTTCATTCTAAAAATGCAATGATATTTGAATATATGTACTTCTATTTTCTGCAACAGTATACTGGACATCTTGATGCAAGCATGGCAGCATGAGAGCATAGTAATAGTGGAATAGGTAAACAGCTCATCGTAAACTCTGAAGTGAGACATGTTGTAATGTATCATAATTTATATCATACCTTTGGAGAGCTTTTAGTATTGGAAGTATGATGATTTAGACATTAGAAAAGGTAAACACACACACACACACACACACACACACACACACACACACACACACACACACACACTGTGTAGTGTAATGGTTAGCATGCTCTGCTCACAACCAAGAAGGCCTGGGTTTGAATCCCGGGTGCAGCGAGGCAAATGGGCGAGCTTCTTAATGTGCAGCTCCTGTTCACCTAGCAACAAGTAGGTACAGGATGTAACCTGAGTGGTTGTGACCTCACTGTCTTGGTGTGTGGTGTGTCAGTGGTTTTGGTCCTACCTGAAGATAGGTCACTATGAACTCTGAGCTCTTTCCGTAGGGGAACCGCTGGCTGGGTGACCAGCAGTCGACCATAGGTGAATCACACACACACACACACACACACACACACACACACACACACATTCAATTCAATTCAATTGTTTATTGACCACAAAATCATAATAGTACATATAACTCATTAAAACAATCTTTATAACAACCATGGCAAAAATATATAAGACTTAGAAAACATGCAACTTATTTGTAATCCAACAAATAATATCTTATCATTATAAAAGTAGTATAGCTCCTGCCCTTAAAACAAAAACATATCCTTAATTTGCAATTATATAAGCACATTAATATTAAAATTCAAACAAAAGTGCATTTTTCAATAAAACACACACACACACACACACACACTATATTGTAATCTTAATAGAACTTTTAAAAACATCAACAGCTCTTCATACATGTATACAAATATTATATGTAGTATCATACAAATTATTGTTGTTAATGATTTCCAATGCAGTTCATGCTGTTGTACCTTTATATGTAGGTAAATGCCACTCACCACTATGACAGAATAGTGAAGCCATCTTTCACCCTCTCATGCTTGTTTACATTTCATGACTGTGGAACTATGTGGCCAGCTGTGCTATTCCTATGCTCTTGGGATATAGTAGGGGGATTCATGAGGCTATCCCTTTCCACCAGGGGCCAATGGGATAAAGAGTGTGAATGATGTGTGTGAGTGTGTGGTGCTTGGTGCTTGTCTGATCCATCCCTTATGGGATTGTCAGCCTGGTAGACAGACCTTAAATGTATCTCATAAGCACAGGTAAAGGCATAGTTTAGTTCTATTAGCCATGATTCCACTCCACATAGCATATAACTGTTGGGAAGAGTTTAGGACACACTGGCATTGATGTGTTATAACTACTTAATGGCCTAATAATTAATTGGTGTGTAGTATAGTTTGGTGTTTAGATGTTATATTGTTGTAGTAAAACACCCAAAGCAGCCTCCCCAGAGGGTTGTGGGTTTCCCTCATGTGTTGTGATTTCAGTAGCAAACTTTAGCAGTGTTCCATCATACTCACTGATTGAAAGATTGAATGCAGGTAACAATCAGTTTGGAGTGACTGAAAGCTTTATCTTTTGTACCTTTCACTTTTAGCACATGTCCTGTGAAATGCATGAGCACTCTCTGGTATGCAGTTTTTGTCACTGGATCAGTCTGTGTTTAGCACATAACTGGTTTTAAATGTGAAAATGTCATCTGTTTTCTCATCTACACCTGTGAATTACAATTAGGAAATATTTTCCTTGGCCTATCATTGACAAATATATTGGTTAAAAGAATGATCAAACATAACTTCTTTACTGAACATGTGAATTGGATGTCAACATCATTCCAGTATACTGATTATTGATTTCCTCATGCCAGAATAACAGGGTTTGGATTGCGAAGATCATAAGATATAGCACATCCATGTATTTCTGTCCAAATTTGAGTGTATTGGTTTTAATATTGTGTGATTCTTGCAAGATGAAGGATCTGGTAATATGTATATGCAACCCAAGCAGGGCACACAGCAGTGGTCAGATGCCTTAGCTCTGAGTCTGCATGTATCATTGAAAACCCCCAATATCAATGTAGCTTTCATCTATTTAATAGGCAAAATGGATATTTCAAGCCCTTGACTTTTCATGATGTGAACCACCTTGTCATTGTCTTAACCACCATTTTAAAATTATTAAAATAAAACTATATATTGAAACCAAAGGGTAATTGGAACATGAAGCAACATAGTGAGGCTGTGAGCGGCACACGTGGCTGGTGTGGCCGGCCATGAATTCCTGAAGGACCCCTAGTGATTTGATCTAACAAAACACTTGCTTGAGAAATACTTGCCTTATAAATGCTAAGATTTAAAAATTTATTTAAGTCAGAATGTGATATTTTTATACTTAAAAGCCAACCTGCTCTTGCTAGTTACTCATGAGCTTATTACTTACTATACATTTATGCCACAAATCCCCATAGTACTCAGCAGAACATCTGGTGCATTACAGATTCATATATGTTAGCAAGGGTTCAGTTGTACAAAGAAGTAGCTGGCATACAATAGTGAAGTGTGATTGAAGTTGTACACATCTTGAATGGACTTTTGAGAACAGTATGTATATTATAGATTGTTGTCAGTGTTTGTAAATTGAGAGTTTTAACTGTTAAAGGGATTAAAGTAACTTCTAAGATCTGAATCTCTCTCTCTCTCTCTCTCTCTCTCTCTCTCTCTCTCTCTCTCTCTCTCTCTCTCTCTCTCTCTCTCTCTCTCTCTCTCTCTCTCTCTCTCTCTCTCTCTCTCTCTCTCTCTCTCTCTCTCTCTCTCTCTCTCTCTCTCTAAGATATTTAGTTCTAGTCATTGAATCACCAATAATCCATGCAAGCAGTGTGTTTTTCATATTACCCTGTTTTATCATCCAGAATGCCGACTTATATGCACATAAGTAAATGCTGAATAGTTGCATACATATGAATGCTTCAGAAAATTATTTAAGTTGTTTGTAACTGAAGTAGTATTGTAAACTTGAAAAGTTTCCATTTTTTATAATAATTCACTATGGAGGCTAAACACATTAATCTGTAGATACTCTTACTTCTGTGCTAGATTATAATCTCACTGAAACTATATAAACATGACACTGTTGTAAATGTTTGAAAATATTGTTGTGAATGTGTTTGTATATGATTCTGGTTACATTGAGGTTTTTTTCTTATTACTAATTTGTTCATTATAAATACATCAGTTCTGTCTATTTGTTGGAATTTTCATATTATAATTTTTTGACATGATTATTTGCAATAAAAATTCTGCATGATACAGAATATTATGAGGTGCACTCTCCAGCATTCCATATATAACAAACATTAAATATGTGCACCTACTGACCATATTTCATTATCCGTACATTTTTTTATATAGTCTAAGTCAAATAAAATGCAAGTTAAGTGTAAAACAATAAATTCCTGCAATCAGTCAGTTAAAAGTGGCTGGAAGGTAAAGCTCTGAAGACAAGACATATTGCGTGACATACAGGAAACAAATAGCTTACATAATTGTGGATATAATGTAAGGTAGCAGGGTAGGGTGCATGCATTTATTTATTTTATTTTCTTATAAATTTCCAAACTGAGAAAATTCAGTGATATTCCAATGATAACAAGCGTCTTTACCTTATTATCTTATACAATTTTTACACAGCATGAAAACCGTCCTTTGATTAGTAACCGAGTATTTTTGTACCTTCCGAGCAATGAGGCACATGGAAGTCCCACATCCTTCACTTTACCTCGTTAACTATAACATTTTACTGATGGCTTTACAATTTTTTTTTCATTTATTTATTTATTTATTTTTACATGAAGTAGCCATGGGTCTAAGAGCATTCACATAAGAAGCCATGAAGTTCTGCTCAGTTTTAAGTCTGCTGGAGGAATACTATGAGACATTTTGTTTCCATAAATAGCACGAATATGGCCCACATGAAAATATTTGATGATGTCCAATGGCTGTTTATGATACTGTTGCGCCGATGAACTATAATATCCCCAGAATCTTACACTACAGTTCCCTCTATATTGATAAACAAATAATGACAATAATAAGTAAATAAATAAATAAATGAGCACAGAAATAAAATAAGAAAAAAGTTAAAATTTCTCACTTATTACAAAATAAAAACCTCACAAATGCATGAAGAGAGAGAGAGAGAGAGAGAGAGAGAGAGAGAGAGAGAGAGAGAGAGAGAGAGAGAGAGAGAGAGAGCATAAAAGTCCACAAATGAATATGCAGAGAGAGAGAGAGAGAGAGAGAGAGAGAGAGAGAGAGAGAGAGAGAGAGAGAGAGAGTTAAATCCTGCCAGCCATCATAATGCAGCAAATAACTTTCTTTCCGTTTATAAACTTCAATTAAACATATAAACTGAAACATGGGAGCTGAGCCGGAGTTTGCAGCATTGAAACAACCCAACGTACAGCGCTCGAGGGACTGAACGAGAAACAAACAACGGAGCGTTAAAACAAACTTCTGTGCATCACATAATCCAAAGTTTACGAGGCAAAAGTGTGTGTGTGTGTGTGTGTGTGTGTGTGTGTATGGAGAGAAAATCAAGGCAAGAGTGCTGTCAGAAATGTCGTTATAAGCAGAAATCGCCGCCCACAATACAAGGGACATCTTCACTGGCATCCTTTCCTCTGTGTGACGGGAAAATAATTAGTATCAGAGCGCTTGTCCAGGGAAATGAAGTTGACAGTTCTAGTATACTATGACGGAATGAAGTGTTTAGTGATTGATTTGATTTTGAATTTGTATGTAGTAGAGAATATATCAACGGCAGGATATTCTCTCTCTCTCTCTCTCTCTCTCTCTCTCTCTCTCTCTGTTTTTTTTTCCTCAGAAGCCTAATACTAATAAAGTTACTTAAAATTTTGTTACGATTTCCTTTTTCCTTTCCTTCTTTTTTTTTTTTTCTTTCATTGCCAGAATATCGCTTTGTAATCTGATTCGATTTTCTTGTTAATTTTTTGTTCTCTCTTTTATGACTTTTGCTCTAAGGGTGATAATAAACGTTTTTAAAATGTGGTGCACTTAATGTATAGAAGCAAATTTATATTGAAATCTATATGTCTCTCTCTCTCTCTCTCTCTCTCTCTCTCTCTCTCTCTCTCTCTCTCTCTCTCTCTCTCTCTCTTAGCCTTATGGTGCTGATACCGTGTGGTAATGATGATCATGTGACGATGGTAATGATAATAATGGCGGTGATGATGATTGTATGCTAGCACTGGGTAGGCCTATTGTAAACCTAGCCATCCACCAATGGTTTTGGTGTTGTTAGATTATAGATATAACAAGTAAACATAAGTAGTAGAAAGAATCATGGGAAAAGAGGGAGTGAAGGAAAAAAATAAGAATGGAAGGGAAGGGAAGGAAGAAAATGAAAAGGATGGGAAGGAGAGAAGGAAAGAGAAAAATAATAAAGATGTAAGGGAGGGAGGGAAGGAGGAAAATAATAGAGATGTAAGGGGAGGATTGAAGGAAAAGAGAGGAAGGAGAAAGATATGTGATAGAAGCAAAAAAGTTTCATGGGAATGAAAAAAAAAAAAAAGAACATCTTTGGGTCTTCGACAGAGAGTGTTCGAGCAAATGAATTAAATAAATATATTGTATACTTTGATCAGGTGCTATTTTGGTATGCAATCTACATTGCCAACGTGATCTACAAGAGTCAAATTCTACTTTAGTATGAAATCTACATGTTTCTTTTATTTATTATGACTTAAATAAAACATTCTACATATACTTAAAAAAAAAATTATACATTAATTATAAAAAAAAGAAATTAATAAAATGAAGCAAATTTGAAACAAGTTTACTAATTTTATCGGCGAATCGAACGAACACTAGTTAGAAAAGCAAAAAATAGATCGTCAGAGTTTTTTTCTCATCATACGCCAGCAGAAATAATCAATGTACTATATAAGCCGAAATAATGATAACGAATTTGATGTTGCCATAAATAAATAAATAAATAAATAACGGTGATTACGATGGGCGTGACGAAGATAACGATACGACTCCAGGTTCCACAATAACGATGCGATTCCAAGATAACGGTATGAGTTTTCACGATAACGATAAGAGTTTCAACGATAACGGTACGAGTTTCCACGATAACGGTACGAGTTTCCACGATAATGATACGATTCCAAGATAACGATACGAGTTTCAACGATAACGGTACGAGTTTCCACGATAACGATGCAATTCCACGATAACGATACGAGTTTCCACGATAACGATACGAGTTTCCACGATAACGATACGAGTTTCCACGATAACGATACGAGTTTCCACGATAACGATACGAGTTTCAACGATAACGGTACGAGTTTCCACGATAACGATACGAGTTTCCACGATAACGATACGAGTTTCCACGATAACGGGATGAGTTTCTACGATAACGATGCGATTCCACGATAACAATGCGAATTTTCACGATAACGATGCGGGCGTGGCGATTGCTATACGACATTGAAGTCTACCTACCTACATAGGCACCAGGACGAACCCTTCCTCTCTAAGGGTCCACCCCAGTCCCGTGGGTGTGAGGGCAGTGATGATGCAACCTTGCAGTGGCCTCACACGGGTCGCCATGAGCAATGACCCACCACACACCACTCCCCCACCACTGTCGTGAAGTGAGCCCTTTTCTCCCCTAAAGGACCTCTCGACTCGTACTGTCAATGTCTGGTACATGGTGCACGGCGTGCCCTCGTTCATGGCGAGTTGTTCAGCCCGATGTCATCATAATCAAAGGACCCGTACAGACCCTCCACCAGACTCTATGGAAAGAGCCCTTATTTTCCCATAAGGACTCCCCTCTCCGGGTAACATCTGATGAATGGTAGACATAGATCTCTTGCTTATGACGACCCCTTCCCAAGTGTGAGGTGCTGCAAGTGGACGACTACTACATTGGAGCTTGAGGCCGCAAAGTCCCAGGCCGGACCTGACAGCCATCTTCTTCACCCGTGCGGCACCCAAGGCCATCACGACCTTCAACGAATTTTGGCTGAAAGTTCTCAAATGTCTTTTAAATTTTGATCCGAATATAAAATCATTGATGGTAAACGAAAGATGACTTTGGTTTGAAAATGTGCAAGAGTCGGCTGATCAATGAAACAAGGCGAGGCAGCTTTGCTCCGGAGTGTTTAGAGTGTACCTTGCATGCTTCCTGTCCGTGAATATGCGCATGTTCGTGCGTGACTGGATATAAGCAGTAATCCAATGGTAGTGCCTAGTTAATGGGGAATTTTAGAAGATTAGATATATTTCTGGATAGGGAGGATGAGTGGACGTAGGCTTGCATGTCTTTTACAAGAACTGCCACCTGTAGGCCTACTTTTTTTTTGATAGATGCTATTATACTCTTAATAAAAAAAAACAAGAAATGGATCGTTAGAGTTTTTTTTCTCATCGTACACCAGCAGAAATAATCAAGATGCGACTGGAAAGTTGATTCTTTTACTCCTCTCATTTTTACCGAAATGCAAACTTATGAATCAAGCCAGCTTCCTTCATTTGCCTGAGTGTTAGCTCCAGTGTTTGGATCAACATAATGCCGATAATGGTTGATAGTTAAATGATGGTGATTTAAGCGATTTGAATTAGAATATGCTGGCCATTTGTCGGAATGAATAACCGAATTTTCGGCAACTTCTCTTTGAATTATGGGTTCCAGTGTTTCACGATTTTTCTTTGTGCGTAAAAATAGCAGAAATATTCATCTTTCTTCATTTCGAACGCCCAGTGACCATCAATTCGTCTTCCGTGGTTTCGGGTGTTTTCCTCCTCAGCCTCGCTGTTGTTGCTTCTGGAACATGATCTCCTTGCAGCATCCTACCTCTGTTGTGTCTTCGGCGTCCCGCGATCCGCGCTTCATCACTTTGCTTTGACTTTTCTTTAGTGCTTACCATTTTTCCACGATGTTAACAAAAACAATTTGAGAGCAAACCGCACGACACATATTAAACCAATCACAGATTGCTTTGGTACCCCTGCCTGTCAATCGAATCATATGAGATATTCATGATATAAATATCATGAATAAAAAAAATTATATATATATATATATATATATATATATATATATATATATATATATATATATATATATATATATATATATATATATATATATATATATATATATATATATATATATATATATATATATTATTCATGATATTTGTATCATGAATATCTCATATGATTCGATTGACAGGACGAGGCATAGAGAAAGCTTGCAAACTACTGTTATATACAACTGCTTTCGTCTCGTCTGTGATCTCGTTGTAAAATTCTTTAGCTAACATCTGAAGGGTTCTTTAGATATTCAGATGTCAATAAGTAGGTAAAATCACGGAAGGGAGCGCAGGGCGGCTATCGAGACTGATGTCTATGTCTATATCGGAATGAAGTGTGCTGTTGCCACGTGTAGTACCTTGTTGAGTCGGGACCGGAGCTTCGCCACTCGAACAGACATTTCACTCATGCTTCAGACTCGTTAACCAGCCGTTCTCTCGAAACCAAGACAAGTGTTTTCCTTGTTTCTTGATAATGAAAGGAAAAAAAAAGAATAACTTTTCTTGGTGTAGATCACAATATAAAGTACAGATCGAATTCCAAAGTAGTTTCATGACACGTAGATCGCATACCAAAGTATGCGATTACCCTTTGGTAATTTCTCATGACAAATCTTCATTAATAAATAATGAAAAAAAAGGAAAAAAAAAAAAAAAAAAAAACACACACAGTTTCAGTAGTGGCAGGTCCAAGATAAACTCATAATTTACGCAGAAATAGGAGAGAAGGGGAATATTATTGGAACGCTTGGGACTGTAGGCGGAGCAGAGCTGAGGTTACGTGACACAGTGCAGGCAATCGACGGCGTGTGCGGGTTGTTAGCTTGTGTTGTGCGTTGCCTCGTGTTATCGCTAGAGTGTGCAGGTGAACGGGAAGGGAAGGTGCGTGACTGAGGTGAAAGTGGACGTCTATCACAGGTAATGAGAAGACCGTGAGTTGTTTATTTCTTACTCTTTGATACTTCAGTAGGCTCTTTAAACGGTGACTCCTGCTCTTCCACTCGCTCTCCTCCTCTCTCTCCTTCTTCTCCTCTTCTCTTTCCTTCTTCTCCTGCTTTCTTCCTTCCTTCCTTCTTTCCTTCTTTCCGTGTAGTGAGTTATGTATGTGGTTGTAGCTAGAGTATTGCTGAGATAGAAAATTAATAAATAACTATATTCTTTAATTGGTGATTTCTCCCCTTCTTTTTCCTTCTTTCCTTCTTTCCTTTTATTGAATTATGTAGCTGTAGTGATAGTTTTAGAGAGAGAGAGAGAGAGAGAGAGAGAGAGAGAGAGAGAGAGAGAGAGAGAATTCACTGGTGATTACACCCCCTCCCTCCATTCTTTCCTTCCTTTCCTTTCCTTCTTTCTTCTTACCATTTATTGAATTACATGGTCGTAGTGATAATGTTGCTGAGAGAGAGAGAGAGAGAGAGAGAGAGAGAGAGAGAGAGAGAGAGTCGTGGTGGGGGAAACAAGCTTGTTAGGAAAAGATTACCAAACAGTGCTACAGTACTTACACCATCTTACTGATTCCACCGAATTGAATAATAATAACGATTAATGAGCCTAACATTCACCTGAAGACGAAAACTTTCACCTCTGAAACATTGAGGAAGAAAGTGACACCCTCATGCAGCGAAAAGCAGCTTAGTTACCGGAAGGAGAACGGGGAGAAGAGGCATGCGTCACTACATTAGGATCCATGAGGTCCCTCCTATAGGTTCCAGCCCCACTGGTCATGACTTGTTTACTGCTACCTTGGCTACGCTTTGCTCTCTCATCATGACTGTTTTCATAGGCCACAGAGATGATGTAGTCGGGTTCTCAAGAGCGTTTCTCCTGTTAATAATGTAGAAATCTTGTTAATCTGTCACTAGAACTGTTAAAACATCTTAAAAAAAAAAAAAAAAAACCGTGTGACTTGAACTAGAGCCTTTTTGAATGTGGTGGAGGTGAGCGGCAGTGTTTCAGAATATGGTTCAAGCTGCTTCTGCAAGTCGGTGCCACTCTACGCGATCGCGGCGGGTAATGCGGGACAAATGTGTTGTTTAGACCGTTATCACGTCTAATGGCGCCGACTGTTTGTGGTCTTTTAGCCTCATCTTTAATTAAGCGTCCTTGGCTTGTCCTGGGCCTCGTCATACTCAGCTTTGCCTCCCTCGGGTGCCTTCCAAATGTAGTTACATGGTTACGTCACTGGTAGTAGAGACTCCCACAGGATGGAACGAGAAGCGTGTATAGGATATGAACAACAGCGATGTGTGTGTGTGTGCGAACATACGTAGTGTAATAGACAAAGTCGATGTGCGTGTGTATGTACGTTTAAAAAAAAAAAAGAAAAAAAAAAGATCTGATAAAGAAAAATGATAACAATATCAAATGGAGTTATGCTTTATGCGAAACTGTGACTGAGTGAAATGTGAATGCCTGCGTAATGGCATTGGTAATTTTTATGATAGGTATTTAATTTCATATAAAGTTGATATTTTCACTGGAGTATTTTTTCTTTTTTTGTTAGAACGGTCACTTTTTATTCCCACTAAATTGGACTTCTTTGTTTTGCCCCTTTTTAATTTTTCCCTTTTCAGATGACATTCCGTGTGTATGAGGAACGCCTGTCTGTGGGAAAATTATTATTATTATTATTATTATTATTATTATTATTATTATTATTATTATTATTATTATTATTTTGTTGTTTTTGTTGTTGTTGTTGTTGTTGTCAGCGATAGTGGTGGTTGTGGTGGTGGTGGTGATGGGATGGGGCAACTATTAATGAGAAAAAGGGACGAAGTGATAAGGGAAGGAGAAGAAAGGAAAGGAAGACATTATTACGCAGTACTTCAGTTGCCTGCGTCCTGCTTACACAATTTAAGCATACTCATGCATACTTATATATAAATACGATTCCACACACACGTATACGTACACGTGAATACGTACACTTATACACTGTAGATGAACTTATAACATGTATACATTAAGACGTTATTATTTCACACACACACACACACACACACACACACACACACACACACACACACACACAACACTTAAGCATCATTACTGCTGAAGGCGGCCCTGGCTGGCGTAGCACTTAATAATATCGAGTGCGGTAATGAACTTAAATTACTCGCAGGGAAAACTTTTATTTGAAGAGTTTTGTCGCGACTAACGAAGGAGGAGGGAGGGAAACTTTGGCGTCTCCTGAGAGGACCACGGGAATAAGAAAGGTGGATGAGGAGTGGCGGTGGTGGTTTAGAGGATAGGTGGAGGAAGCACATGGGAGATGTGTTGTGTACGTGGTAAATAAATAATTCATGCTGTGTGGAATGAGTGAGGCGACAGTAAGGACCTACGTGACAATTAGGAGAGTGTACATAGCAGTTAGCTTAGTCATGTCAATGGCACTCTCTCTTTCTCTCTCTCTCTCTCTCTCTCTCTCTCTCTCTCTCTCTCTCTCTCTCTCTCTCTCTCTCTCTCTCTCAAAAATAACTTCATGAAATAACTAATGTATACCAGTGTTGCATGAAGTGTTGCATGAATTAAGTTTGATTTGCTGTGCATGAGCGAGGACTCCCAGCAACATTATTTGCCAGCACAAGAATATCGATTCACTTTTCTACGGAATTGTTTGCTCACTCTGGAAAATGCGTTTTCTTGCATTATATTAAGAATGCCGTGCGTACAGTAGAATCATATGCTAAGGAGCTTTGAGTGACGCAAGGCGTGTTGCGTGCATCCATGCGCAGAGTTTTGCCGACGCGTAAAATTTACAAGTGTACCTTCGTACTCAGAGCGGGGAGGACCTCCATCAGATCTCAGGATGCCCTAAGACGGAGTACGTTCTGAACGTTCATTGTTGCCAGAAGTTTCATATATATATATATATATATATATATATATATATATATATATATATATATATATATATATATATATATATATATATATATATATATATATATATATATATATATATATATATATATATATATATAAATTAGAGGAGGCAGTAGGCACCTGCCGAAACGATAATTGCTCCCAGTGAGTTCTAAAGCAGTGGATCAGGGGTTGCTGTGAACTTATCATTAAATCCACGTGTGACCTCATTGGATGTTTCCTTTTGTGTCTCACAACACAAGGGGGCAGTCACTGCTTGCCCTCCACCCTCTTCCTCCACACAAAACTACTAGCACCTAATAACACACACACCCTTCACTCAAAAATAAAAAAAAATATCATGGCGACTCCTACACCAGCCTTGGAACCAAAAACTCCTTCATTAATAGAAAGTGTCAAAATCTTTCAAGATCTAACTCCCCTCGTGACTTCTGGCATCTAGCCAAAAGCATCTCCAGAAACTTTGCTTCTTCTTCTTTTCCTCCTTTATTTCAACCAGGTGGCACCACTGCTATCATATCTATCTCTAAAGCTGAACACTTCGCTCAAATCTTTGCTAAAAACTCTACCTTGGACGACTCAGGGCTTGTTCTTGCCTCTCCTCCACCCTCTGAGTACTTCATTCTACATGTTAAAATTCTTCGCAATGTTTTTTTCCATGTCCTCGCTGGCCTTAACTCTCGGAAGGCTTATGAACCTGATGGGGTCCCTACTACTGTTCTTCGAAATTGCGCCTCCTTTCTTGCACCTTGCCTAGTCAGAATATTTCAACTCTGTCTGTCAACATCTACCTTTCTTTCTTGCTGGAAGTTTGTCTACATTCAGCCTGTTCCTAAAAAAGGTGACCGTTCTAATCCCTCAAACTACCGTCCTATTGCTTTAATTTCCTGCCCATCTAAAGTTTTTGAATCTATCCTCAACAGGAAGATTCTTAAACATTTATCACTTCATAACCTTGTATCTGATCGCTAGTATGGGTTCCGTCAAGGCCGCTCTACTGGTGATCTTCTGGCTTTCCCTACAAAGTCTTGGTCATCCTCTTTTAGAGATTTTGATGAAACCTTTGCTGTTGCCTTGGACATATCAAAAGCTTTTGATAGAGTCTGGCATAAAGCTTTGATTTCCAAACTATCCTCCTACGGTTTTATCCTTCTCTCTGTAACTTCATCTCAAAGTCTCCTTTCTGACCGTTCTATTGCTGCTGTGGTAGACGGTCACTGTTCTTCTGCTAAATGTGTTAACAGTGGTCTTCCTTTGGGTTCTGTCCTGTCACACACAATTTTATTATTCATCAATGACCACACTTCTTGTCCTATCCACTCCGACACTAATGATACCACCCTGCACTTTTCCACGTCTTTTCATAGAGATCCAACACTTCAGGAAGTAAACATTTTACGCAGGGAATCCACAGAACGCCTGACTTCTGATCTTTCTAAAAAAATTCTGATTGGGGCACAGCAAACTTGGTGTTGTTCAATGCCTCAAAAACTCAATTCCTCTATCTCTCAACTCGACACAACCTTCCAGACAACTTTCCCCTCTTCTTCAACGACACTCAACTGTCCCTCTCTTCTACACTGAACATCCTCGGTCTGTCCTTTACATATAATCTGAACTGGAAACTTCACATCTTATCTCTAGCTAAAACAGCTTCTATGAATTTAGGTGTTCTGAGACGTCTCCACCAGTTTTACTCATTCCCCACCCTCCGCCCCACATCAGCTAACTCTGTACAAGGGCCTTATCCGTCCATGTATAAAGTATGCTTCACATGTCTGGGGGGTTTCCACTCATACCGCTCTTTTAGACAGGGTGGACTCTAAGGCTTTTCGTCTCATCATCTCTCCTCTAACTGACTGTCTTCAGCCTCTCTCTCATCGCCGCAATGTTGCATCTCTAGCTATCTTCTACCGCTATTTTCATGCTAACTGCTCTTCTGATCTTGATAACTGAATGCCTCCTCTGCTCCCCCTTCCCCCGGCCTCGCAGCACAAGACTTTCTTTCTTTCTCTTACCCCTGTTCTGACCATCTTTCTAGTGTAAGAGTTAACCAGTATTCTCAATCATTCATCCCTTTTTCTGGTAAACTCTGGAACTCCCTGCCTGCTCCTGTATATCCACCTTCCAATGACTTGAATTCTTTCAAGAGGGAGGTTTCAAGACACTCATCCTTCATTTTTTGACTACCGCTTCCGACCCTTGTCTGGACTGGCATCTCAGTGGGGTTTTTTTTATTTATTTTTTATTGGATTTTTGTTGCCCTTGGCCAGTGTCCGTCCTACATAAAAAGAAAAAGAAAAAAAAAAAAAAAAAAAAAAAATATATATATATATATATGTATATATATATATATACGAGTATATATATATATATATATATATATATATATATATATATATATATATATATATATATATATATATATATATATATATATATATACATATACATATACATATACATATATATATATATATATATATATATATATATATATATATATATATATATATATATATATATATATATATATATATATATATATATATATATATATATATATATATATATATATATATATATATATATATATATATATATATATATATATATATATATATATATATATATATATATATATTTTTTTTTTTTTTTTTGTGTGTGTGTGTGTGAGAAAAAGACAAAAACAAAAGACGAGTAAAGGCAAATAAAACTGAATGACAAACTGAAGAGAAATTGCGTTACGCGTGTGTGTGTGTGTGTGTGTGTGTGTGTGTGTGTGTGTGTGTGTGTGTGTGTGTACGGGAGCCCCTTCAATCAATTCTCCATCCACCCGCTGCAAGCATTGATGACACCCAGACTCCAAATGCCGAGGGTGAGAGAGAGAGAGAGAGAGAGAGAGAGAGAGAGAGAGAGAGAGAGAGAGAGAGAGAGAGAGAGAGATATGGTCAACGGCAATCTATAGTATTTGTATTTGCATTTTGTGTTTCATTTTATCGATGTATGTACGTGTGTATGCGTGCATGTTTCTATCTGTCTGTTTGCAAATATATTTTTGTATTTTTTTTATTTATTTGATTTATTTTTAGAGTCGGTGGTGCACCAATATGTAGTTTTTTTCTCTCCTTTCTTTTGCTTGTTGATGTATTTATCAGTATATGTACATCTGTGGCTATTATCAAGGTGCCTGTCTGCCTGTCTGTCTGTCGCCTTTTATCCATCTTTGTCTCTGTAGGAAAACTCAAAAGCATATAGTGATTCAGTGATGGTCAGGAGCAGAGTAGCTCTCTGTACTCTCCTCCACTGTGTTTTGTGTGTTCCTTCAATCTTCTTTACTTCAATATCTGTCGCCTTTTATCCATCTATGTGTCTTCCCTTTGTAGGAAACTCAAGATGAAATGGTGGCATAGTGGTAGTTAGGAGTAGAGTATCTTTTTATATTCACTTCCATTGTGCTCTGCGTGTTCCTCCAATCTTCTTTCCTTCATTATCTCTCGCCTTTTATCCGTTTGTGTGTCCATCTCTGTAGTAAATCTAGAATGAAGTAACACCCTACCCGTATTCCTGACCGTCTTGGAGATACGCCCAACATTCTTGACCTTTCCTAACCTCTAATCCTTCTGCTTATGCTGTTACCGTCTCTTCTCCGATGGGCTCCTCTTATCGCAGTCTCTTATTTGTATCTTGTCGTATCGCTCCAATTCCTTCTCAGGATCCCCATAAGAGGAGGTACCTGAGGAGATATTTTGCTGATTTTCCTTGGAATGACTACTGCTTCCGTGTCAGTGGCTCGTCTCTGTGTGCTGAGTGCATAACAGGGGTGATAGTGTCTGGCATGGAGGTGTACATTCCTCACTCTTTTTCTTGACATAAACCTTCCAAATCTTGGTTTAACATAACCTGTTCTCGTGCTATACATGATAGAGAGGTGGCCCACAAAAGGTACTTAAGCCTTCCATCTTTAAAATCTCATGCACTTTATATTTCCGCCCGGAACCATGCCAAGTCTGTTCTCCAGCTAGCCAAAAAACTCCTTCATTAATAGAAAGTGTCAAAATCTTTCAAGATCTAAGTCCCCTCGTGACTTCTGGCACCTAGCCAAAAAACATAAATAATTTTGCTTCTTCTTCTTTCCCTCCTTTATTTCGACTAGATGGCACAACTGCTATCACATCTGTCACTAAAGCTGAAATCTTCGCTCAAACCTTTGCTAAAAATTCTACCTTGGACGATTCAGGGCTTGTTCTTGCCTCTCCTATCTCCTCTAAGTACTTCATGCTACATGTTAAAATTATTAGCAATGATGTTCTCCATGCCCTCGCTGGTCTAGACCCTCGGAAGGCTTATGAACCTGATGGGGTCCCTCCTATTGTTCTTCGAAACTACGCCTCCTTGCTTGCACCTTGCCTAGTCAAAATATTTCAACTCTGTCTGTCAACATCTACCTTTCTTTCTTGCTGGAAGTTTGTCTACATTTAGCCTGTTCCTAAAAAGGGTGACCGTTCTAATCCCTCAAACTACCGTCCTATTGCTTTAATTTCCTGCCCATCTAAAGTTTTTGAATCTATCCTCAACAGGAAGATTCTTAAACATCTATCACTTCACAACCTTGTATCTGATCGCCAGTATGTGGGTTCCGTCAAGGCTGCTCTACTGATCTTCTGGCTTTCTTTACTGAGTCTTGGTTATCCTCTTAGAGATTTTGATGAAACTTTTGCTGTTGCCTTGGACATATCAAAAGCTTTTGATAGAGTCTGGCACAAAGCTTTGATTTCCAAACTACCCTTCTACGGCTTCTATCCTTCTCTCTGTAACTTCATCTCAAGTTTCCTTTCTGACCGTTCTAGTGCTGCTGTGGTAGACGTT
>NC_087157.1:24303115-24323115 GCF_035594125.1 Scylla paramamosain
TTCTATTCTATTTAATTTATTTATTAATTTTCAAACTACAAAGATATTTAAGAGACTTTAACTGTACATAAGTAGCTGACTAAAAAGTTGTTGGTGATTGTTTCTTTTTCTTAGACTACAAAGATATTAAGAGAACTTATTAAAAGAAATTGTCTAAAAATATTGTTGGTAATTAGAATAAAAAGATTGTGTAGCACTGAAAGACACTGAGAGCGTGGGGGAAAAGTAGAACACAGATGAAATAAGAGCAGCATGTTTCAAGGAAGGTTTCAAGACACTTACCTTACAGCGCTGGACAATCTCTTTAGCTTTTTCTTAAGGGCGTTTTTTCTTATTTTGTTGCCTTAAACCAGTATCCCTTAAATAAAAATAAAATAAACAATAAAACTCCTGAGACATATTCTCTCATAGGGAGTATTTTTCAGTACCACAGATGACTAGTTAGGTTGTTGTGGATGCCTTACTCTACTAATCCTCAGACTATCTGTTGAATCATGAGAACATAAGAAAATAAGGGAAGCTGAAGGAAACCACTAGGCATACGCGTGACAATCTCTGTATTTCCACCTATCATCCACATCTATAGATTTGTCTAATCCTTTAAAACTCCCTAATGACTCAGCTCTAACAATCTGATTACTGAGTCTATTCCATTCATCTGCCACCCTATTTGAGAACCAGTCCCTTCCTGTTTCTTTCTTGAATTCAAATTTTTCAAGATTGAACCCTTTATTTCTAGTTCTATTCTGATTACTGTTTTTGAGAATTTTGCTTATGTCTTCCTATACCACTTAAAGACTTCTATCAGGTCCCCTCTTAACCTACGCCTCTCTAAGGAGTGTAAATTTAACAGCTTCAATCTCACTTCGTAAGGAATACCCTTCATCTCCTGCATCGTTTTAGTCATTCTCCTTTGTACTGATTCTAATAGATCTATATTCTTCCTGTAATATGGGGACCAGAACTGCACAGCATAGTGTAGATGAGGTTTGACCAGCACCAAATATAACTTTAATATTACTTCTGGTCTTCTGCTTTTACCAATTCTAAAAATAAATCCTATTTTGGCTCTATACATTGTTTTCTTAGACTGAGATAAAAAATCCTAAATTTTTTTCGTTCCCTAAACTTACCAAAGCTTCGTTGTTCATTGCATATCTACTGTGTGGAACCCATCTTCTACCTTCGCTATGTACTTTGCATTTGTTAATGTTAAACCGCATTTGCCATCTGTCTGTCCATTCGTTCATCCTGTCCAAATCTGTCTGCAAGGCGATCACATCCGAATCTGGCCTAATTAACCTACCTATTTTCGTCTCATTCGCAAATTTACTAACATCACTACTAATCCCACTATCCAAGTCATTAATATATATTAAAAACAACAATGACCCTAAAACTGATCCCTGTGGCATCCCACTAATTACTTGACCCAGCTCTGATTTAGAGCCATTTATTACAACTCTCTGTCACCTCTCGCCTAACCGCGACCTTATCCACCCTAACCTAACACTTTCCCATTTATCTCGTGCGCCCTTACCTTTCTCAGGAGCCTTTGATGGGGTACCTTGTCAAACGCTTTACTTAATTCCAGGTATAGGGTGTCATAACTATCTCCATTATCTGCCGCCTCCCTCAGGTGCTGAGACCCGCTCACATAACTCAGCCTGGAAGTATGAGATCCTCTCACGAAACTCAGCCTGCACCTCCGAGATCCTTCAATGGAACTCGGTCTCCTCCTCTAAGACCTTCGCAACGAAAACCAACAGAACAGGAGAACTAACACAACCAAACGACACAGCAACACAAGGCGCCATCACTAACGAGTTAGCGTCAGGTTACTGGCTCACTAACACAAGACACGTCCTTTTACTAGGGACTCTGATTTGAGACTGAAAAAAAAAAAAAAAACAAGCTTTATATCATCGACCGTGACAGGACTCGAACCTGCAATCTTCGGATCCGAAGTCCGACGCCTTATCCATTAGGCCACACGGTCTGAGAGTAGCTAATATATATATATATATATATATATATATATATATATATATATATATATATATATATATATATATATATATATATATATATATATATATATATATATATATATATATATATATATACACACACACACACACAGCGTGAGTAATTGTTGGTATAATAAAGATCATCATAACGTGACGTACGAGTAAGAACCATGCTCTGAAACGCTTTAGCTCCCCACCTCCACTATTTTTAAGACTGAGATTGAAGTTACATGGTTTTTATTTATTTATTTATTTATTTATTTATTCTATTTATTTATCTATTTTTTATAGTTCTAGTGGAAGCGCCTGAAGAACCCTAATAACTTCCACCGGTGACTGGAATAAGGGAGATGAAGACCCGAAGTGCTTAGTAATACGGACCCAAGACTGCAGTAGGTTTCTTTTTTACAGACACGTGGCAGACAAACTCACCATCCCCTGGTAGTCTTTCACCTCAGTCTGTTTCCACCATGAGCATAATCCTGCTTTACTTCCATCAACGTTCATACGTGCAGTTTTATATACTACGTTACTTTTACTTTTTGAGATTAACGTTTTGTAGTTCTTGCCTCTATTTGTGTGTAAAATGGAGAGGAAAGAAGAAAGGTTGGCGCGTAAATCTCTTCCCCTCGACAAGCCGTGATGCATGAGGTGAGAAATTTTGTATACCGTGAACGCTGTTTGTTTAATCTGTCCTGAGGGGTCTGGCGGCTTAGTTATGTATACGGTTCCCGCCTGGGCTTGCAACAACGCGCAGTACAGCCGCCAGTAGTAATCCGTCACACTCTCCTTCACTTTGATTTCTTCCTTTAACTCTTTTACTGACAGATAATTTGTTCATAATTAGGTATAATTTTTAAGTTATACTTTTACACAGCCGTCTCTTACATAGTTCTGTAACCTATAAATGACCTAATTAACTGTTCTTTATTCATTTCTATGTGTAAGCAAACGTTTTTTGAGACATTTTTTGTACAACTGTCTTACGTAATTCCATAACCTATAAATAAAAAAAAAAGTATTCTTTTTCTTTATTCCTTTGAGCAAAGAAACGACGAATACGACGGTTAAAAGCTTAAGTGAAGTGATCTCTTATATCACTTGTCAGGTTCTGTTAGATCATCAACAAAACAGTTAATGAAAAAAATTTTAAATAGGAAAGAGCGTGGTACGTTAAGACTTAAGAGCGTGACTGTACGTGCATATACAGTGCGTGTAGTTGTTATATTACAGATCGTAACGTGACGTGCGAGTAGGGACCACGTTCTCAAACGCTTCTGCGCCGCACTTCCACTAATTTCAAAAGGCTCTAGTTGAAGTTACAAGGGTTTTCATTGATTTTTTTTTATGGCTTTAGTGATAGAATAACGAAATTTCTACATTATAAACAGGATAAATACCCTTGAGAAACTGACTTATCGTCTCAGGGATCTTTTTGAAAATATCCATAACAAAAGAACAAGGGATTTAGAATACAGATCTAAGCAGCACGACGAGTGGCAAAGACGTCCTCTGGTTCAGGATGCTTTGAATGATGCTGGGAAGAAAATTTACTTCTGTTGTGGCCATGCATGACGTAAGCCGCAGCACTGCTGTCGGGAGGGAAGGTGTGAGGTGTGTGAAACTAAGGCGTGGTGAAACTGGACCCCTCTCTCTCTCTCTCTCTCTCTCTCTCTCTCTCTCTCTCTCTCTCTCTCTCTCTCTCTCTTGATGTGTTGAAAGAGAAAGACAGACAAAAGGAAATAAATAAATAAATGAACAAGAAAAGAAAGAAAGACTGTAAATATAACTGTGTATTCAGGAACGCTTTTGTGTTCATTTATATATATTAGTTTTACTTTGATGTATTATTTTTCAAGAAAGTTTGTTTGTATAAAGCACTCGGAGTGTAACAGCATAATAAAATAAAAGGTCTCATTGTGTTAAGTTGAAAAAAAAAGAATATATATATATATATATATATATATATATATATATATATATATATATATATATATATATATATATATATATATATATATATATATATATATATATATTGTACACTGACAATTTTTTTCTTTTATAATGTTAAAAGAAACAAACTATTATAGTAGAGAAAGAGAGAGAGAAAAAAAAAAAGACATCCCGTGAAACAATTTTTTCTCCTTTCCCGCGGCGTGCTTAGGGGAGATCCTATTATGAAGGCTTGGCTGGTAAACTTTAGATACATAATGAAGGAGACTTAGCGCAATGGGAAGTGTTGTAGAGCGGCAGGTCAGTGGCGGCCTTGCCGGGGCGTGGCGGCGAGAGTTGGGTGTGGATTGGGGTACGTGAACATAAGAACCTTGCTGAGATGAGGTACATGAACACAGATACAATAAGGTGGACGAACACATAGGTACAATGAGGTACATGGACACAGGAAAAGTATCCTTACGGAGTTTCCACTCACACTGCTCTTTTAAAGAGAGTGGAATCAAAAGCTTTTCGTCTTATCAATTCCTCTCCACTAACTGACTGTCTTGATCCTCTCATCGCCGCAATGTTGCATCTCTTGCTATCTTCTACCGCTATTTTTATGCTAACTGCTCTTCTGATCTTACTAACTGCATGCCTCCTCTCCTCCTGCGGCCTCGCTGCATAAAACTTTCTTCTTTCTTTCATTCCTATTCTGTCTATCTCCCTAATGAAGGAGTTAACCAGTACTCTCAATCATTTATCCCTTTTTCTGGTAAACTCTGGAACTCCCTGCATGCTTCCGCATTTCCTCCTTCCTATGACTTGAACTCTTTCAAGAAAGAGGTTTCAAGACGCATCCTTCGATTTTCGATGATTCTCTTGACATCTCTTTTGGGGCTAACAACTCAGTGGGATTTTTTCCTTCTGTTTTTGCTTCCCTTAGTCAGAGACCCTCTTACTTAAAGAAAAAAAAAAAAAGAATAAGGTACATGGACAGAGAGATACAATGAACGCAAAAATACAACACCAGCCAAAATAACACAATGGATTTTGGCTCAACGGATGAAGTATGAGAAAAGTTGTAGTATCTTGTATCTGTGAACTACGACTAAAGGGTTCTAATCACGATAGCATACAGAACATATCCTTCACATATCTTCAGACGGCCGGGCTTGCCAACTGATTATTGATTTAGATTACATCAGATTAGATTAGATAAAATTTTTACTAATCACAAAAATACAGTAAAAAAAAAGTATAAGTTAGGTTATAGTCCATATAGAGTCATAAAGTCATTAGAACAACACTGATTTGAAATAATGGACGATTATATAAGATAAATAACAAAACACAATAGCATTAAGGAAACAATATTCTAAAAGTAAAGCAAATAAGAGATCTATATAAAGCTATGACTCAACACTGCTCGATTCACTTTATATTTTGTGAAACTCGGCGTTCATGAGTACATTAGCTTATTTTTACATGTGTGTGTGTGTGTGTGTGTGTGTGTCTAAGAAAGTAGGAACGAGGTATGGAGGAATGCAGAGAGAGAGAGAGATAAGAGCGGAAGAGGGAGAGAGGGAGGAAGGGAGAAAGAAGAATAAGGCAAGATGGAGAGAGGAGGGTCGAAGGAGAGAGCTGAGAGGAGTGAGGGACGACAGGCGGAGGGGAGTGAGGGGAGTGGGAAGGACAGATTGTTTAGTACATCTCCCCTCCCTCCTCTCCTCTCCCTCTCTCCCTCTCTTTCTCCTCCCTCCCTCCTGACTCCCATCTTCTAATGAGTCTCGCGCATTACTAAAATTACAGCACAGACAAAGAACGTAATGCCTTGGAGAGAGAGAGAGAGAGAGAGAGAGAGAGAGAGAGAGAGAGAGAGAGAGAGAGAGAGAGAGAGAGAGAGAGAGAGAGAGAGAGAATGTATTTTTCAGACATATGATACCATAATTTATTCTCACTACTACTACTACTACTGCTACTACTGCTGCTACTACTACTACTACTACTGCTACTACTACTACCACCACCATTACCACTGCTAACACCCTCTTTCCTCCTCCTCCTCCTCCTCCTCCTCCTCCTCCTCCTGCTCTCCCACTCTCGCTGTAATGTTCTCCTCTCCCCTTTTTTATTAATGCACATTCTCTACACATTTTTCCAAACGTGCCTCATTCTTCCCGGTCACGTTCCTGCTTCCCTGGCGGAGACACTTGCCTGATTTTTACTGTGCTCGCTTGAGAGAGAGAGAGAGAGAGAGAGAGAGAGAGAGAGAGAGAGAGAGAGAGAGAGAGAGAGAGAGAGAGAGAGAGAGAGAGAAGCATACTCAAGGGGATAAAAAAAAGGTGTAAATGAAGCAAAAATGTAGATGTATTTTTTTTTGTTTATGCTCTTTTTTTCTTTTTCTATGTGAGGTTGTTAAACATATTATTGTGTGACTGCTGGGATGAATGGGTAGCGGGCTGGATGAATGGATGAATTGCCGGGTGGTTGACTGGCTGACTAGTGAGTTGGTAGACTGACCGATTTGCTGTCTGAGTGGCTGGGTGGATGGCTTTCTGAGTGGCTGAGTGGCTTGCTGGCTGATTGGCTTGATGGGTGAATGGATGAATGATGAGTTGGTTGACTGGGTGATTGGCTGGTGAGTTCGTTGACTGACTGACTGACTGGTTGTGTGAATGGCTGGTTGGATGACTTGCTGACTGACTGGGAGGATGGGTGGGTGGATGGGCGGAATGGATGGCTGACTGGTTGGCTGATTGTCTGGCTGGGTGAAACCTTAAATAACTCATTGTTGTTGCTGTTGCTGCTACTACTACTGCTGTTGCTGCTGCTGTTGTTGTTGTTGTTGTTGTTGTTGTTGTTGTTGTTGTTGTTGTATTGCTTCTTTTCTTCTTCTTCTTCTTCTTCTTCTTCTTCTTCTTCTTCTTCTTCTTCTTCTTCTTCTTCTTCTTCTTCTTCTTCTTCTTCTTCTTCTTCTTCTTCTTCTTCTTCTTCTTCTTCTTCTTCTTCTTCTTCTTCTTCTTCTTCTTCTTCTTCTTCTTCTTCTTCTTCTTCTTCTTCTTCTTCTTCTTCTTCTTCTTCTTCTTCTTCTTCTTCTTCTTCTTCTTCTTCTTCTTCTTCTTCTTCTTCTTCTTCTTCTTCTTCTTCTTCTTCTTCTTCTTCTTCTTCTTCTTCTTCTTCTTCTTCTTCTTCTTCTTCTTCTTCTTCTTCTTCTTCTTCTTCTTCTTCTTCTTCTTCTTCTTCTTCTTCTTCTTCTTCTTCTTCTTCTTCTTCTTCTTCTTCTTCTTCTTCTTCTTCTTCTTCTTCTTCTTCTTCTTCTTCTTCTTCTTCTTCTTCTTCTTCTTCTTCTTCTTCTTCTTCTTCTTCTTCTTCTTCTTCTTCTTCTTCTTCTTCTTCTTCTTCTTCTTCTTCTTCTTCTTCTTCTTCTTCTTCTTCTTCTTCTTCTTCTTCTTCTTCTTCTTCTTCTTCTTCTTCTTCTTCTTCTTCTTCTTCTTCAGTTGTAAGTGCAATGAGTTTACTGAGGAAAACATAAATTATTGTCTTTATTCAGTTACAGTAATTAAAGAACGTGCCGGGAATGAGAGCCTCCCTATTAGTGTGTGTGTGTGTGTGTGTGTGTGTGTGTGTGTGTGTGTGTGTGTGTGTGTGTGTGTGTGTGTGTGTTTGTGTGTCCGTCTGTCTGTCTGTCTGTCAAGTGAGGGAGTAGTGAAGACTTGATTTTGAAAGTTCCCATGATTAACTAACCATCATTGTCATTAGTGTAGTAGTAGTAGTAGTGGTGGTGGTGTTGTAGTAGTAGTTGTTGTTGTTGTTGTAGTAGTAGAAATAATTACTAGTTGTCCACCATCACTGACATCATCTCCTCCTCCATTTCCCTTCCTCACACACACTCTCTCTCTCTGAAGAAGCTAACAGTTGAGACAGAAGAAAAAACATAGCAGTAATAGTATTTCTGTCTATATATTGTGTTTCCTCGCTCTAACACACTCCATTCACTTGTCTTAATTATCTAGCATGATCTCACTAGTTTTCCTTTTTTCTACACTCCTTACCAACACACACACGCACACACACAAACTAAGAGTACTGAGGGTCGCCTTCGTTCTTATTCTTCTTTTCCTTGTTCTGCTTCTGCCTCTGCTTTTGCCTTATCATCATCATCATCATCATCATCATCATCATCATCATCATCATCATCATCATCATCATCATCATCATCATCATCATCATCATTCTTCTTCTTCTTCTAAACAATCCTTAAGCAGTGAAGCGGGGAGAAGAAATCCTGCTGATAGTGTTTCTTACTGTTTTACTTTTCTATACCTCACTCTGATAAAACACACACACACACACACACACACACACACACACACACACACACACACACACGTACCATTATTATTATCAACTACAGTTCATCAGTAATTCCAGGTATTGTGTCTTAATTCTCCTCCTTCACTCATCTCTTTATCACCTGCGTTCTTCCGGTGCATATATTAACTTTTCACCAATACGTCATTTGTACACCTCGCTGTGCGCTCCCTCCCTTTCTCGGACGCTTCTTTTTCCCTCCTCCATTCACGGTAATCACATTAGCACTCGCCATTAATTATGCACGTGACTAATTCACCACAAAAGGGCTTGGATCCTTTATGTTATGTATTGCCTTTGTGACTCGATCGTGCTGCATTCATTCATTCCCCACCAGAACCTTTTAGCAGAGCACTTGTTGTGTATATATGTAATCTTTTCTGTTTGTGGGTTCTGATCTCTTTATAACTCGTCTGTGATTCATGGTCTGGTTCTTGTTCTTGTACTACTTGATCTGTTTTTTTTTTTTTCTTTTTTTTTTTATTTTTACTCTACTCATTCTTTGTTCTGTATTTTTTTTTTTTTTTTTTTTTTTTTACAGCAAAGGTTATTATTGATATTCTTCTTATTGTTCTCCTCCTCCTCCTCCTCTTTTTTTTTACATACTAGATAAGTATGTATTGATAGAAACCATCAGTGCATCATCGTACACACACACACGAACGCGCGCACACACACACACACACACACACACACACACACACACACACACACACACACACACACACACAGTCCCAGAAGTACCCAACAGTTTATTTACTCTCTTAAAACCCAATACACGTGGAGCGGCGCTTCCTGTTAATGGTTCCACCACCAGTACCACCACCACGACCACCACTACCACCACTACCACCATCACCATAACCATCACCATCACCACCACCACCACCACCACCACCACCACCATCACCACCACCACCATCACCATCACCTCCACCACCACCACCACCATCACCTCCACCACCATCACCACCAGTACTACTTCTTGCTACCTCCATCATCGGCTTATAACTTATTTCCGAACAGAATAAATAAGCAAGTTAGGAATAGACTTTTTTATCTACTAATTTTAAGCTTTTAATGTTTATCTTTGTTGATGATAAATGATTGCAACTTTTTCTGTTATCTATTCACATATGCGAGTTAAACATCATCGTCATCTTCGTCTTCATCTTTGTTGTCGTTGTCGTTATCATAATTATCATCATTGATGCTACTACTACTAATGCTGGTGGTGATGGTAGTGGTGGTGGTGGTGGTGGTGGTGGTGCTACTACTACTACTACTGTTCATCATCATCATCATCATCTTCTTCTTCTTCTTCTTCTTCTTCTTCTTCTTCTTCTTCTTCTTCTTCTTCTTCTTCTTCTTCTTCTTCTTCTTCTTCTTCTTCTTCTTCTTCTTCTTCTTCTTCTTCTTCTTCTTCTTCTTCTTCTTCTTCTTCTTCTTCTTCTTCTTCTTCTTCTTCTTCTTCTTCTTCTTCTTCTTCTTCTTCTTCTTCTTCTTCTTCTTCTTCTTCTTCTTCTTCTTCTTCTTCTTCTTCTTCTTCTTCTTCTTCTTCTTCTTCTTCTTCTTCTTCTTCTTCTTCTTCTTCTTCTTCTTCTTCTTCTTCTTCTTCTTCTTCTTCTTCTTCTTCTTCTTCTTCTTCTTCTTCTTCTTCTTCTTCTTCTTCTTCTTCTTCTTCTTCTTCTTCTTCTTCTTCTTCTTCTTCTTCTTCTTCTTCTTCTTCTTCTTCTTCTTCTTCTTCTTCTTCTTCTTCTTCTTCTTCTTCTTCTTCTTCTTCTTCTTCTTCTTCTTCTTCTTCTTCTTCTTCTTCTTCTTCTTCTTCTTCTTCTTCTTCTTCTTCTTCTTCTTCTTCTTCTTCTTCTTCTTCTTAACAGCAACAACAACTCTTAACAGCAACAGCAACAACAACAATAACAACAATTACTACTGCTATTACTACTACTACTACTACTACTACTACTACTACTACTACTACTACTACTACTACTACTGCCACCACCACCACCACCACCACCACCACCACCACCACCACCACCACAACAACAACAACAACAACAACAAGAATCTGCAGCATCTTTTCTGTTCCGCACGAGAAAACTCCATTATTGAACGCTGATTGAAATTTGACTTTTTTCCTTTTACCTTCACTTGACATATTTGCTTACAGGAACGAGATTTTTAGAATTTTATTTTGAGGGCCAAAGGGACGGGCTAGAGAGAGAGGGAGAGGGAGAAGGAGAGGGAGGGAGAAGGGGAAAGAGAGAAGGATATGTGGAAAGGATAAGAGGGAAGAAGAAAAAGGTACAGAGAGGGGAGAAGGAAGGGTGAAGGAAGAAAGATAGGAGGGAAGAAGGAAGGAATAGGAACGAGTAAGATGGAGATTGGGGAAGGGAAGAGGGAAGGATAAGAGGAAAAAAGAGGGAATGGGTAGTTTCTTTGCATTTTTTATCTTTTTTTTTCTATGTTTAGTAAATATCCTGCCAATTTTACTTTGCATTGTGTACATTTCATAACCATTGTTACTGACGTGGTATACGAAATCGTTACTAGAATTCACAAGTTTCACTCTAGGTCTTGTCGCCTCATCATTTCCTGCGTTGCTTGCGTCAATTTTCCGGTAATTTTCTATACTAGATGATTTGTTTTATGTTGCATTTATCTGGTTCACTATGCATAAGCGACTGTCATCACAAGCGTGGTTTGTGACTCAACTTCACTGATCTATGTGCAAAATTGACGAATTGACACTATTTTTGAAAACGTGGTGAAATTTCCTTTGAACAAATATGGTTTCAGATTCCCACATGGCCACTGAAATTTTTTTTACAAACACTGAAAAGAAGGCACACTAAAGTACAGTCCGTAAAGGAAAGGGCCAAAAAGATTATCCAAAGCTGGAGAAGGATCTTGAAATGAATTGTACCTTAGTTTGTTCATATACAGCAATGCTATTAGACATTGTGGTGCATTTTCTGTTCATTTATGATGTGATGAAATATAGAGGAGAAACAGGAATTATTAAAAAGTAAAAAAAAATAAAGGAAAAACATTCTTTCCCAGGATGTATAGTCGAAACGTACCGGCTTTGAAAGTGGTACCTCACTTTTCTGGAGTGTTTTGACATGTATTGAATTAAAATGGGCAGTATTTCTAAAAAAAAAAAAAAGTACATGAATCGCCCCTGCAGACTGGACTGGTTGATTGGTGAGAAAAATAATGTCACTGGGAAATTTATTTTTTCTCTCTCTCTCTCTCTCTCTCTCTCTCTCTCTCTCTCTCTCTCTCTCTCTCTCTCTCTCTCTCTCTCTCTCTCTCTCTCTCTCTCTCTCTCTCTCTCTCTCTGTCTCTCTCTCTCTCTCTCTCTCTCTCTCTCTCTCTCTCTCTCTCTCTCTCTCTCTCTCTCTCTCTCTCTCTCTCTCTGGCATGTTCATGTTACCTGGCATGTTCGTGTTACCTGACTTTCAATGTTCCTGTATTTTTTAGTACATTTTGTTACTTTATTTGCTTCGATTCCTTTTTCTCCCTATTTCTTCTTATTTCACCTAATTCCTTTAATTCATTATTTTCCTAAGTCTTTTTACCACCTTTTTACTTGCTAACTCTTGCTTTATTTTCTTATCTATTTTCTTTCTATTTTCTGCCAGTGCTTCCTTTTTTTCTTTTGTTTTATTCTTCTCTTCCTCTCTTCTTTTTGTTGTTTAATTTTTCCTTCCGTCTTTTTCTAGTGTCATCGTCATCTCTTTCTCTTTCTCTTTTTTTTCATTCCTGCCCACTTTCTTTCCTTTTTTCATTAAATTCTTCGTCTTTTCCTCTCTTTTCCTTCCCCTTTCTTTCATTTTTCATCTTTTGTAATTTGATTTCTTCTCTTTCCCTTTCCCGTTCTTTTTACTTCCTTCTCACTTTTAATGATATTCAGTTTTCCTCCTTAATTTTTCTTCTTTTTTTTCTTCCCGCCTTTGCATTCTCTCTCTCTCTCTCTCTCTCTCTCTCTCTCTCTCTCTCTCTCTCTCTCTCTCTCTCTCTCTCTCTCTCTCTCTCTCTCTCTCTCTCTCTCAGACACACATTAGCTCTCTCCCGTCCTGTTCCACCCCTTCTTCCTCACTCCCTTCCTCCCCATCCCCATCCTCTCAATTCCCTTCTCCATCCTCTTCCCCATCCTCTCTCTCCTTCCCCATCTCGCTCATTCTTCCCTTCGCTGCATCTGGAAAATCGAAAAAGTGACTGAAAGAATCCTGTTTCCTCTCCTGGTATTGTGTCGGGATCGGAGGAGGAGGAGGAGGAGGAGGAGGAGGAGGAGGAAGAAGAGACAGTTGGAAAAGTAGGGCAAGGGAAAGGAAAGGGGACATTGAATCAGAGGAAAGGACGGGGAAAAGGAAGGAGGCCAGAGGAGGAGGAGAGAAAGGGCTAAAGGAGGGAGGGAAGAGGGCAGAGGGTTAAAGGAGAGGAAGAGGGCATGGAAGGAGAAGGGGGAGAAGATAGGAAAATGAGCAAGATGTCGAAATTGGAGAGAAGAGGGAGGCATGTTTTGAAGAAGGCGAAGACAGGACAGGAAGGAGGAACTGGGAAGGGAAGGGTTTGAGAAGGACAGGGAGTGGAACAGAGGTGGGAATTGGAAAGAAAAGGAAATAGCAAAATAAAGGACAAAGAAGGAAATTCAAAGAAGGAGAAGACGGGACAGGGATGGAGGAGGGAAGAAAGGAAAAGACAAAGGGTTGGAGAGGGATAGGGAGAGGGAGGGAGAAGGGAAGAGGAAGCAGGGATAAGGAGATTACTACACAGATATATAATTACTTCTAGAGTGGGAGGAAGAGAAGGAGTGTGTGGTTGAGTTAGGATAGGGAAGAAATTATAGAAAGAGAGGAGTTAACTCCATGACTGCTTCAGCTTCTCAGCTTGATGTAATGGTCTCGTGTAAATTTAGATGAGGATTTTAAAGGATTATCCATACAGCAAGAGGTGTCATGAAATGTTTAATGAAGCTATTTGGTGACTAATTTATATTTGGAAGAGTAAAATTGCCTAGAGCTACACCATAAAATTGTATGTGCCGTTAGAATTTAAAAGGTATGATTAAAAGTTAAAAGGAAAGGTAAAATGTTGCGTGCGAGGAATATGTACATCACTGCCAAGAAGAAAGAGAGCGATGAAGTTTAATTTTTAGGGGAAGTAACCAGGACGATTGGAAAAAAAAGCACTTAACTAGTACACTTATCTTATCTCGCTGCATGGGAGTGGTGAGGTGTGGTAGCGACGCATGTAGCAGCCCGTGGTGACGTGATGCTGTGGGCATGATAAGGCAGTGACACGCCTTATGTAATATATATATACATATATATATATATATATATATATATATATTATATATATATATATATATATATATCTATATATATATATACTATATTATATATATATATAATTATATATATATATATATATATATATATAAGGGATATTACCAGGTATATAAGACGAAGAATAGAGAAAAAAAATAGGTCCATTAAAGGCAGCAGATGGGGAGCTGGAAAACATGCAGGAAATACCGAATAGTGAGAGCAGATGTTTAGAGGAGAAGAATGAGAAGCTGACAGATATTACCATAACCAAGGAAATAATGGAACAGGAGATAGATAGGCTGAAAAAGTTCAAGACACCATGACTTGATGAAATATATCCCAGAGTACTTGAGGAACGCAAAGAGGTTGTCAGTAAATACCGTTAGTTACTGTCTTTAGAAAGTCACTTGAGTGAGGTGAAGTACCAGCAATGTAGAGGCAGACGAATGTAGTATCATCTTTAAGAAAGGAGACAAATCTTTAGCGTGTAATTATAGACCTGTCAGCTTAACTTCTATTGTAGGTAAAATAATGGAGTCAGTAATAGCGAAGAACATTAGAGAGCATTTAGACAAACATAACTTGATAAATCAGTCACAGCATGGCTTCACGAAGGGGAAGTCTTGCCTGACGAACTTGTTAAGTTTTTACAGCAAGGTTTATGAGGCAGCAGATAATGGTGATAGTTATGACATCCTATATCTGGACTTTAGTAAAGCGTTTGCCAAGGTACCCCACCAGAGGCTCCTGAGTAAATTTAGGGCTCACAGGATAGATGGGAATGTGTTAGGTTGGATAAGATCGTGGCTAAGCGACAGGCGACATAGAGTTGTAATAAACGGCTCTAAATCCGAGTAAGGTCATGTAATTAGTGGGGTGCCACAGGGATCAATATCAGGAGCATTGTTGTTTTTCATATATATCATTGACTTGGATAGTGGAATTAGTAATGATGTTAGTAAATTTGCGGATGACACGAAGATAGGTAGATTAATTAGGTCAGAATCGGATGCAGTCGCCTCGCTTGCAGATTTGGATAGGATGAACGAATGAACAGACAGATGGCAAATGCAGTTTAATTTAAAAGAAATGGAAAGTACTTAGCGTAGGTAGAGGAAACCCACATAGTACGTGTAGGTGCACAATAAACAACGAACCTCTGGTAGGTTCAAGGCACGAAAAAAAAAAAAATTAGGAGTTATAGTTAGCTCTGAATTCCATCTAAGGAAGCAATGCATAGAGGCCAGAAACAGGGCAAATAAGGTATTAGGATTAATTTTTAAGTCCTGAAATAATATTACGGTAATATTAAATTAATATTAAAGTTATTACTTAATTACATTAATTTAATTTAGGTGAATTTGATTTAATTTAGGTAATAAATTCAATTTAGGTTTAAAAAAGATATAGGAAGAAATTGGTTCTCATATTAAATATATATATATATATATATATATATATATATATATATATATATATATATATATATATATATATATATATATATATATATATATATATATATATATATATATATATATATATATATATATATATATATATATATATATATATATATATATATATATATATATATATATATATATATATATATATATATATATATATATATATATATATATATATATATATATATATATATATCAGTCTCAACAGTTACTATTATTATAAATATGTATATTCACTACTTCATATATTTATCCCACGTGTACCATGGCCAGCTGCGCCCTCCTTCCTGGTCATTCTCCACCTCCCAAGGGAATTTCACACCCACTTCCAGTCTTTAGGGATAACACCTGCGTACACATGTTCGTCTTCCTTCCTGGTCATTTCTCCTCCTCCTGGGTAGGGTAGGGGTGGGTTGTAATGATGGGATGGGTTTTACGGCTATATTTTGAAACGCCTCTGCACCGCGCTTCCATTACATTCAAACGCTCTAGTTGAAGTCACATGGATTTATGAGAGTGTTTTCTTTATGGTTCTAGAGACGAGTTAACGAAATGTCGATATTATTAACAAGAGAAAGGCTTGAGATCCCTGCTAATCATCCCTACGGCCTTAGCTTAAACGTTTTAGCGTCTTGTGTCAGCCAAGGCCAATAGAATAGAATAAAATCTACTACTCTATTGGCCCTGGTCTCAGCACCATATTCTGAAACACTCGCGCCTCACCTCCACTACATTCTATAGGTTCTAGTTGAAGCGACCTGAGGTTTTAGGAATGTTTTTATGGTTCTGGTGACAGATTAACGATATTTTTATATTATTAACAACGAGAACACTCTTGAGAAGCTCACTAATAATTTCTGTAACCTTTGAAAATAATCATGGTGAGAGAGCAAAACGTTTATGAATACGGGCTTTTTACTTATTTCTAAGAGGCTCTAATCTAGTGGAAGTTAATGTCGGGGGGGGGGGGAGGATTTCAAGAGTGTTTCAATGATTCTAGTGATAGTTAAATAAAACTGCACTATTTATGGGGAAATAACATCGTGGAAACCCAACTGATTTTACTTTAGTCTTTGAAAATTATCCTGATGAGAATTTGAAATGTATCAGAGCAGCCAGTCATTATAAAACGAATTGTGTCCGTGACTGAGAGTGAGTAATAGAGCATATGTACAAAGCCTGAAAGCACTAATGTATTTATTGCATTATCTCCCTACTCCAGTGAGCGTGTTGTGTCATGCTGGTGGTGACGTAGCTGTGGTGACTCACTGGGTGTTGATAGGACGAGGTGTTGGCAGGTAGGTAAGGAAGCGTGAGCAACGAGAACAGCAGTGGTGGTGGTCGAGGAGGATAATAAGTTACTATTTTGGGATTGTGACAAAGGTGTGGAGATGCTTCAGAGTGGAAAAGAATGTGGTGGATTTAGAAGAGAGTATGAAGGGCCGGGTTAGTGGGTTAGTTGCACACACACACACACACACACACACACACACACACACTATAGCTACGTACATTCTAACATGGCGGATAAGCCTCACCCACTACCACACATCAGCCAGATACATTGCCTGCTATAACTCAGTCACCAGTCAAGTGCTTGCGTCGTGAAGGAGAGCAGGAGGAGTGGGATGAAAGGGGGAGGGGGAGGAAGGAAGGAGGGAGGGAAGGAGAGAGGGAGGTAGCGCTCATCTATCAGGTAACTATAACGAGGAGGAGGAGGAGGAGGAGGATGAGGAGGAGGAGGAGGAGGAGGAGGAGGAGGAGGAGGAGGAAACTTATATCCATGAAGGTAATCAGAACAGACTGCGATGAAAAACGATTGCCTCTGTGATAAACCGGCGGCTTCAGGATTACGAAGTCTAACGAAGCCTTTTTTATTTATTTATTTATTTTTTTTCTGTGGCCGTGTGCGTTCGCGGCGAGGTGGAGCGAGAAATAGGAGCTTATCTTGACGGAGTGTTGCTGGAGGGAAAAGCCTGTGTGTGTGTGTGTGTGTTTGTGTGTAGGAAAGGAAGTAGTGTGTGTGTGTGTGTGTGTGTGTGTGTGTGTGTGTCATTTCTCTTCTTCTTCCGTTTCCTTTTCCTGTAATGATTCCAAAGCGGTTAGTGTTCTGAGCTGTCTCGTTCGAATCCCACACCGGTAGTTCCTATGCCCGCGAGTAGTAAAGCTTGTGGGTCTAATGGTTTGTCTCCCTGGAATTCTTAAGAGTTTTTATGCATGTCCGTATTCTCAAAAAATGTTGTTCTCTCGTCAGGACAGTTTTAAAGGCCTCTCGTCAGGACAGTTTTAAAGGCTGCAAAGATTAGTCAGATTCTCAAGAATGATTTTTCCACTGAAGATGCAGTTTTTATTTAAGCGTCAATGTAATCATGAAAGCTGCAGTGCGTTCCACATGAGTCACTTGGAAATGGATTCTTTTTTTTTTTTTTTATGTAGGAGGGACACTGGCCAAGGGCAACAAAAATCCAATAAAAAAAAAATGCCCACTGAAATGCTAGTCCCATAAGAGGGTCGAAAGCGGTAGTCAAAAACTGAAGGATAAGTGTCTTGAAACCTCCTTCTCGAAGGAATTCAAGTCATAGGAAGGTGGAAATACAGAAGCAGGCAGGGAGTTCCAGAGATTACCAGAGAAAGGGATGAATGACTGAGAATACTGGTTAACTCTTGCGTTAGAGAGGTGGACAGAATAGGGGTGAGAGAAAGAAGAAAGTCTTGTGCAGCGAGGCCGCGGGAGGAGGGGAGGCGTGCAGTTAGCAAGATCAGAAGAGTAGTTAGCATGAAAATAGCGGTAGAAGACAGCTAGAGATGCAACATTGCGGCGATGAGAGAGAGGCTGAAGACAGTCAGAGAAAAGGAGTTGATGAGACGAAAAACTTTTGATTGCGCCCTGTCTAGAAGAGCAGTATGAGTGGAATCCCCGCAGACATGTGAAGCATACTCATGCATGGACGGATAAGGCACTTGTACAGAGTTAGCAGCTGGGGGGAGAGAGAAAAACTAGCGGAGACGTCTCAGAACACCTAACTTCATAGAAAGCTGCTTTAGCTAGAGATGAGATGTGAAGTTTCCAGTTCAGATTATAAGTAAAGGACAGACCGAGGATGTTCAGTGTAGAAGAGGGGGACAGTTGAGTGTCATTGAAGAAGAGAGGATAGTTGTCTGGAAGGTTGTGTCGAGTTGATAGATAGAGGAATTGAGTTTTTGGGGCATTGAACAATACCAAGTTTGCTCTGCCCCAATCGGAAATTTTAGAAAGATCAGAAGTCAAGCGTTCTGTGGCTTCCCTGCGTGAAATGTTTACTTCCTGAAGGGTTGTACTTCTATGAACAGACGTGGAAAAGTGCAGGGTGGTATCATCAGCGTAGGAGTGGATAGGGCAAGAAGTTTGGTTTAGAAGATCATTAATGAATAATAAGAAGAGAGTGGGTGACAGGAAAGAATCCTGAGGAATACCACTGTTAATAGATTTAGGAGAAGAACAGTGACCGTCTACCACAGCAGCAATGGAAACGGTCTGAAAGGAAACTTGAGATGAAGTTACAGAGAGAAGGATAGAAGCCGTAGGAGGGTAGTTTGGAAATCAAAGCTTTGTTCCAGACTCTATCAAAAGCTTTTGATATGTCCAAGGCAACAGCAAAAGTTTCACCAAAATCTCTAAAAGAGGATGACCAAGACTCAGTAAGAAAAGCCAGATCACCAGTAGAGCGGCCTTGACGGAACCCATACTGGCGATCAGATAGAAGGTTGTGAAGTGATAGATGTTTAAGAATCTTCCTGTTGAGGATAGATTCAAAAACTTTAGATAGGCAGGAAATTAAGCAATAGGACGATAGTTTGAGGATTAGAACGGTCACCCTTTTTAGGAACAGGCTGAATGAACTTCCAGCAAGAAGGAAAGGTAGATGTTGACAGACAGAGCTGAAAGAGTTTGACTAGGCAAGGTGCAAGCACGGAGGCACAGTTTCGGAAAACAATAGGAGGGAGCCCATCAGGTCCATAAGCCTTCTGAGGGTTTAGGCCAGCAAGGGCATGGAAAACATCATTGCGAAGAATTTTAATAGGTAGCATGAAGTAGTCAGAGGGCGGCGGAGAGGGAGGAAGAAGCCCAGAATTTTTAGCAAAGGTTTGAGGGAAGAGTTCAGCTTTAGGAATTGATGTGATAGCAGTGGTGCCATCTGCTTGAAATAAAAGAGGGAAAGAAGAAGCAAAGTTATTGGAGATGTTTTTTGGCTAGATGCCAGAAGTCATGAGGGGAGTTAGATCTTGAAAGGTTTTGACGCTTTCTGTTAATGAAGGAGTTTTTGGCTTGTTGGAGAACAGACTTGGCATGGTTCCGGGCAGAAATATAAAGTGCATGAGATTCTGGTGATGGAAGGCTTAAATACCTTTTGTGGGCCTCCTCTCTATCATGTATAGCACGAGAACAAGCTGTGTTAAACCAAGGTTTGGAAGGTTTAGGTCGAGAAAAAGAGTGAGGAATGTACGCCTCCATGCCAGACACTATCACCTCTGTTATGCGCTCAGCACACAAAGACGGGTCTCGGACACGGAAGCAGTAGTCATTCCAAGGAAAATCAGCAAAATACCTCCTCAGGTCCCCCCAACTAGCAGAGGCAAAATGCCAGAGGCACCTTCGCTTAGGGGGATCCTGAGGAGGGATTGGAGCGATAGAACAAGATACAGATATGAGATTGTGATCGGAGGAGCCCAATGGAAAATAGAGGCTGACAGCATAAGCAGAAGGATTAGAGGTCAGGAAAAGGTCAAGAATGTTGGGCGGTCAGGAATACGAGTAGGGTGTTGCACCAATTGGAGGATAGCATGGAGGATAGCAAAGTTGAAGGCTA
>NC_087157.1:24328115-24338115 GCF_035594125.1 Scylla paramamosain
CCCGCTGTGTTTCCGTCTCCTGGGTTGGGCTGCTAGTGTTGGTGCGTGGTGGTTGTTGGGTGAAGGAGTAAAGGGTGGAAGGATTTGTGGTGTTGGACTGTTGGTGGTGTTGGTGGTAGTGGTGGTGGAGGTGGTGGTGGTGTTGGGACTGTTGTTCTTGATGGTGGTGGTGGTTCACGTTGCACAACATTTCTGGCACTACAGAGTGTCGTGGTGGAGGTGGTGGTGAGAAGGACTGGTGCGGTGGGGAAAACTGTCTCTGTTGTTGTTGCTGCTGCTGTTGTGGCTGTTGCTCCGCTGGCAGTGGTATCAACAGTGGTGACTGGTGTGGTAGATACTGTAGTGATTGCTGTGGAAGGGACACTGAGGGTTGCTGTGTTGGGAACACTCGCAGTTTTTTCTGTAGTGGTTCCTGTGGTAGAGAAGGTGGCGCCTGCTGTGGTGGCGACATCTGTGGGTGCTGCGGTGGTGGGAGGATGTACTGCTGTGGTAATTGGCTATACTGGTGGTACTGTTGCTGCATTTGCTGCTGTTGTTGTGGTTGTTGTTGCTGCGGCTGATGGTGATGGTGGTGGTGGTAGTGAAGGTGCTGGTGGCAGTTACCATTCTCCAGCAGGTATTTCTGTCCCAGGGGTTGAAGTGGACCGGGAGAGGGCGAGGTGTGTGCCCGCTCTGTTGAGGAAGCAAACAATACGTGAAAATCATGCTTCAAAAAACACACACATTGTTAACCATAGGATCAGTGGATACCCAAATTATGTATTGCACTGAAAAAATGGCGGTATAACACTAACACACACACACACACACAAACACACATTTACCTAAGTCTTCCCGGTTGCGGATGTGGCTTGTCCCTCGGTCAATCATGGCAGGATGTGTGTATATATGGATGTATCGTTCACTAATCAACCAGAATCAACCAGAAAACTGCTACTTGAATGCTGAAGAATAACAGTCCGTGTGGCAATAACCCTCGTAGTAGTAGTAGTAGTAGTAATAGTAGTAGTAGTAGTAGTAGTAGTAGCAGTAGTAGTAGCAGAAGTGTGAAGGCAAGAGCTGGTATGAGGTGTACTGTGAGCAATAGCGGTGCCGTTCCTCAGTTATATCTAGGCAGTAGGTGTGTGTGTGGTTATATACTCTCGAGCCTGGCCTCACGCTGGTCCCTTATCAGGCGTTTCAGATTAATGGACTGATACCGCCTGGACATGAGGGGAACCTGCTCGTGTGTGTCGCAGTCGTGTGGCAAGCGTGTTGTCTGATGAAACTTTTTTTTACGGAAAATTAGTGAGTACGTATGCGCTGTAGACGTACTCACTCTCTTACGAGTAGGTACACTCACACACACACACACACACACACACACACACACACACACACACACACACACACACACACACACACACACACACACACACACACACACACTCTCTCTCTCTCTCTCTCTCTCTCTCTCTCTCTCTCTCTCTCTCTCTCTCTCTCTCTCTCTCTCTCTCTCTCTCTCTCTCTCTCTCTCTATATATATATATATGCAGTTTTGCCACTGTATATAAGAGCGAAGGAACTCGTGGACAGACAGACAGACAGACGAACAGACATACACGAACAGACAGACAGACAGGGATACACACACACACACACACACACACACACACACACACACACACACACACACATACACACACACACACACACACACATACGGGCATGCAGTTAATTTGATAATTTAATTTTAGCTTTTTCCATATCCGTATTTCACGTGTAAAACAAAGCCAGTGATGAATCCCCGCCCGAACGTTCAGATGCAGACTAACACGTTTTATTCACCATTTCGTTACAGTTCCCGCCTCAGTGTTGTGCTGTAGTTGCTGGAACACATATATTTGCTCGATGGATGATGCAGTTAACCTCGATATCAAGTTGCGATTAATGTATTCACAGTTTTATCCTCTTGATGCTTCCTGAGTAAATTAATTGCACATTTTCCCTCTTGTACTGTATTGCATTGTATTGTAAAGATGTACTGGTTAATTCTAATAGTGTATCGTTGTGTTAGTTAACTTGAGGTGCGACATTCCTGTTGTTTTATTCTCGTGTTGCTCTTTCTTGAATTCTGTTGCTTATCCATGTTCTGTCCATGAGATGATTGATTTCTAGGTTGCATTACATAATTTTTAGCTCCTCTCTCTCCCGCTGCTATCCTCTGGTCAGGTCCCTCTGAATCTCTGGTCTTTGATACCGACTTCTTCCCTCTGCTACACGAAAAAAGGGAGAAAAAAAAATCTGATGCTGTAATGCAAGAGAGAGAAGAGGAGAGAGAGAGAGAGAGAGAGAGAGAGAGAGAGAGAGAGAGAGAGAGAGAGAGAGAGAGAATTTAAGGTTAACTTTGCTTTTATATTGACTCAAAATTATATAAGATCCCATAAAATAATTATACGCTCCTTTGAGTCCTTTCACTGCTAAAAAAAAAAAAGATCCCCATAATCACATGAAAATTTTTATACATAAATTTTTAAAAATTATGGTACCGTATTAAACAGAAAAAAATATAATAAAATTCTCTTAATTATTTTGTATTATGGTGTCTTGTATTATTTTGTACTGCAGAAGAGGCAAAGTTAACTTTTTTTTTTTGTATAATGGTATCTTATATTATTTTTTAGCCCAGAAAAGGCAAAACTGACCTTAAATTTTATTACATTTTTGTATTAGCCTTAATGTTTCTTTTCTCTCATGTTCGTGCAAACTATTTCTTTTTGCAGTGCTCTGAATGTTAACAAAGAACAATGAAAACAGTAAAAAGAATAATACCTTGACATAACAGTTTATAATATTCGGATACATTTTACACCAAGGACAGGAGAATTGATATCGATATTTTTATTGGCCATTTCATTTTTACAGAATATACACTGAAAATGAATAATAATAAGGAAAGTTTCGGGAAGCCGAATCTTCAATAGGACCGGAATGAGTAGAATGTATTACGGAATTGGTATGAAGATAAAAAATGAGATGGTTTGGTCACGTAGTAAGAAGAGAAGACCAGGAACTGATTGAAGGAGGCAGGAGAAGACCAATTGAGGGAAGAAGATCGCGGGGAAGACAGAGTGCGGTGGAAGGATGTAATTGCTGTAGAACTACAAAGGATGAGAGTCAGAGGAAGATGTAAGGGACAAACAACTGGAGGAGATCCGTACATGTAGCCAACTTCTGACTTTAGGGAAACGGCGGAAGAGGAGGAGAAGAAGAAAAGAAGATTAGTAGCAAAGTTCTCGAATACAGAGGAAATACCGATTGAATACATTTAGGAAACATCTCAAACTGACCAATAAGAGGCCGCATACTGATCCTCGGGTCCCATTCATGTTTTATTTATCGAGTAATCTGTGGAGAAAATTTCTTGTAGTTAAAAAAAAATCCAAAATGAGGTGCAATGAATTTACTTCCGGAGGTGCCTTGATGTGAGGGTTGAAAAAAAAAAAGTGATGAAAAGGATCTATCCACAGCTTAGCATTAAAGGTTCGCTCTTGCATAAGTAATAAGGATAAAATAAGGATGAGAGCGAGCCCCGGAAAGGTGTGTGTGATGCGGTTGTGGGAAGCGGAGCTGTGATGGCGTGGAGAGGCGGGGGCAGACCTCGAGAAGCTCCTAGAAGTAGTCACATGCAGAGGCAGATGACAGTCATGCCTGGAGAAAGATTACAGCGGGGAAATGTGAGATGCTGATGATAGTCACGGAGAAGAGGACTGGGTTAAGCTTGCCCGCGAGCCTGTCTTTAGTTAATAGGTGAAACAATCAGATTGAAGATTAATTGCAATTCCCAGAGAGAGAGAGAGAGAGAGAGAGAGAGAGAGAGAGAGAGAGAGAGAGAGAGTGAGAGAGAGAGAGAGACGGCTGAGTAATGAAGGTTATTAAATGTAGTTAAATAAAATAAGACTGAATTTTATTTGTTGTTTTATTGTGTTATAAGAACTGAAATTGTACGCGAGCCCTTTTTTTTTTGTTAATAGTTGATAGGTTGAAGATAGTTGATCCAGACAAAAGAGAAAAAATACCTGAGAATAATGTGAGATATTAAAGGTCACGTATATAAGACTGATTTTGTTTGCTTTATATAAGAATTTAAAATACCAACGATGCTGTTTTTAATTAATAGGTGAAAAAGTCAAGCAGAAAATAGTGATACCCAGAAAAACTATCAGCGGAAAGATTTGAGTTATTAAAGACAGTCACTTAAAAAAAGATGGAAAAAATTTTTTTATTGTTTTATAAAGTAAGAAATTGAGTATGTCAGCGAGGTTGTTTTTAAGTAATAGGTGAAAGTGTCAAGTAGAAGACAGATAACCTGGAAAAATAAAGCGTGAAAAAATGTGATATATTAAAGATAGTCACTTAAATAAGATTGCCTTTTTACTTGTTTTGTATGATAAGAAACTGAGCTTCTACGAAAGGTTCTTTTTGGTTATTAGTTGAAAAAATGAGGTAGAAAATATATCACCATTCCCAGAGAGAGAGAGAGAGAGAGAGAGAGAGAGAGAGAGAGAGAGAGAGAGAGAGAGAGAGAGAGAGAGAGAAAACCTGACACATTAAAAGCAGTCACATAAATAGGACACAATTTTGTTTTCAGTTTTATATGACAAGAAATTGGGCTTCTCCAAAAGGTTGTTTTTAATTGATTGTGAAACAGTGAGATATTCAAGGCTTTCAAGATCACAAGTCATTCACAAATTACAGAAGGGTGACAGGAAGGTGACAGGAAGGTGACAGGAGAGGCGTTCTATGGTGTCTCTTGTTGGGGAATCTCGTCTGGTAAGTATTGTTGAAAAATGCACTTCATTAATTGAGGAAGGGATGAAAGATTAACATTTCAAGCTTTCCTATTTGAAGATAATTGCAGAGAAAAAAAGACGAGCATAAAAACGTAAGAAAATAAGGGAAACAGCAAGAGATCATCACACCTACGCGCGGCAGTCCCTGAATGAAACGTCAGCATATTTTCATCTATCATCCCTTCCTTCTCCCTATCCCTTTCCCTCGTAACACTGTAATAGTAATCTAGTCCTTCATATTAAAACTCGCAGCATTTTTTATTTATTTTCCATTTTCTATCTTACTTCTTCGCCGATGGTGGTGGTGGCGGCGGAGGCGGCGGAGGCGCTGGTGGCAATAGTGGTGGTGGTGGCGATGTCACGTACTAACCTTGAGCTTATTATCACCACATTATCTTGGATTTCTGATAAAGGTTTTAAACACCTTTGTTAGTCAGTTGTACTTGTTCATTCATGTTAACTGCCACATGTGCACGTTCGTATCTCCCCCATCTAGCCCTCACCCACCTTGCCCCATTAAAGCAGCCCGCACCTCCCATTTCCCCTTCCCCTCCATCCTCTCCCCCTCTACCTTCTATCAGTTTCTCCATTCCTTTCCTTAAGTGTCTCAGAAATCAGATGTTGAAGTGTGTTGATAGCTGGGTGCACGAGAGGGCTTAGAACAACAGGAGATAATAAATTTTCCTTGAAGTGTCTAGTGAAGGAGACGAGGGAATGAAGGTACTGGGGAAGTCTTGCATTAGTAAGGTGGATAATAAGTTTGGATAGGCATATTAGAGATTGTTAGGGCTGAATCTCTCTCTCTCTCTCTCTCTCTCTCTCTCTCTCTCTCTCTCTCTCTCTCTCTCTCTCTCTCTCTCTCTCTCTCTCTCTCTCTTACATCTGGAAGAAAAGATCCTTGTCTTCCCCGGGGATAACTTTCTTGGCTTCTCCCGAACTCGTAATTATTATACGGGTCCTCTCTCTCTCTCTCTCTCTCTCTCTCTCTCTCTCTCTCTCTCTCTCTCTCTCTCTCTCTCTCTCTCTCTCTCTCTCTCTCTCTCTTATACAGTATGTGTTCTTTTCTTGTTACCTATTTTTTTTTGTTCTTAGTTCAGCTTTTCTCCTCCTCCTCCTCCTCCTCCTCCTCCTCCTCCTCCTCCTCCTCCTCCTCCTCTTCCTCTTGTTCTTGTTCTTTTTATTCTTCTTGTTATTCTTGTTCTTGTTCTTATGTTTGTTCTTATTCCTTTTCTTCTAACATAATCATTATCATCGTTATTATTTTGCTGGAGCTGCTGTTACGTCATCTACCTTTCGCTTCCTTCTCCTCCTCCTCCTCCTCCTCCTCCTCCTCCTCCTCCTCCTCCTCCTCCTCCTCCTCCTCCTCCTCCCCCTCCCCCGCACCAGGTGGTCATTAGAGCCTCCCCTCCCTTTCCCTCGTCCAGAGTTAAAAATATTCCCCCATTCATTCCCCTCCAAGTCAAGAGAGCGCACCTTTTGTTATGCGCCTCCACGAGTGTCACTTTCCTCCTCCTCCTCCTCCTCCACCTCCTCCTCTTGCTGCTGCTACTGCCTGCATCCACCCATCCACTTCGTCACACTCCCTCTGTTGGAAGTCGACCAATTTGTGTTTTTACTCATGTGTGCAAATATCCTCTCTCTCTCTCTCTCTCTCTCTCTCTCTCTCTCTCTCTCTCTCTCTCTCTCTCTCTCTCTCTCTCTCTCTCTCTCTCTGATGTGTGTTTCCTTCCTTGCTTTTCTTCTTTACCTCTCTCTCTCTCTTTCTCTACCTACTTCTTTTCCCTACTTACTCCTACAAACTTTCCCTCCCCACTCGGCCACTCACTTCTGCAAACAAAGCCTTCGATATTTCTTCCACATTCCGTCTTTCCATTATCCATTTTCTTGTTCTTTCGCTCGCTCGTTCCCTGAGTTTCTCGTGCACCCTTATACAACCTCCCCCTCCCTCTCTCTATCTCTCCCTCTCCCTCTGTCTGTCTGTCTTTCTCTGCGACTCTGGGAAACTGGCTTCGTCCATTCCGAATTCACTTCCATCACTCATTCTTGACCAGGAGTACCTCATGTGAAGGGGCAGCCACTCGAGATGGGAAGACTCTCTCTCTCTCTCTCTCTCTCTCTCTCTCTCTCTCTCTCTCTCTCTCTCTCTCTCTCTCTCTCTCTCTCTCTCTCTCTCTCTCTCTCTCTGTCTGACCTGTTCCTTCTCACTGCCCCGTTCCCTTCACTGCTGCATTGCCTGGTTTCCTTGTTTTGTCTAGCACTGTTTAGCCTCTCTCTCTCTCTCTCATCTCTCTCTCTCTCTCTCTCTCTCTCTCTCTCTCTCTCTGTCTAATCTCTCGTTGTCTGGTTCTTACATCAATCGTCTTCTTCAGTGTTGTCATAATTAGTCTGTTTCAGTCGTCTCCAGATGTCTGTCAGTTACCCGCCTATTCCAGGGCTTCCCAGTACTTATCAGTAATCCGTCTATTCCAGGTCTTTTCAGGAAAACTTCTATTCTCATATTTCTCTTTATAGTTCTCTCTCTCTGTCCGTCTGTCTGTCTCTGGTGTTTGTCTATCTGTGTATATATTTGTGTATCTGTATGTGTGTGAGTGTCTGTCTTATTCTATCTTCTTTTAGCATTCCTAATCTGTCACTTCCTGTTTCCTTAATAATGTGTCTTCGTGTCACTGTCTTGTCTTTTACTATATCCTTGTTATTCTTCTTGTTATCAGTCTCTCTTTTCTTATCTTAGCCCGTCACTCGATACTGCGCCATGGGTAGGTGGTGGTGGTGGTGGTGGTGGTGGTGGGATTGTGGTTGCTAAAGATTTCCTTTCCTGACGATTGTGTCTGTCCATCTCTTGAGGCCTGAAGTACATTCCTCTTTTTTTTTTGCTTTGTTTTGTTTTCCTAGATGAGATGGAGCCCTTTTCCCCCTCTTTCTCCCTTTCTCTTGCTCCCTCTTCGTCTGCTTCTTTTTTTCCTCTTCTGTAGTGTTTTATTTCAAGTTCCTCGTTCTGTCTTACTTTTTTTTTGTATGTACTTCGAGTTTGTTTTGTTTTGTTTATCCATTTTTTGCTGTCCTTTATCCCCCTTTATCCACCTTTATCCCTTTCTCCACCCCCCTCTTCGCCTATTTTCCCCCTCTTCTTTAGTGATTTATTATTTCTCCCCTTTCTTTTTTTTTTTCTTTTTATCTGTGCACCTCCTAAATTTTTGGGAGTTCATCATTTTTTCCGTCATTTTCCCTCTTTCTCCCTTTCTCCTACTCTTCTTCTGCTTCCTCTTCGCCTGTATTTTTCCCTCGTCTTTAGTCTAAGTTTTATGATTTCTCCCCTTTATCTTATTTTTTTTTTGCATGCACCTCGCGGTTATTTTCTATTTTGTTTATTTTTGTTTCGTCTTGTTTTTATTTTGTTTTTTTATTTTGTTTATTCCATTTTTACCGCCAGTGTTTTCCCTTCAGTTTGAATAATGTCAGTGGTCGTCCTCCCTTGGCTCTTGTTCCCCGTCTACTTGAGTACACGACCTCGAGTTTTTCCCTAAGTTTTTATTCCTGCAACTTTGGTACACGTTTTTATTTTCTGCTTCTTGTACTGTTCCCTGTACTTACCTCCTCCATCCCTTCCCTCCCTCCCTCCTTGTGCTTGCTTCCTTTTCTCCCTCCTCCTTCCTCCTTCATTATTTTCCAGTTGATGTCACGTGTAGATTGTTTTGGCGAAATTTGAAGGAGAGGGAGAGCAGGAAAGGGGTTGTCGAGGGGAGGATGTCAAGGAAGGGTGGTTTCGAGGGCTAGATGTCGAGCTGGGAAGTGGTTTCGAGGGGGGATGTTAAGGGGGAGGGAATGTCGAGTCGGGGGTTTGCAGGAGGGAATGTTGAGGAGGGGTGTTGAGGGGTGGTGTCGAGTTGGGGATGTTGAGGGCAAGGTGTCGAGGGTATGTCGAGGGAAGGATGTATAGAAGGGAATGTCAAGGGGATGTCAAAGTTAGGATGTTGATGGAAGAATGTCAAGGAGGATGTGAAGGTGGGGTCTGTCGGGTGAAGGAATATTCTAGTTAAGTAACCTTATATCTGACCTTATTTTTCCATGAATTATCCAAAAAAAAAAAAAAAAAAAAAAAAAAAAAAAAAAAAAAATATATATATATATATATATATATATATATATATATATATATATATATATATATATATATATATATATATATATATATATATATATATATATATATATATATATATATATATATATAAAAGTACTAGTAATGATGCATTTTATATTGTGAGGAAAATAGTTTCAAGTATGCATAGTTTTTTTTCCTAGATGGTTAATTTTCTTTTGCTTCAAGTCTCACTGCACACACACACACACACACACACACACACACACACACACACACACACACACACACACACACACACACACACACACACACGCACGGGTCTGCCACGTGATCTCCCCTCTAGAAATCTTGCTCCCCTTCTCCCACCCCTCCGCCACTTGAGCAGCTGCCATCATGTCCGTGATAAAAGACCACCTCAGCCTTCCTCATTCTCATACGAGGAAATGATTGCAAGAAGGGAATTACCCACTGTGGTCCCGTTTTTATCTCTGCTTCCACACACACACACACACACACACACACGCACACACACACACGAGATAGGACAGCGTAGCGTCATTGGATTATCTCACTGACATAGACGTGTAACACAATTACGAAATTGAGATAATCGTGACGTCATGCTACGTGGCACTAGGCAAAGACTGTGACGTCAAACGTACGCACAGATATAGATGGATAAAAATATAGAGCATTGCGCACAAAATGCAGGTTTACTTATTATGTTACAGAATACATAAATACTAACTTAAACATACGAAATAATCCATCACCACTTCATCCTGAGGTTACTATACTTTTACTTCTGGTATTCGTTGGATTCTCCTTCGATTCCCACCAATGATAAATATTTCACACCTCACCTACTCGTTCTATCACCGTCATATTTTTCACATCTACTATGACCTTTTACTGGCTTTTTTCTACTGAGCTTTTTGAAGCCCATCCTGTGTCACGTACCAGCATGACCAACAGTAGTGTAACATGTACGCTTACTGTATTTCGTAACTTTCCGCAATTTCTCCTTTGATCTTGCTTAGAATGGATTAGGTGTTGTAAAGGAAAC
>NC_087157.1:24348115-24350615 GCF_035594125.1 Scylla paramamosain
ATTCTATCACCATTGTCTTTCCTTTACGCAATTCTTTCTTTCCTCGAGTCTTTCATCTTTCAATCATTGTATCGCATCTAACCTTGCCCTTTCTCCTCTTTCTCTTTTACACATTCTATTCTATCCTTAATGTCTTCCCTCCACTCATTTCTTTCTTTCTTCGAGTCTTTTCTAACTCTCCTCCTTATCGTCCTTCCCATTCTTCTCCTCCTCCTTCACCAAGGGACCTGAACGTTGCCCTGGCGCGTTTAGGCAGCAAGGATCCCCACAGTTCCCATAATGCGCCGATGCTACTTGGATTTGACGGGTGCCGACCTTCCCGCACCACTTGCCACCGCCCTCTGCCGTCCCCACCCTCGCCGCCGCCAGCCTGGAGTGAATGAGGCAAAACATTGGCCGCCTCTATTAATGTAATGTGTACCTGTTACCTCCGCAAATACGATATCATTAAATCCGGCGCAATATGATCCATAGCGTCCGGGAATGACAATTAATTCAGGCTCGTGATTAATGCTTCATAATTGCCTTCATATAGGAAATAGCTACCATGAAATCGCATTGATTCGCCCTACCCCCCTCCCCTGGTTCCCTCAGTCGTGCTCCCGCATCTGCCCAGGCTCCAGTGAGTAAGAATGTGATAATGGCTCCGCATTTTGACAAGTTCGCGAAGTCTTGATGCGCACCCACCACCACCACCACCACCACAACCACCACTACCTCAGTGCCGCGGCCAGGAAGCCAATCAGCACACGTGACTCCCCGCTCACCTGCCCCGCCCGCCAATCAGCGCAAAGTTTCCAAGGCCTTCCAGTTTGCTGTCTACTCGTCTCCTCTCCTTATTCGCTGCTTCTTTCCTCCTCATTCCCTGTTACTCTACTTCTCCCTCTCACTCACTGCTCCTTTTTCAGTTTCTTTCTACTCAATCTTCTTCATTCCCCACTCACTGTTTCCCCTCACTGGCACTCTCCCCCTCTTCCTCTCATTCAGTGCTCCTTCCTACTTCCTCTCACTGCTATCCTCTCCCTCTTCCTCTCACTCACGGTTTTTCTCACTTTCTCTGTTTAAACTTCCTTCTTCCTCCTCCTTTATAAGTTATTTCCTTCTTCTCAGTGATACTTTCTTTCTCTCATTGCTACTTTCTTCCACTCACTCACTGTTCTTTCTTTGGAAAAGAACAACTGGAGTGCTCTGTGACCGAAAAATTAGCGCCAGAGTAAAGGGGAAAGTGCTCAAATCGTTGGTTAGACCCGCATTGTTATATGGTGCGGAGACGTGGCCAATAAAGAAAGCACAGGAGAATAAGTTGGAGGTTGCTGAGATGAGAATGTTAAGGTGGATGCTTGGGGTGACAAGGAGGGATAAAGTGAAAAACAATTTTATAAGAGGAACAGCCAAAGTAACAGAGGTGACAAAGAAAGTACAAGAAAGGAGAATGCTATGGTTCGGTCACATCAAAAGGCGAGAAGAAGGGTATGTCGGCAGAAGGATGTTGGATATGGAAGTGGAGGGAAGAAGACGACGTGGCAGACCAAAAAAAGGTGGAAGGATCGCATTGGAGAGGACCTGAGGGAGAGAGGATTGAGTGGAGAGGAAGTTGGGGACAGAGCCATGTGGAGAAGACTAGTGAGGAACAGCGACCCCACATGAATATGGGAGCAGCTGCAGAAGAAGAAGACTTACTGTTCTTTCTTACTTCTCACTATTCAAACTTCCTTCATTCTCCTCCCTCACTAGTTTTTTTCCTCGTCCACCCTTAGTCACCAGGCTCAGGGTGGCGGGGTGTAGCGTTGCATCTCCGGCGGCGCCTCGCTCGAATGCCGCCGTGGGTGAGGCAGACGTCTTTAGTTCCAACAGCCTGGGTGCGTCGCGGCCAAGGAGACACGCTGCAATTTTTATGAAGTTACTGTCGCCTTTTTTTTTTTTGCCCGGGAGTGTTATTATATGAAGACTTCCGCTCTAATATTTTTGTAAGACGTACAGGGAGATTAATTACTAGCAGCGTGTGTTGGGTGCTTCGTGTATACTCTTAAATATATGAACTGCCAAGTCCTGTCTTTCTGTAACCGACTGCTGTCGTCTATTTTTGTTCAGAAGTTGTATTATATGAAGACTTCAGTTCTATAATATTTTTGCAAAGCGTACAAGTAGATTAATTACTAGCAGCACATACCAGAACTTCATACATGGTCTTAAATATGTGTGTTCTTGAATCCTCTCCCTCTATAGCGAGTCCCAAGTCAAGGTTATGCTTCTCCCTCGTCCCTCTTTGGTTGACAGACAGGCTTAGTTCCTCGTCGCAAACAAGCTAAGTCTCTCCTCGGCATTCACAACCCACCACGTGTCCGTGCCATAATGCACCTCCTCCTTGAGTTATCTGGAGCCTGAATTCTCTGCCAGGACGTCACACAAACACGCTGAATATTTCACCTCAGCCCCCCGGCGCCTGTCTCTCATGTTAAGACTCGCCGCCATGCATTATTCAGGCGGTGAAACGCGCCAG
>NC_087157.1:24353115-24378115 GCF_035594125.1 Scylla paramamosain
ATTACCTTTGTTCCCTGTAATGGTGTCCAGCATATCCCCTTAAGTCAAAGTGTTTTCCTCTAATCCACAATATTGTTTGTTTGTCTGCAGATGGTATTCCTCTGTGTATACTTCGTGTCTGTGTTCTATATATACCATTTGTGAGGTCTCATGTCGATCTTTGTGAGGTAAAATACAAACACAATCTCTGCACCTTCAAGGAAATATAGTGCGTCATTTACTAATGTATTATTTCGTGTGTCTGATAAAAAAACACGTCGTAAGGTCATGAAGGAGTGAGATCTTTTGTATTGTGAGCCATTTCTTCGTTTTATATCGACTACTCTTATTAATTTCTAGTGGAAGTAGTACTAATTTCAAGGCTGTTTTCATGTTATTAATGAATATCCTTTTGCAAAAGAGGTGCTCTGGCCAAGGGCAACAAAACTTTGGGAAAAAATGTCCTCTGAAGATGCCAGTTCCTTAAGAAAATTAAATCCACAGATTATTGTGAATTGACTTGAAACGTCCCTCTTGAAAGGTGGAGGAAATACAGAATCGGGTAGGAAGTTTCAGAGATTACTATTAAAATGGGAGAAAGACAGAATATTAGTTAACTCTTGCATTAAGAGGTTGTACAGAATAGCGGTAGAAAGTTTTTGGGCAGAGAGGCCGCTGGAGTAGGATATGCATACAGTTAGCGGTAGTTTATCAAGAATTGTTCACTATGAGAAGGAAAAACGCTCACGAGAACCTGTACATTAATTCAAATATCTTTTGGAAACCAGTCCTTATCAGAGGCACAATACAACAACACAACACAACACAACACAGCTTCCGGATCTTTCACCGCAAGGAAACAGGAAACTTATCTGGATACCACACTGTTTACCGGAAAAGCATCTGGTCTTAGTGGCACGAGCGAGCACACGTAAACCACCGCAATATTCACAAACCGCATTAATATTCCCTCTCTGCATGCACGATGAGCCGCGGCGCTGCGTGTATCAGTTTTTCGTGTGGCTGAACCAAGACGTGTTAGGTTAGGCAGTCAGGTGCTCGCCAGCCAGTTGCTCGTCTGTCACCTGTGAAGGGCGATAAGCGTTAATTGTGGCAGGTGCGTGTGTGTGTTTGTATGTGTGTATGTCACGTCAGTGCATGATTTAGTGCACGTGCCCTCTACGGAATCTCAATTGGGAGAGTGTCAGAAGTGGAAGGGAACCTGGAAAGGGAAGAGTAGGGAAAGAGAACAGGGAATGGAAGGGTAGAGGGGAACACTAAGCAAGAAAAATTGAGAGAGAGAGAGAGAGAGAGAGAGAGAGAGAGAGAGAGAGAGAGAGAGAGAGAGAGAGAGAGAGAGAGAGAGAGAGAGAGAGAGAGAGAGAGAGAGAGAGAGAGAGAGAGAGAGAGAGAGAGAGAGAGAGAGAGAGGAAATAAAAAAAGGCAGTTAAGATCAATATGGGCGAGGAGGTGAATAGGTCTGGGATAGATCTATGAATCTGAGGGCGAGTGAAGGAAGGTGGAATGCCTGGCAAGACTGGGCGGTAGGGTTGCTGAGAGAGGAAGGAGAGAGAAGGGAGAGGAAAGAGGAAGGAAAGCGACAGAAGGAATGAAGGAAGGAAGGGAGGGAGGGAGAACTGAAGGGAGGGCGAGTTGAAACATATGAGAGAACAGGGGAAGGGAAAAGGGTGTAGTGATGGCCAGGAAAGAGGGATATGGGCAGAATGGAGAGGGAAGAGGAGGAGGAGGAGGAGGAAGGGGAGATGAGTGGGAGGTAGGGGAGGTAGTAGGAGGAAGGGCGAGGCTTGCATCAGGTGTGAAGGGGGAAAGTGAAATATTGGACAGGTGGAAAGACCTTTTAAATTGGCAAACCGTGTAGCCTTGCCAATCAGGCCTGTGATGATGGGGCGGTTTTATTATTCAGGTGATGAGGCCTTCCTTGGTCCCGGTTTAGTGCATGGTGGTGGCGGCGGTGGTGGTGATGAAGGTGGTGATGGAAGGGCTGTAGTTAAGAGGTACAAAAAGAGGAGGAGGAGGAGTAAGACGAATGATAGTTATGATAATAATATTAATAATAATAATAATAATAATAATAATAATAATAATAATAATAATAATAATAATAATAGGAGGAACTAGAAGAGAAGGATGGAGAGGAGGAAGTACAAGAAGAAGATGAAGAAGACAAAAAGGAGGAGGAGGAAAAGAAAAAGGAAAGGGACATTTGCCTCTGAAATAGGTTTAATTTTTGGAAAGAATTATTCATTAAAATTGCGAAAAATGAACGAAAAAGAAAAAAAACAAACAAACTGTCACCGAGTCACGTGTATGTTTGTATGTACATATGGATGCATGTGTGTAGGTGCTGATGCAGTTTAGATCGCTGGCTTTGGTGTGTAGATTTTAAAGGTTTCGTGCAATGATCCGTGGCCGCCTAGCTACCGACCATTTTTGAAACGAGGTTTGATTGGCAGACAGACAACCGTGACCTAGATTATGTATAGCCGTGTCTGCTGTCTACCTGTGCGTATGCATGTCACTCTATGTATTACAAGTACAGCGCACGTACAAGCCGAGGCTGAGTTGATTTGGTCATGTGCAGAGGAGATATCCTGCTATTGATGGGGAAAAAGTGAAAGAGAAGGAAAAAATGAAAGAGAAAAAGAAAAAAAAGAAAGGGAGGAAACAAATGAAGAAGGAAAGGACAAAAAAGAAAGATGAAAACAAGGGAGGAAGAGAAGTAAAAAGAAAAGAAGAAAAGGCAAGGAAACGATGAGTGTGTTGGTGGGGGGGTGGGGAAGAATACTGGAGATAAACCAGTGAGGGAGAAGGAAGGAGAGGGACACTCAAGAGAAGGTTTATGGATGCATTGGAGGAAGGGATGCAAGTAATGAGTGTAGCAGAAGAAGACGCGGAAGACAGAGGGAAGACCTTAGCATTGGAAAGAAAGAAAAGATGCCTGTGTATATGAATGTTGTAAAGATTGCACGTTGGACTAAACTTTGAGATGAAGTATAAAAAAAGAGGTATGTGGTCAAACTTCTATGCCTATCTATCTATTTCTATATGTCTAGCTTCCTATTTACCTAAGTCTATCTGCATGTACATATATATCACAATAGTTCATGGAATATTAGGTGTGTGGTGGTGGTGGTGGTAGTGGAGGGCTGGGAACACGTGAGGCATTGTGGTGTTTAACATTTCTTTGTCTTTTGATGCTGTATGCTCTTCTTCCCTTACCTTCCCTTCATATCCCACCATCCTTCATCCTTTCCCTTCATTCCTTTGCCATTAGGTGGTAGTGTTGCAGAATCTTAAATGAATCAGCCTTCTGTCCTTTAATTCCCTTCCCTTTCTGAATCTTCCATTTCCTCCCCTTTCCATCCATTCCCTTTCTTTCCTTATCTCTTCCTTTTCTTTCCTTGCCTTTCCTTTCCTTCGCTTTCCTTCCCTTCCTTCTTCCCTTTCCCTCTTTCCTTTCCTTTCCCCTTCCCTTTCCTTCTCTTCCCATCCCATTCCATCCCTTTTCTCTTTTTTCTTTCCATCCCTTCCCTTTCCTTCCCTTCCCTTCCCTTCCCTCCCTTTCCTTTTCCTTCTCCTTTCCCTTTCTTTCCCTTCCTTTCCTTTGCCTTCCCTTCTTTTCCCTCTCCTTTCCTTTCCTTTCCTTTCCTACCCTTCCCTTCCCATCCCATCCCATTCTATCCCAATCCTTCTCTTCTCTTCTCTTTTCTCTCGTCTCGTCTCGTCTAGTCTTTCCTTTCCTTTCCTTTCCTTTCCTTTCCTTTCCTTTTATTTCCTTTCATTTCCTTTCCCTTACTTCACTTCATTTCACTTCACTTCCTCTTCTTTTCTCTTCCCTTCTCTTCCCTTCACTTCCTTTTCCTTTCCTTTCCTTTATTTTCCTTTCCATCCTATCCCATAATTTTCTTATCTTTTCTCTTATCTTCTCTTCCCTTCTCTTCTCTTCTCGTCTCGTTTCGTTTCGTCTCAGCTTTCTCTCCTTTCCTTTCCTTTCCTTTGATTTTCTTTCCTTCACTTCACTTCCTCTCCTTTCCCATTTCTTTTCCCTTCCCTTCCTTCCTTTCCTTTCCTTTCCTTTCCTTTCCTCTCCTTTCCTTTCCTTTCCTTTCCTTCACTTTACTTTATTTTACTTTACTTCCTCTCCCTCTCCCTCTCCCTTCCCTTCCCTTCCCTCACGTGTTCAGGCTTGATTTTCCAGTAATTATGAAGCAAATTTTTCTCGCCGTGAGTGAAAAGTGAGAGAGTTTTATTTATATTTTTTTCTAACTTGGAGTAAATTTCCCGCAGCAATTTATTCTTTTAGTTGTTTATCTCGTGGTAAAAAAGAAATACAGGAAAAAAAAAAAAAAAAACGCTCCGCTTCACTCGCTTGTTTCTTCCTTTTTTTTTTCTTTTTTCTTTATTTTTTTTCTTTTTTTTCAAGCTGCTCCGTTTTATTGTGTTTTTTTGTTCCTGAGTAACTGTTTTTCACGTGATGGTTGATTAATTATGTTTCTCAGGCATTTGCTTTTCTTGGCGGTATTCTGCTCTGTGTGTGTGTTTCGACGTAGTACCATTGTCTTTTTTATATATATATATATTTTTTTTTTCTTTTTTTTCTTTTTTCTTTTTCGTTCTTTTCTTTTATCTTCCACTATTCTTTTTTTATTGTTTGCTTATTTGTTTTTTTTTTTTGCTCGTTTATTTGTTTTTCGTTTTATTTATACGAGTATGTATTTTTCTACGTACGTACAGTAGTATCATTGTCTTTTCATATTTTCATTTTATTTCCTTTCTTTATTTTTTTCTTCTCTTTATTTTCATGATTATTTTCTTTTTTATTGTTTGCTTGTTTGTTTTTTGCTTGTTTATTTGTTTTTCGTCTTATATCTATCTATCTATTATTCAATCTATCTGTGTATCTATCTGTTTCCATTGATACATTTCTTTTGTGATGTATTCTAACCTCCCTCTTTATAATTCCTTTTAAATTTTTCTTTTCTTTCCTTTCTTTCCCTCTCTTTCCCTTTCTTTCCTTTTCTTACCTATTTATCTGCTTTTACTTTTTTTTTTTAACTTACCTGTGTTGCTTCATTACGAAATGTACATTAACTTCAATTTTTTTCTTCCTTTCTTCTCTTTTATCTTTCCCTTCCCTTTCCTCCTCTTCCCTTCCCTTCTTTCCTCCGTACTGATTTACCTACATATACTCGTATACGTAACATTTCTATTTTTTTTCTATCCTCCCTTCTCCTTCCCTTTCTTCCCTTCTTTTACTTTTACCTTTCCTTTCCTTACTTATTTACTTACATTTACATTTTTTATCCTTCCCGAGTTGCTTTATTAGAAGGTTACACATTAGGAGCCGCCGGGGTAGTGAAGCCTGCCACTCTGTCTCTCTCTCACTCTCTGGCCGCCCTTTGAATGTATTTTATGGCTGCCTGGTGTCAAAGTTGCGCAGGAATATTTTACCTGGAATGACTAATGGCTCGGGTAATAACATTGATTTCCCTGCTCCAAGTTTTAACGAAGCCCGGAATCTTTTTTGGTCCCCGCCACCTGCTGCTGCTGCTGCTGCTGTTGGTAGTAGTGGTAGTGGTGGTGGTGGTGGTGGTGGTGTTCTTGATTGATTTAGTGGTGGCGTTGGCGTTGATGTTGCTGCTGTTGTTTTTTTTTTGGGGGGGGGTGTTTGCTGGTGTGGTTGAGTAGTGGTGGTGGTAGTAGTAGTAGTAGTAGTAGTAGTAGTAGTCTTATTTTTTGTTAGTTGTTATTGTTCTTGTTACCATTCTTAATGTTTCCGTTGTTCGTGTTACTACTGCTTTCATGTTATTGTTGGTACCGTTATTGTTTGCTTTTGTCACGGTTGTTCGTGTTACCGTTACTACTGTTACTGTCACTGTTGTTCATGTTACCGTCACTACTGCTGCCGTCACTGTTGGCGGTGTCAGTGTACATTTGTATCTTTACGGGAGTGACGAGTGACGCCGGCCAGTGCAAATGTTACTCAGTACTTTGTGATTTCCGGGTATTTCATGTTTTTTTTTTCCTGCCTCACTTTTGACGATTTTACAGGACGGGGAAACATTTTAGCGATGAGATAGTTTTCTTTTCTTTTTTTTTCATATTTTTTTTCTTGTTATTTTTTCCTTTTTACCTTTGAGTGTCATTTTGCAGGCTGGAAATGTTACTCGGAATTTCGTGATTTTTTCTTTCCATTTTTCTTTTAAATCTTCGAATGATATTACAGTACTTGCTTCTTTGTTTATTTACTTATTCACGTTCATACTTATATACTCTTACTTAATTACTTGCTTGCTTACATACTGATTTACTACTTATGTTTACTTTCTTTTACTTATTTTTACTTACTTTTGCTTACTAACTGACTGACTGACTGACTAACTGACTGACTGACTGACTGATTGAGTTGACTGACTGTTTGTTTAACTGACTGACTGGCTGACTGACTGACTGACTGAATGTTTTTTTGTTTGTTTAACTGTTTTGTTCGTTTTACTGACTGACTGTTTGTTTGTTTGTTCGTTTTGTTTAACTGACTGACTGACTGTTTGACTGAATGACTGACTGACTGACTGACTGACTGACTGACTGACTGACTGACTGACTTTCTTTTAAATGCCACCGAGATGATAAATCACATTTCCATCGGTGTTTTTCCCACTGATAAAATGCATAATCCCTCTTAGACTATCACTTTAAGATTTCATTAACTTCCACTAGAGCCAGTTAAAAGTAGATGAGGTAAGACGCCAGAACATTTAAGAATTGAGATGCACATTGGATCGCTCTCTCTTTAAGTAAGACGTGTAAATATTTAACCAAGAATAGCAACACTGGAGTCGTCTGCACCTGCACTGGACCCAAAAAGAGCCGTGACAGTAATAACAAAGGAGAAGGCTAAAAAGTGCCGGACTGTTAATGAAAGGTTATGTAAGGACGCTTGAGTTACTGACAAGGGCGGGTTGTGTTACGGGAAGTGGTGGTAGTGGCGGTGGTAGTGGTGGTGATAGTGGCCGTGGTATTTAGGGGAGTACTGGGAGTGCGTACGTGTGTGTTGTGGAGTGTGATGGAGTGTATATGTGGAGTGTGCTTAGCGTAGTATGGAGTGTTGGCTGCTGGCAGGTGACGGGGTACAGGGACACAAGAAAACTGGTTCATAAGGACAAAGGGACACAGGGACATAGGGTTACAGACAGAGGGAAACAGGGGCATAGGGAGACAGGGAGACAGGAATGCAGGGACACAGGGACATAGAGTTACAGAGGGGAACAGGGACATAGGAAGACAGGGAGTCAGGGACACAGGGACTTAGGGTTACAGAGACAGAGGGGAACAGGGGCATAGGGAGACAGGGAGACAGGAAGGAAGGGACACAGGGACATAATTACAAGGATACAGGGACATAGGGACACAGGGACACAGGAAGACAGGGAAACAGGGACACAGGGGAACAGGGCCACAGGGACAGTGGTTTTAGGATTAGAGGGATTTACGGTACATGAGTCGAGGGCAGTGGAGAGAGAGAGAGAGAGAGAGAGAGAGAGAGAGAGAGAGAGAGAGAGAGAGAGAGAGAGAGAGAGAGAGAGAGAGAGAGATTAACGCCCTTGTATCAGTAGTAAGGAAAAATGGTGGTGAAAAAAAAAAAAACTCAGCTGTGAATGTACAAATAATCCCACAGGTATTCTGATCCTCCCCTCGTAACAAAGTACAGGATCAAGGAAACAGGACACAGAGAGATGAGGGAAGGAAAGTTTTAGAGCTTACTTTATCACTTGACGAGAATGTGGAGGGGAGAGCTACTGGAGGAGCGACAAACTGAAGTGGTGATAAATGAAGAGGTGGAAGAGAACATTCAACATTGCTGTCTGGGGACTGATAACACGTCTGTGGTGATACACGTGGCCTTCTCGCAACAGGTGCGTGTTTGTGTGTGTGTGTGTGTGTGTGTGTGTGTGTGTGTGTGTGTGTTAGAGGGAGGGCTGATGACCGAGTATCTGAGACCTTCCCTCCGTGTGTGTGTGCGCGCGCGAGGTCTCATGGTGGACCAGGGTGTCTAAGCTGGTGCGTGTTACCTTGTTGCTGTTATGTGGATGTTCTTCTGCTGGTGGAGATAAATGTTTTGTGGGTTGTCTGTTCAACCTTGTTAGATGTTACTGTTGTTTTTGTTGCTGTTAAGTTATTGCTGTGTTGCTTAAGTGTTGAACGACCATTTATTGAACTCGAAGATCAGTGTGGCAGGGTAAATCAAAGGATGATGGAAGGGTGGTGCATTAGGCTTTATTTACGAAAGTCAGAATGTACTTGTCCAACAAAGACGCCAGGAGCGCGCGCTCTCTAACATAAACAAACAAACAAAAGACGCACGCTATCCGTTAGCGCAGGTCGCGCACAACTTAAACATTAATAACATTAAGTTATTATTGTTTATATAGTAGTGGTTTTAGTATTGCTGTTACTACTACTACTACTACCACTACTACTACTACTACTACTACTACTACTACTACTACTACTTTTATGAAAGAGGGCCACTAGCCAAGGACAACAAAAATATTGAGGAAAAAGAGGTCCGCTTGAATGCCAGTTCACAAACAAATTCCAAATAGAAGAATCAAATAACGGAGGATAAATGTCTTGTAATAAGATGGAAGAAATACGAAGTTTACCAGAATGATTGAGAATACTGGTTAACTCTTGCATTAGAGCGGCGGGTTTCTGACACGTAAACAGAAAAGGAAAATCAGAACAATACCTTCTCAGGTCCCCCCAGTTATCAGATGGAAAACGCCGGAGGCACCTCCGCTTTGAGGATCCTTAGGAGGAATTGGAGCGATAGGACAAGACGCAGATATGAGGTTGTGATCGGAGGAGCCCAATGGAGAAGACGAAGTGACAGCACAAGAAGAAAGATTAGAGGTTATGGAAAGGTCAAGAATGTTGGACGTATCTCCAAGACGGTCAGGTATATGAGTTGTACCTTGCATTAATTGCTTTAGGTCGTGGAGGATATCAAAGTTATAGGAGAGGTGGTGAACACTGAAGTCTTCAAGAATGGAGATCTCCGCGAAAGGGAAGAGTCATTCCAAGGAAAATCAGAATAATACCTAGGCAGACGAGTTACAGTACAGATAAATTTAGTTTGAAAGTGACTCTGTAGTTGTAGTCAGATAGTAAGAAATTCAGAAAATTCAAGAGGACGGTCCACTCAATAGGGCGAGATGGTCCCCGCGTGAAGGCAGCGCCGCCAAGCGGCCACAGGGATAAAGTACTCAGCCGTCGCACTGAAGAACGTGGGGAGAGATACGATTTGTCCACTCAGACAACTTTTTATTTGCATAAATGTACCGTTCAATGTACTATTGAAATAGTTTCAAATGGAATAAGGATTTGTCCCTTTTCGCTTTCCTAAGGATCCTGAGGAGACTCGGAAGTTCTTCCTTACTTTGTTTGATGAACTCATAATGTGTATGAAGTCTGTTGGGCTTTTCAGGTGACAGGTTATGTATTAACTTAATGCCATTGTGACCGAGTACTCTTGGTGGCGGTGGTGGTGGTGGTGGTGCCTCTTTTTCTTCTGATGGTGATGAAGGTGCTTTTTTTCCTTCTGATGGTGATGGTGGTGGTGCTTCTTCTTCTTCTTCTGATGGTGGTGGTGCTTCTTCTTCTTCTGATGGTGGTGGTGCTTCTTCTTCTGATGGTGGTGGTGCTTCTTCTTCTTCTGATGGTGGTGGTGCTTCTTCTTCTTCTGATGGTGGTGGTGCTTCTTCTTCTTCTGATGGTGGTGGTGCTTCTTCTTCTTCTTCTTCTTCTGATGGTGGTGGTGGTGCTTCTTCTTCTTCTGATGGTGGTGGTGCTTCTTTTTCTTCTTCTTCTTCTTATGGTGGTGGTGGTGCTTCTTCTTCTTCTTCTGATGGTGGTGGTGCTTCTTCTTCTTCTTCTTCTTCTGATGGTGGTGGTGCTTCTTCTTCTGATGGTGGTGCTTCTTCTTCTTCTTCTTCTGATGGTGGTGGTGCTTCTTCTTCTTCTTCTGATGGTGGTGGTGCTTCTTCTTCTTCTGATGGTGGTGGTGCTTCTTCTTCTTCTTTTTCTGATGGTGGTGGTGCTTCTTCTTCTTCTTCTTCTGATGGTGGTGGTGCTTCTTCTTCTTCTTTTTCTGATGGTGGTGGTGGTTCTTCTTCTTCTTTTTCTGATGGTGGTGGTGGTGCTTCTTCTTCTTCTTCTGATGGTGGTGGTGCTTCTTCTTCTTCTTCTTCTGATGGTGGTGGTGCTTCTTCTTCTTCTTTTTCTGATGGTGGTGGTGCTTCTTCTTCTTCTTCTTCTTCTGATGGTGGTGGTGCTTCTTCTTCTTCTTCTTCTGATGGTGGTGGTGCTTCTTCTTCTTCTAATGGTAGTTGTGCTTCTTCTTCTTCTTCTTCTTCTGATGGTGGTGGTGCTTCTTCTTCTTCTTCTTCTTCTTCTTCTTCTTCTTCTTCTTCTGACGGTGGTGGTGCTTCTTCTTCTTCTTCTTCTTCTTCTTCTTCTTCTTCTTCTGATGATGATGATGATGATGATGATGATGATGATGATGGTGGTGGTGCTTCTTCTTCTTCCTCTGATGGTGGTTGTACTTCTTCTTCCTCCTCCTCCTCCTCCTCCTCCTCTTCTTCTTCTTCTTCTTCTTCTTCTTCTTCTTCTTCTTTTGATGGTGCTTCTTCTTCCTCTGATGGTGGTGGTACTGCTTCTGCTTCTTCTTCTTCCTCCTCCTGACGCTGGCAACATGGACCACCTAACCTAACCATATTGTATCCTATCGTATTCTAGCCTTTCCTAACCTGCCCGAGTAGGTCTGTTTTTTGGATGGGTTTTCTTAATGTCAACCCTCCTCCTAACCCATTTTCTCCTGCCTCCCCTTTCATCCCTATCCCACTCCAGCCACCCATCCCGCCCTATCTCTCTCCTGCCTCTCCTCTCAACCCATCCCTCCCTCTCCGGACTCTCTTCTCTCCCCAGTCCCTCTCTCTCCTACCTCCTCTCTCACCCCAGTCCTTCTCTCGCCAGCTTCCCTCTCACCCACGTACCTTCCTCTCCTGATGCTTTTCTCTCTACTACCTTTTCTCCCTTGCTTTCCTCCACCCTTTCCTTCCTGTACCGCCGATGCCCTTCACCCCTCGTTCTCTCCTCCCTTCCCTGCCCTCCCCCCGCTGCCCCTCCCCTCTCTCCCTCTCTGATGCTGGACCTGCCGCCTGTAAAGTATGAACGATAAACGGCATCACTTCAGAAATAGCGAGTGTACATATTTTCGTTCGCAAGATTTACGTTTTGCCGAGCCTCCATAAGATTCTTGGGTTGTGCATTGGGTTTCTATCCGTCCTCTCAGGGTTTTCTCTTTCGTCTCTCTGTCCTTCTGTCCTCTCTTCTGCTTCCTTGTTCGCCTTTATTTATTTTCTTTGTTAGTCTCTCTCTCTCTCTCTCTCTCTCTCTCTCTCTCTCTCTCTCTCTCTCTCTCTCTCTCTCTCTCTCTCTCTCTCTCTCTCTCTCTCTCTCTCGTTCCACATGCTTCTTCACAATCCCTTTCTCTCTCTATGTGCATCCTTCCTCTTCCTCCTCCTCCCTTTTACATTCCACCGGCACACATTTTCCTTCCCCTCTTTCTCTCTCTTTCCCTACCCGCTTCCCTTCCCTCTCTTCCCCCTCTTGTGACCTTGATAAATAAATAGTCAGATGATAGTTTGACCTTTATACCGTACTTCTTTTTTTTTTTTTTTGTGTGTGTGTGTGTGTGTGTGTGTGTGTGTGTGTGTATCCTGTTTGTACTATGCCTCCTTTTTCCTCCCGCTTCGTCTCTGTCACACGGAAAGACAGAGACAGAGAGACAGACAAACAGACAATCAGACAGACAGGCATGCAGACAGACAAACAGACTGACAGACAGCCAGACAAACAGATAAGCAGATAGACAGACAGACAGACAGACAGGCAGACACTCTCACGAAGTCGACGGTTGTAAAATCTTCCCGAAAAAAAAATAAAATTCACTTGTTTTTCTCATTTTCTCTCGCTAGGATTTACTATTTTCTCTTTACTTATGTACGTACGTAGGTGTGTGTGTGTGTGTGTGTGTGTGTGTGTGTGTGTGTGTGTGTGTGTGTGTGTGTTCGCTTCAGGAACTAAGATATGTAATTGATCTTTCAGTGTGCGTGGGAGTACCTGAAGATTGAGAGATAAAATGTACTGAAGAGAGCGAGGGAGTGCATGCGGGTGTGTGGGAGGGCAGGGGGAGGAGATAGGCTTGAAGGTTTTGAGTGTGAGAGGAAATAGTGGAAGATAGAGGAGTAATGAGGGGGAGGGAAAGGGTGAGATAGGGAGTGGGAATTCTAAAATGATATAGGTAGTAAAATAACACATGCTTTTATATATTCCTGGATTACTGAGAGAGAGAGAGAGAGAGAGAGAGAGAGAGAGAGAGAGAGAGAGAGAGAGAGAGAGAGAGAGAGAGAGAGAGAGAGAGAGAGATTGTAAATAGGATTCAAAAGCGTATATATACAATGATTACATCACACTTTCTTTTTGTTACTTAAAGATTAGCACCACATTCCCAAACATCTTTATCATCTTATCTGAACTGCTTTTTAAAATGGTGTGGGTGAATTTACTGTTTTTTTTTTTTTTTGTGTGTGTGTTTTCATTACTAAAGTGATAGTTTAAGATGAATTGTATACCATTAGTGGTTAAAAAAAATACAGTGAGAACTCGGCAAATCTCTGTGGATATTGAAAATAGATCTTATGAGAGCTGAAAGTCCTTGAAAATATGAGCCTCAGTACAAGTTTTCTGCATTATTTTTGCTTGCTAAGATTGCGTGGATTGGTGCAAATTTGAGTGCAGTGAATGAAGGCACTGCACACACACACGCAAACACACGCACGCTCACACACGCACACACACGCACGCACGCACGCACACACACACACACACACACACACACACACACACACACACACACACACACACACACACACACACACACACACACACACACACACACACAAGTGAATTGGTACATTGATGTGTTGTATGACTGTCCTGTATAGAAAAGTGAGTATGATTGCGTGCGTGGGTGTGATGAATGAACGTAGTATACAAAGCATGAATTGGTACCTGAGTGTGTTGTATGACTGTCCTGTATACAAAAGCGTGTATGATTCCGTGTGTGAGTGCGGTGAATGAATGATCTCAATAGAGAACGTGTATGACTGGGTTCGTGAAAGTGCTGAATGAATAACCCCTTTAGAAAACCTAAATTAACGCTTGTGTAATTATGAAAAAAATAAAACTTCTACAAAAAAAAAAAAAAATACTCGACCGTGAAAAAAATACAGGTTTATGTATTCATCTTTTCCCCTCAAGGTCAGCAACATTTCACGGCTTTCAGATCCTTCTATCATTAGCAGTAACACAATTTTCTTGCCCAGTGAGCGGCCGTCCCTGAGTGGATCCTCCGTCACACAGCGTTATCAAGATGCTCGTTATGCTCCTCATCCTCCCACTGCTGCGTTTACCTTCGTTTAAGACGCTCCTCATATTTTGTTACGTAAATTTCTGAACGACCAAGGGCTAGTATTCTTAAACGCGTTGTTTTTTCATTAAGATTGTTTTCAAAGGTCACAGATGATTAACTCAGTTCATATGGGTGTTTCTCTCTTTGATGGTATGTGATTCTCATTAAAATCGCGAAAACATCCTTGAAAATTATAATGACATACTTTAATTAAACATGTTGTTTTCAAAGGTCACAGAAGTGAGGAATTGAGTTTTTATGGGTGTCTTTTCCCTCTTGATGACATTTAATTCTTAAATTATCACAAGAACCACGATTAATTAGATATAACAATTGAATGTATTGTTTCTAAAGGCCACAGAGATGATCGGTCGAGTGAGAACTTATGGGTGTTTTTTTTCTTTTTTCCTCTGATGATATATGATCCTTACACTATCACTAGGACCACACACACACACAAAAAAAAAAAAAATAAATAAAAAAAATAAATAAATAAAAAAACTATATTGACATAAATTGGAACCTGTTGAAAATTATTTACATCAGACGCCGATCGTAAAGGTAAAAAAAAAAAAAAAAAGAGATAAAGGCTGAGAAACAAACCACTGGAGACGCAGCATTTTGATGAGAGAATGCAGTAACGGCCGATGCTCTTTTGTTTTTTGCTCCTCACGCCTTGGACTTATTTTTAATTTATGTGCTGTAATTTCTCTCGTTTTCAGATTTTTTTTTGTGTTCTCTTCTTCTCTTTCTCATCCATCACATTTACCTTGCATGTCACTCCAGCCCTTTCTTACTTTCCTAGTCCTTCCGTCATTCTCGTTCTCTTGTTCGTTTGTGTGTTCTTTCTTTCCTGCTTTATTTCATTATTCCTCGCTTGTCTCATTGCCTCTTCGTTTTTTTCTGGTTTGCTTTATTTCTTTCTTTCTTCTTTCCTTCCTTCCTTCCTTTCTTCCTTCCACCTTTATCCTCTCTTCGTTTATTTTCCTTTGACTTCGTTCGTTCGTTCGTTCGTTTGTTCGTTCGTTCGTTCCTTCCTTCCTTCCTTTCTTTCTCCCTTCCTTCCTTCCTTCATTCCACCTTCACCCTTTCTTCAATTCTTTTCCTTTTCCTTCGTTCGTTCGTTCGTTCGTTCGTTCCTTCCTTCCTTCCTTCATTTCCTTCCTTCCTTCTCTCCACCTTCATCTTTCTTCATTTCTTTTCCTTTTCCTTCGTTCGTTCGTTCGTTCGTTCGTTCCTTCCTTCCTTCCTTCCTTCCTTCCTTCCTTCCTTCATTTCCTTCTTTCATTCTTTCCTTCCTTTCTACCTTCCTTCTCGCTCCCAGACACTCGTCCTGCCAATATCTCCTTTATGGCTCACAAATGTCACGGTCGTAAAAGAGGGATTGAAAGATGGTGAAGTGTGGGGGCGAAAGTGAACTACGAGATAATGAAGCAGAGAGAGAGAGAGAGAGAGAGAGAGAGAGAGAGAGAGAGAGAGAGAGAGAGAGAGAGAGAGAGAGAGAGAGAGAGAGAGATGCTTCTTAAGGTATTCATGTACAGCAAAAATTCATTAACTGAGTAACCTTCTCCTATGGTATTATGATTGTTGTTTACCGTTACCTTGTTACTGTTATTGTCTCCTGTGTTACTGTTTTGTCTACAGTGTTATCATCACTGTCTACACTTACTATGTTACTATTATTGTCCACTGTTATTATTATTGTCCACCATGTTACTATCATTGTCTTATATGTAGCTTATATTACCTATACTTATTGTGTTATGTACATTATGATTTGTTTATTCTTAATTTGTAGTTATCTTTGTGTTTGTTTATTCATTTGTCTATACCTGTCTATATATATACCTGTCTATATTTATCTAACCACGTAAACAAAATACATGGAGGGAGGTTTACAGTCACTTAGTACTGGCCGGATGGTACTCAGGCCATAAAGCCGTCAAGTCAGATGATCCTCAAGACAAATCGGCCTAAGCCCAAATAGGCCTCAGGACGTTTCGTACTCGAGACATTTGGTGCCCAAACAACTTGGTCACAAAAATGTTTGTAGACTAACAAGTACAGACTGCAAGCTTCGTGAAGGCGGCATGTGGATCCACACTCACCAATATAACGTTTACCAACCCATCCACTATTTATTCAACCACATTCACCCGTCCACTCAACCAGGCAAACATATCCACCATTTACCCACAGCCATAACATCATCCATCTATCCACCGACACACACTCACCCACCCAGCCTCCTTCATTAGCCACCCATTTGACACCCACTCAAATACATCCACCCATCCACCCACCACACACTACCCACAGGCGAGGATTTCTTGTTTGGGAGGTTTCTCAGCACCCCGGAGTTCTGGGGCAAATCGTAATATTTTTGAGGATCCTGGGATTTATCAAATCAAGTAATATTTATACGAACTAATGCTATTCCTACGTACTTCTTTAGTGTACTACAGCGCGCGCATTTTTGTGTGTATATTCTTAATTCTTTATCTTTTTTATTCTTTTATCTAATTGGTTAAAGACCTTATCACATTGTAGAATCGAGGCCTTTGATTGGTGGGCGCAGTGAGTGCCGCAGTGCTTTAGCTCCAAGCTGCTGAGCGGTCCAAGAAGGGAGCGCAATAAAATATTGAATATCACCTGGTCCTACCATCTCACGCACAGATTCTCGGTAAGTTTATGCCAAGTCTGAGTTTCCAACTGAAGATTTTGGTGCACCGCTGTATACTACAAGATTCAACAAGAAAAGGAAACAACAAGCAATGGACGCCAACGAGACCCTCGGCGAGAAGGGGAACATGGAGAAGAAAGAGACCAAGGAACACAACAAGAAGAGGAGGTGTGAGAGCATCGAAGACTGCAACACCCACAAGAAGAGAAAGGACGCTGTAGGCTGTGAAGAAATCAAGCATTGCGCCAAAAGAAGGAAGGGAGGAGACGAGGGACACAAGAAGAAAACGGATCGTGAGCAAGAGTTTCAAAAACACAATAGGAAGAGAAAGGGGGAAGGTATGGAAGACTACGAAAACCACAAGAGGAGGAAGGTGGATGGCGCTGAAAGAGTTACAGAACACGAAAAGGAGAGCAAGAGGAATGGCATGAAAAACAATAAGAGGATGACGATGGAGTGTTTAAATCCGATTACGGAGCATATCAAGAAAAGGAAGATAGTGGTCACGGAGTACGGCGAGAACCTGGACAAGAAAAGGAAGAGAAAGGGAACGGAGAAACAGGGGAGCCAGGCAAAGAAGAGGAAAGGGGATGGTACTGAAGACCGCGAGAGCCAGGCCAAGAAGAGGAAGAGTGAGTGTACTGAAGACCATGATAACCAGGCTAAGAGGAAGAGGCAGGATACTGAAGACCACGAGAACCAGGCCAGGAAGAGGAAGGGTCACAAGAAAAAGCCGAAGAGGATAAGGACGCCGGAGAGTTGCATATGGATCCTTGAACGCCCCGGGAAGGGGAAAGGACGGGACACTGAGGATGTGCTGAGGCTGAAGGTGGAGGCCGAGAGAGTCAACAAGGAGGAGTGGAGTGTGAGCGAGTACTGCCGTGTTCACATTAAGAAAGGAAACCTGGTGGATGCGACCATCCACGGCCACCCGTGTGTTGTCGTGCTCGACACCGGCGCCCAAGTCAGCTACATGAAGCTGCCAGTGGGCCAGAGGCTGGGCCTCGTCACGGGCCGCGAGGACACGGTGAAGCAACGCCTGTCTACCTGGAATGGCGTGCTGGAGCTGGATGTCATCAAGCTGGCTGAGGTGGTGGTGGTGCTGAATGGTGCCGTGGCTGTCAACACCCCCATGTTGGTGCTTGTTCGGGGGAATGTGGGGAAGCACTCGAGCAGTGGCCGAATAGTTATGTCCATGAGCCGCCTGCAGGTCGCCGAGATGCGGCAGGAGTTCCATCCCGACGACAGCGGCAGCCTCTTCCTGCGTCACCCCGAACGTCTGCGTCAGAGACAATATAAAGAAGACAAAATGTTTCTGTTTGCCGCACGAGCGCAAGGCATCGAGGAGCCGCTAAAGGTGGTGGTGGACACAGGCGCCAAATTAACATTCTGTATCACCAAGACCGGCCTGGACAAGGTGTGGCGCAAGACAGGCACTTGGACTCCTCCGCCAGGACGAGTCCTGCTGCAGTTTGGCCGCGGCGCAGACACAATGCTGCAGAAGATGGACACCAGACGGGTGCGCGACTGGTTTGACTTCGTGCTTGGACGAGCGTTGCTCTGTCAGTTACGAGCAACCATAGATTATGTTGACTCGACCATGACCTTGACGCTCAACAGAAAACAATTCCGCCTCCACCTCCTCACTCACTGAGCGCGCCGTGCTCCCGCGTCCCCTCAGCCTCTGCCCTGATTCTTTTGTTATGCTTCAGAAAGATCAGCGGAGGGAAGAAATATATGGATAAAAAGCCCGCTCAAATGCAGCTCCCAGAAATAAAATAGGATAAGTGGTTAAATTAGAGAAAATAGTCCCGATTAAAGATATAAGATTAACAGTTCTGGATAAACGATACCAGACTCAGAAAATAATCTCGATAAAGGATATTAGACGAAGTGTTCTCGATTAATGATGTGCCACTAAGAAAATGGTATGGATTAAGGAATTAGAGATTAAGGAAAAGTCTGAACGAAAAATAGTAGATTAGAGAAATAATCTGCAATAAGGACAGTAGATTATGGAAAAGTCTGAATTAAGAGCAGTAGATTAAGGAAATACTCCACACTAAGAAAATAATCTGGATAGAGAAAATAATCTGGATAATGGAAATAGTCTGCATCAAGGTTTATAGATAAAAAAAAAATGTTTGGAAATAGTCTAGAATAAGGAAACCAGATTAAGCAAACAGTCTGGGTGAAAGACAGTAGATTAAGAAAATGATCTTGAATAAGGACAGTACATTAAGGGAATAGTTTGCATTAAGGAAATAGTCTGCATTAAAGAGTAAGTTAAGTAAATAGTCTTAAGGAAATAGTATGGATTAAGTACAGGAAATTAAGGAAATAGTCTGGATTAAAGAAATAGTCTGGTTAATAACAATAGATTGAGGAAATTGCCTTAAGGAAATAGTCTGGATTAAAGACAGTAGATTAAGGAAGTAGTATGGATTAAGGATAGTACATTAAGGAAGTAGTCTTAAGGAAATAGTCTCTATTAAGGCCAGTAGATTAAGGATATAGTTCGGATTAATGACAGTATATTAAGAAAATTGTCTGGATTAAATAAACAATCTGGATTAAAGACAGTAAATTAAGGACATAGTCTGGATTAAGAAAATAGTCTGGATTAAGGAAATACTCTGGATTAGAAAGAGTACATTAAATAAATAGTCCTAAGGAAATAGTCTGGATTAAGTATGGTAGATTAAGGAAATATTCTGGATTAAAGAAATAGTCTGGATTAACAGTAGATTAAGGAAGTAGTCTTAAGGAAATAGTCTGGATTAAGGACAGTAGATTAAGGAAATAGACTTAAGGAAATAGTCTGGATTAAGGATAGTAGATTAAGAACATATTTTGGATTAAGGATAGTACATTAAGAACATATTCTGGATAAAGGACAGTAGATTAAGGAAGTAATCTTAAGGAAATAGTCTTTATTAAGGACAGTAGATTAAGGAAGTAGTCTTAAGGAAATAGTCTTTATTAAGGACAGTAGATTAAGGAAGTATTCTTAAGGAAATAGTCTGGATTAAGGACAGTAGATTAAGGAAACAATCTGGAATAAGGATAGCAGATTAAGGAAATAGTCTGGATTAAGGATAGTAGATTAAGAAGATACTTTGGATTAAGGACAGTACATTAAAGAAATAGTCTCGATTAAATAAATAGTCTGGATTAAGGGCAATAGATTAAGGAAATAGCCTTGATTAAGAAAACAGTATGAATTAAGGAAATAATCTGGATTAAGGACAGTAAGTTAAGGAAATAGTCTAAATTAGGGAAATTGTCCGGATTAAAGAAATAGTCTGAATTAAGGACAGTAGATTAAGGAAGTAGTCTGGATTAAGAAAATAGTATGGATAAAGGAAATAGTCTGGATTAAAGAAATAGTCTGGATTAAGGAAAAAGTATGGATTAAGGACAGTAGATCAAGGAAATAGTCTGGATTAAGAACAGTAGATAAAGGAAATATTCTGTTTTAAGGAGAGTAGATTAAGGAAATAGTCTGGATTAAGGATAGTAGATTGAGGAAATAGTCTGGATTAAACATATAGATGGATATATATATATATATATATATATATATATATATATATATATATATATATATATATATATATATATATATATATATATATATATATATATATATATATATATATATATATATATATATATATATATATATATATATATATATATATATATATCGTTGTTGTCATTGATATTCTTATAGATATTATTGTTGTAGATGTAGGAACAACAAAAACAATGTATAAACTTAATGCAACGCTCTCTCTCTCTCTCTCTCTCTCTCTCTCTCTCTCTCTCTCTCTCTCTCTCTCTCTCTCTCTCTCTCTCTCTCTCTCTCTCTCTCTCTCTCTATATATATATATATATATATATATATATATATATATATATATATATATATATATATATATATATATATAGAGAGAGAGAGAGAGAGAGAGAGAGAGAGAGAGAGAGAGAGAGAGAGAGAGAGAGAGAGAGAGAGAGAGAGAGAGAGAGAGAGAGAGAGAGAGAGCGTTGCATTAAGTTGTTGTTGTTCCTACATCTACAACAATAATATCTATAAGAATATCAACGAGAACAACAAGAACGACAACAGCGACAACAGCAGCGATAACAAGAATAACAACGAAAACAACAAGAACAACAACAAGAAAACCAATATCATCAACAGCAAGAACAAGAACAACAACAACAACAACAACAACAACAACAACAACAACAACAACAACAACAACAATGACAACAACGCAAACAACGACAACAACGACGATAATAATAACAACGCTGGCAATAACAACAACAACAACAACAACAACAACAACAACAACAACAACAACAACAACAACAACAATGACAACAACGCAAACAACGACAACAACGACGACAATAATAACAACGCCGGCAATAACAACAACAACAACAACAACAACAACAACAACAACAACAACAACAACAACAATGACAACAACGCAAACAACGACAACAACGACGACAATAATAACAACGCCGGCAATAATAACAACAACAACAACAACAACAACAACAACAACAACAACAACAACAAGAACTACAACAACAATAACAAGAACTACAACAACAATAACAACAACAGCAACAACCATAATAGCAATAATAGAAACGTTAGCAATAACGGTAACAGTGGTAATAGTAACAGTAGTAATAATAATAATAACAATAATAGTTAGGTAAGCTAATCGCATTAGCTTTTGAAAAATTACAATAGTTTGTGAGTTCAGCTTTGTTGGAGAGAATAGTGTTACGTTTTTTATATGGCAATGTAATCTATATGTAATTGCTGTGTGTGTGTGTGTGTGTGTGTGTGTGTGTGTGTGTGTGTGTGTGTGTGTGTGTGTGTGTGTGTGTGTGTGTGTGTGTGTGTGTGTGTGTGTGTGTGTGTGTGTGTGTGTGTGTTTTACGTGCATTTATCTACTCGTATAATCTTTCTCGATCTTTTTCATCTGTATTTCTTTTCCATTAAATAAATGAATGATTTCTCTAATCACTAAGTCATTCACATATTCATTCATTATTTCATTTGTGGATTTTTCTTTTGATCTTGTTTGCTTCCTTTTTTTTCTTTCCTCATTTATTCCTTTCTATTTTCTTTCATTGTTTTATTTTTTATTTTTCGGTCTGTCAGTCTTACTTTAACTCTGTTTTGCTGTATTTCTGTCAGTCTGTTTGTGTACTTGAATTTGCATATCAGTGTATGATTTTTATATTTATTTATTTATTTTTTATGTGGATTTAGTTACCTTTATACTTTTCTTTTCTTCTGCGTGTTTGTTTCTCTTTCCCTACGCCCTTTGTTTTTATCATGCTGTTATCTCTGCCAGGTGGTGCACATGACTCAGCCTCCCTGTAGTATCGTAACAGTTATCGTTATCAGAGAGAGAGAGAGAGAGAGAGAGAGAGAGAGAGAGAGAGAGAGAGAGAGAGAGAGAGAGAGCGAAACACATTCTACCATACAGTTTATTTCTATAATAAATAGATTCTTTACGTTCATTGATACATGAGGGGCAGAGGTTGTATGTTTCTCTCTCTCTCTCTCTCTCTCTCTCTCTCTCTCTCTCTCTCTCTCTCTCTCTCTCTCTCTCTCTCTCTCTCTCGTTCTCTCGCAGTAATTATACACCTTTCACTTTCAAACACACACACACACACACACACACACACACACACACACACACACACACACACACACACACACACACACGCAAGACAATACCAATATTTATCCTCCATATTCTCCTTTCTTATTTTTTCTCGAGTTTCATGTAGCTCCTAAATATTGAAGAGGCGCCTCGGATCGCGGGGAAGCACTCATAAATCTTAGGAACTTGTAAATCATACAGAAGGGACTGCCTGAGGGTGGGAGGAAGGGAGAGGAGAGGGAAGGAGGAAGAGAGGGAGGGAAGGTGAGAGGGAGAGAGAGTGAAGAGGTTGTGATGGAGGGCCTGAGGTGCAAATGATGGAGTAGCAAAAAATAGTACCCTTTAGTGAAGTATGGTTGTCGTAGTAGTAGTAGTAGTAGTAGTAGTAGTGCTAGTAGTAGTAGTAGTAGTAGTAGTAGCAGTAGTATTCGTATTATTAGTAGTAGTAGCAGTAGTACCAGTAGTAGTATTAGTAGTATTAGTAATAGCAGTAGTAGCAGCAGGAGCATCAGCAGTAGTAGTAGTAGTAGTAGTGGTAGTAGTAGCAGTGGTAGCAGTGGTAGTAGTAGTAGACAGTAGTAGTAGTAGTAGTAGTAGTAGCAGTAGTAGTAGCAGCAGCAGTGGAGCAACACCAAAAAAATAAAAAGGCCTACTGAAGGTGGCAGTCCTTAAAGAGAAGAGTCTTGAAGCAGATCAGGAATAACAATGGGAAGTGTCTTAAATCTTCCTCTCATGGAATGGAGGAAATACAGAAGTGTCAGCTAGGGAGATGTAAAGTTTACCATTGAAAGGGATGAAAGATTGGAAATACAGGTTAATTATTCTTGTATTAGGGAGTTGGATAGAACAGAGTATTACGCGCGACGGTGGAGTGATGAAGGCACTGCTGGATTTGAGATGCCATAATCGGACCTTTTTTTTTCATAATTCAGATCACTGTAAAGAAAAAAAAAAAAAAATACGCTTGCATGGACATTTAGGAAAACCGGGAATAAGTTCATTTTGTCCTCTAGGTAACACATGTACTCGTACTTAAGAAACTGTTATGGAAAAAAGTTATCCTCACCAGTGACAAAACTTTATAACTACTAAGAAAAAAAAAAAAAACCGCCAAACCACCATTTTCAGTTAAAGATTATAATCCTATTCTCTATCTCGTTCCCCCATCCGTCTCTCATCTCGTTCCCCTCCGTTGATAAAGCCCGTATTCAGAAACGCTTTGCTGTCTCACCTCGACCATTTTCAAAGGCCACAAAGGTGATTAGCCGGATTTTCAAGAGTGTTTCTCCTGTTAATAACGTAGAAATATCGTTAATCTGTCACTAGAGGAGTAAAAGCACCTTTAAAACCCATGTAACTTTAACAAAAGCCTTTTTAACTAAAAATAATGGAGATGCGGGTAAAGGTGTTTCAGAATATGGTCCTTGGAGAGGCAGCTGTCGTAACCAAAAAAATAGCAAGAAGAGATGAAACAGAAACGAAGAAGGAAGAATGTGAGGTAATAAAAAAAGAAAACGGAAAAAAAAATAAAGGAATAATATCAGAAGAAGTACGGATAGTTTTCAGATCTTTAATCTTAAACATCTGAGGATCTAGAAGTGGGCATGGATGGCGTGGTGAAGTGCTGGCGAAGGGACGTCCCACCTCAACCCCCCGGGCGGGACTTGTGCTTTTGAGATGGCCAGAAAAGGTGGACAGTTTTAGTGGGTCTTGTTTACATCTCAAACACGATCCTTAGGAGTGACGGCGCCTCGCTCCTCCCACACTCCTGGCTTTGTGTTCGGTATTCCTTCTTTCCTTCTCTTCTTCGTGCCTCCATTTCTTCCTTGTCTCTTTCCACCTTTCCTCTCACTCTCCATTCCTTTTAACATTGTCACCCTTCCTCACCTATTTTGCTCTCTGCCTCCCTACCTATCCTCTCTTCTTGCTTCTTTTATGCCCCTCGGTTACAAGAGTGTAGGTCAAGACTAATCAAATATAACCAAGTCGTGATCAGCTTTTGAAGATTTCAGCATTAATTTCTCTCTCTCTCTCTCTCTCTCTCTCTCTCTCTCTCTCTCTCTCTCTCTCTCTCTCTCTCTCTCTCTCTCTCTCTCTTTCTCTCCCTAAGAGCCCAGTTATTGTGTCTTGGTGGTTTAACTCTTCTCTGAACGAGATCGCTTAGCAATTTTGAAGGAAGATGAGGAGGGCAAAAGAAGAATGAGAAAGACAACAGGACGACAACGACGACGAAGGAAAAAGAGGCGACGACGACGATGGAGACGTAGACGAAGAAGAGGAAAAGAAGAAGAAAGAATAAAAACAATGAAAGATGGGATTACAAAAAAAAAAAAAAAAAACACTATTAATCGTTGTCAAAGATGAAACACAGGAGACTGAAGGAAAGGACTGAAGGACACCTGAGGAAGAATGGGAAGAGGAAGATTAGAGCGCCACAAGAGGATGATGTCGTCACCCTTGAAAATAAACGGAGTTATTTTTAGACAGTTTCTGGATCTTCTGCTTAAACACATTTTTCTTCACATGGCGCAGATATCTGTTCCTAGGGTTGTCTTTGTCCTGGTCAGGGTGTGAGTGGTCAAGAAATTTGCTTCAACTTTTTTTTTTTTTTTTTTAAGTAAAAAAAAAAAAAGAAAAAAGCTTTGTCAAAATGAGTGGTTTAAATTTTTGCCTCAGCCTATATGTGTTTATAAGAAAATTATTATTTTTTTTAGCTTCGATTCCTTCCCCTGAAAGTAAAAAAAAAAAAAAAAAAGTTATGGCTTAACGATTAATAAAATAATGGTGACAATATACAGGAAGCTGAATAACTCAGTGACTGCCCTTAACTTTATATCATTACGTATTTTAATATCTAATTCAGTTTGGATTTTCATATGATAGAGAATATTATGTGTTTTCAGTATTTTATATTATTTATTTATTTATTTATTTATTTATTTATTTATTTTTGAGTTTTCTGTGCTATTATTCTCCAGTATCATTTTTTTTTTCGTAATATGTTTCCCTAGTTCGTTTCGTTTATTTTTTCATTCTATCATTCATTTTATTTCCTTCTCCTCGGTTGTCGAA
>NC_087157.1:24383115-24435615 GCF_035594125.1 Scylla paramamosain
ACACACACACACACACACACACACACACACACACACACACACACACACACACACACATTTATAGATAGGTTAATAGTTAACTAAATGCATAAATGGATAGATAGGTGTATATATGAATTAATAGATAAATGGATGAATAGATAGGTAAATGGATTAACTCATAAATAGGAATAGGTGAATAGATAGACAGATAGATAGGTAGAAATATAGCCAGATAAATAAATAGATGAATACATAGATAAATAGAAGGACAGATGAGTGATTACTGACAAACCCTGAAAGCACACATACACAGATAAATATACAGATAGATAAATATTCTTTGACCCTCCCTTCCCAAACACGCAATTCTTTTCCTATCTGGTACACATCGCTCTGTTAGTCACGCCACACTCTAGTAAACTCCTTAGTGTAATATACAATACCTTCATACAAGACCCCCTTAAGCTGGGCCACTCAAGAATCTCGTAGGAGTGTTATTGTGTGTATTTTTTGCTATAGTAGTTTTTCTGGACCGTGTTCCTATGTCTGGAGCTTTCAGTACGTTGGTGATTTATTGTGTAGGGCAGTAGGAATATAAGTCTCTTTCTATATATCTCTTTCTTGTAGGGAGAATCTATTACGTTTATCGAGGGAATGCCTCTCTACCTTCCTCAACTATCTACTTCTCTGTCTCCTCGCTCCCTCCTCCCTCCTGGTGTCCTGCCAATTTACCTACCAACCTACATACCTACACACACACACACACACACACACACACACACTCACACACACACACACACACACACACACACACACACACTAATCTTTCTTTTTTTCGCAGTAAATCTCCGAAGCATCATGTGAAAAAAAAGTCACGTTATGAGAGAGAGAGAGAGAGAGAGAGAGAGAGAGAGAGAGAGAGAGAGAGAGAGAGAGAGAGAGAGAGAGATTGAAACGTATCTCATATTATCACTATTACTTATCGCTATCACTTTTTACGAGCGTCGAGGCTGTTACTCCCCCCTCTCTCCCCTCTCCTCTCTCCCCTGTCCCCATTCCCTTCTCTCCCCTCACCCTTCCTTCTAGGTGACATCTTCTCTCCTCTAGTTTCTCTCTCACCCTTACTCTCCTCCCTACCTGACTGTCGTGGGAGGAGGAGGAGGAGGAGGAGGAGGAGGAGAAGGAGGAAGATGGAGGAGGAGGAGGAGGAGGAGAAACTAAAAAGGTGATGACCAGGTTTATTTATTAACTTATCTGTTTATCTATTTTATTTATTCATTTATTAGTTATTTATTCAAGATGGTTTGTACTTTCCGATTCTCTCTCTCTCTCTCTCTCTCTCTCTCTCTCTCTCTCTCTCTCTCTCTCTCTCTCTCTCTCTCTCTCTCTCTCTTCCCCCCCTTCCAAAGCTACACATTCTATTAATCAAACAATCTTTTCAGGCAGACAAGCACACAACATTTTACACAACAAAAATATATATAAAAAAGTCAAAGAAAAATCACACACACACACACACACACACACACACACACACACACACACACACGAAAGTGGACAAACAGTTGAAAAAATTGAAAAAAAAAAAGGGAAAAAACTCGCTCGTAAATCATGTTGGTGTTTGTGAAAGCTTCGGTCTCGCTCTCTTTCTATTTCCTTCTTATTTACTTGCGGGGAACAAAACCACACTGGATATCCCTTCTTGTTTTGTGTGGTTGACAAGGAAGACTGGAAAGGAAGAAGGAAATGGGCGGGAGGGATGGATAGAGAAGGTGTTGGAGGAGGAAGAGTAGGGGGAGAATTGGATAGATTGGGAAGGATGGAGAGAAAGTGGGTTGGAGAAGGAAGAAGAGGAGGGATAGATAAGAAGGATGTTGGAGTAGGAAGGAAAGGTGATAGACATGGATAGAAAATTGTTTGGAAATGAAAGACGAGGAGGAAGGATGGATAGAAAATGGATCGAGGAGGAAGAAGAGAGAGAGGGATAGATAGTAAGGGTTGGAAAAAAGAAGGAGAGGGATGGATAGAAAGGAGCTGGAGGAGAAGAAGGAGAAAGGACGGACAGAAAGGGGCTGAGGAAAGAAGAGGAAGAGGAGGAATAGATAAGAATCGATTTAGAGGAGGAGGAGGAGGAAGGCGAAGCATTGATAGAAAGAGATTGGAAAAGAATAGGAACTGTAGGGATGGATAGAAAGGGATTGGAGGAGGGAGAGGAAGAGGAGGAGGAGGAGGAGGAGGAGGATGGGAGAAAAAGGAAAGGAATGGGGCAGGAATAGGAACAGGAGCAACTAGGAGGTATTGGTATAGGGGAAGAGAAAGTAGAAGAGGTAGAGGATTGGAGTAAGGATAAATATTGAAAGGCTGATGATTAGGAGGATGAGAAGGACGAGGAGGACGAGAAGAACGAGGTGTAGTCGTAGCAATAATGATGATGATGATGATGATGATGATGATGCGGGTGACGATATTACTAGAACAACTACTGCTACTTCTACTACTACTACTAGTACTATCGGCAATAATAATAATAATAATAATAATAATAATAATAATAATAATAATGATAATAATGATAATAATAATACAATTATAATGATAATAATAGAGAAGAAGAGGAGAAGAATGAGAAAGAGGAGGAGGAGGAGGAGGAGAAGGAGGCGGAGGAGGAGGATAAAGATAAGGAATAGGAGGAGAAGGAGGAGGAGGAGGATAAAGATAAGGAAGCGGAGGAGGAGGAGGAGGATGAGGAGGAGGAAGAGAAGGATTACCACGAAGAGGACATCAAAGCAACCAGCAACAAGAAGGAGGAAGAGGAGACAGAGGAAAGGAATATGAACAGACAGACATAAACAGACCGAGAAAGACAGCCAGCCATCCAGAGAGAGAGAGAGAGAGAGAGAGAGAGAGAGAGAGAGAGAGAGAGAGAGAGAGAGAGAGAGAGAGAGAGAGAGCTAAGCTGGACTCAGTGACCAGCAAATTACCGTCCAGTGTCCGGGAGTCTTGAAGCGTGATATGGAAGGGGACGAACAGTCTTCTCCTCCTCCTCCTCCTCCTCCTCCTCCTCCTCCTCCTCCTCCTCCTCCTCCTCCTCCTCTTCCTCTCCCCCCCTCCTCCTCCTCCTCCGTGACCTCCCCTCGCGCTGACCTCATTTTCCGGGGTCCTACACACGTCCGGGGCGCCGCGTGCAGCTGCCTCACCTGCCCACCTGGCGTGGCTGATGGCGCCGCCCTACCTGACCAGGCGGGGGCATGGAAGGGGGGAGGAAGGAGGGAAAAAGAGGAAAAGGAGGGACAGAGGCAAGGGAAGGTAAGGCGTGGAGAGGCCTGGAGGGAGAAAAGGAGAGAGGAGGAGGAAAAAGTGTCAGAGGGAAGGAAGGAAAGGCGTGGTGGGGTGTAGAAGGGAAGAGAGAAAGCATGAAAGGACAGGAGGAGAGAAAAGGGTTGGAGTAGTATGGAGGAGGAGAGGGCGTGGGGGGACAGGAGGAAGAAAAGGTGTGGAGGGACTGGGGGAAGGGAAGAGCAGGAAGTGTGGAGGGAAAGAACGAAGAAAAAAAAAATACAGAGGGAGGAGGGAAGGAAAGGCTTTGTGGTGTGGAGAGGAGAAAAAAAGGGTTAGACAGAAATAAGGAGTTTAGGGACGCAGGAAGGAGGAAAAGGCGTGGAGGGGGAAAAGGAAGGCGTTGAATAATGGCGTTAAGGAGGTAAAGGTGTTAAGGGACTGAAGCAAGGCGTTGAGGAAAGGAAAGAAAGAAAGAGGAGAAATAAGAAGGTGTTGAGGGGCAGATAAGAGAAAACAGGGAAGAGACAGAATGACGGTGTTGAGGGGCGGAGAGAACGATGAAAAGTATATATGGGGAAACAAAAGGTGGAAAGATTAGAGAAGAAGGGTTTAAGACTGAGGAAGAGATGAATGCAAGAAATGAGGTGGAGAGGGAATGGACAGGAGGGAGGGACCGGGAGGATAGAGAGAAGGGAAGGCGTGCATGGTGGCAGATAAGAAGGAAGGTTGTAAAAGGAAGGATTGAAAGTAAGGTGAAAAGAATGAGGGGAAGAAAGGAAAGCATTGATGGAGGGTTGGAGATAAGAGATGAGAGGGGGACTGGTGAGAGATTGAGGAATTGTGAGAAAGAAGAGATTAGAGAAGGGTGAGATGAAGAAATGGGAGTGAAGGAAGAGATGAGTGGAGGAGGTGGTGAGAGATGGAGAAATGGAGGAAAGGAGGAAAGGAGGATATTTGTACTGGAGGAGGAAGAGGAGGAAGAGGAAAGGTAACAAAAGAAAAAAAAGATGAAAGACAAGGAAAAAGAAAAAGACTGGGGGGGACAATAAAACTATTTTGTACTATTCCAGAAAAAAATCAAGAAAATACTGGAAGAATAAAAGGAAAAGAAAGAAGCACTTGCAGTATTATTTTGTTCCTTTCACCGTCGCAGAAGAAAGAGAAAAAAAAACTAAGAGAAAGCCATAGAAAATGAAAAAAAGAGAAGAAAAGACGAAAACACGTGCAGTATTAGTTTATTTCACCATTCCAGAAGAAAGCTAAGAGAAAGTTACACAAAAAAATGAAGAAAAGAAAAGAAAAAAAACAAGTGTAGCATTAGTTTTATGTTGATTTCACCGTCCCAACAAAGAAAAAGGAAAATGACAGAAAAATGGATAAAAAAAAGAAAAAAGGGAAAAACAGATGTAGTAGTAGTTTATGTTCATTTCACCGTCTCTGAAGAAAGAAAAACTAAGAAATATAATTGAAAAAATAAATAGTACAAAAAAAGATGCAGTACTAGCTCAGCTCCATTCAAGGAAAAAAAAAAGGTAAAAATAGTATCCTAAATAAAAACTATGAAAAAAAAACGATTCAGTACCACTTTACGTTCATCCCAGAGAGAGAGAGAGAGAGAGAGAGAGAGAGAGAGAGAGAGAGAGAGAGAGAGAGAGAGAGAGAGAGAGAGAGAGAGAGAGAGAAACATGATTGAAAAACGAAAAAAAAAAAAAACATGCACTACTGGTTTATGTTGATGCAAGAAAATATGGAAGAAAACAATAGAAAAAAAAAAGCAACGAAAACAAACAGATGCAGCTCAGGTTTATGCCCACATCTCCTGAATGATGACTACACTGGTTCATTTTTTCCTGGTTCCCTTCTTGTCTTGTATCTCACGCGGACTGGGTGATTGGCGTGCCCTGGGGCCTGCCTGACGCTGCTGTGTGGGCGGAGAGGCTCCAGCACGCCACGCCCGTCACTCTGTCTTGTACACACTTAACCTTCCGCCCGTCCATATCAGAGTGACAGCAACCACCGCGCGCTGTACACTGCCTGGTTTGAATTCATTGTGGTTTTTGTTTTACTATTTTATTTTTGTTTTGTTTTGTTTTATTTTTCGTTCTTGTCTCGTCTCGTGCTTTCTTGTTTTGATTTTGATATTTTTTTTTCGTCTTGTCAGTTTTCCGTTCCTCTTTCGTTTCTTCTCTGTTTGTTCCTCTCCTCTTATCATCATTCAATATCCATATTTGTTCTTCCTCTGTTTTCCTTTCTACGTATTATTGATTTTCTTTCTTCTTTCGTTTCCTCTGCTTTCCTTTCCCCTCTTACAATCTTTTCTTTTATCTTTCATCCCCTCTGTTTCCCCTCCCCCTCTTATCTATCATCTTCCCCTTTTCCTCTCCCCTCTACTTTTCATCCCCTCTTATCACCTTTCCTCCCCTCAATGTCCCCTTTACGTTTCCCTCTCCTTCTCTTTCTTTGATTTCTCCCTCCCACTCTCGACTCTTTCCATTCCGTAGTTCCCGTAGCATCCTTTCCTCTCTACCTCCCCTTACATCACCCTTCTCCCTGTCCTCCTGTTACCCCGACTCCCCCTCCCGTCCCCTTGCCCTTTCATCCCGCCTTCCCCTCCCAAGATATACAGCAGAAGTCCGCGCCTCGTGACACGGAAAAATAGTGGCCGCCCCGGCATCCTCTGCAGATGTTAATGGCAGTTCAGTGAAGACAGATAGCATGTGAGAGAGAGAGAGAGAGAGAGAGAGAGAGAGAGAGAGAGAGAGAGAGAGAGAGAGAGAGAGAGAGAGAGAGATGAGCTCTCTCTCTCTCTCTCGCGACGGATAACCTTGCCGCTTCTTAGGTTATGTAAGATTCCCTCCCTCCTCCTCCTCCTCCTCCTCCTCCTCCTCCTCCTCCTCCTCCTCCTCCTCCTCCTCCTCCTCCTCCTGTATCTCCTCATACCTTCCTTCAACATTTGTATTTGTAAATTTAATTTCAGCATGTTAATAAAAATATCAGGTTCTCCTTTGATGGATTTCTACAGTCTTACATTTCCCGCCCTCCTCGCTTTAAGAACAGCGCTTGAAATGTTCCGTTGTCTATTGTTCGAAAAGAAGCAACGAGGACACGTAATGCTTCTCCTCTAGATGATTTGTTATCCTGATGCCGCCCTTCACTTGGAATTCCAGAGTTCAGCTTTTTGAAACACTAGCATGCCTGTGTGACAAAAATGTTGATATCACTGGTTATTCCCTCACTGAACCAGGATGAAATTTTGGGGTCTCAGGTTGTGTTGTGATTCAGTGGGACGCAAAGAGAAGTGTGCTTCGTGAGGTGAATGTTGTGTAATTGTTGTGTTTTTTTCCTTTGTTTATTTTGTTGATTTTTATGATTCCTCACTTGGAGGAGTCTGATTCTCTGCTTGGGTCTGTAACAGTGCTGTGGTTTTCTCTTAATGCTCTGGAATAGGTTTTACAACAACAACAACAACGTCAACAACATTAATCTCAACAACAACTACTACTACTACTATTACTACTACTACTACTACTACTACTACTACTACTACTACTACTTTCTATATGAGAGGTGCTTTGGCCAAAGACAACAAAAGCTGAAATAAGTCCCATTGACGGTGCCAGTCCCTTAATCGAAATCTGGTCCAAGTTACTACTGCTTCTACAACAACAACAACAACAACAACAACAACAACAACAACAACAACAACAACAACAACAACAACAACAACAACAACAACAACAACAACAACAACAACAACAACAACAACTACTACTACTACTACTACTACTACTACTACTACTACTAATACCACTACTTTTTTTTTTATGTAGGAGGGACACTGGCCAAGGGCAACAAAAATCCAATAAAAAAAAAAAAAAAAGCCCACTGAGATGCCGGTCCCCGAATAGGATCCGAAGCGGTCGTCAAAAATTGAAGGATAAATATCTTGAAACCTCTCTCTTGAAGGTGTTGAAGTCATAGGAAGGTGGAAATACAGAAGCAGGCAGAGAGTCCCAGAGTTTATCAGAGAAAGGGATGAATGACTAAGAATACTGTTTAATTCTAGCATTAGAGAGGTGGATAGAATAAGAGTGAGAGAAAAAAGAAAGTCTTGTGTAGCGAGGCTGCGGGAGGAGGGGAGGCCTGCAGTTAGCAAGATCAGAAGAGCAGTTAGCATGGAAATAGCGGTAGAAGATACCTAGAGATGCAACACTGCGGCGATGAAAAAGAGTTTGAAGACAGTCAATTGGAGGAGATGAGTTAATGAGACGAAAAGCTTTTGATTCCACCCTGTCTAAAAGAGTTGTATGAGTGGAAACCCCCTCCAGATACGCGAAGCATACTCCATGCATGGACGGATAAGGCCCTTTTACAGAATTAGCAGCTGGGGGAGGGGGATGAGAAAAACTTGCCGAGACGTCTTTGCTACTACTACTACTACTACTACTACTACTACTACTACTACTACTACTACTACTACTAATACTACTACTACTACTACTACTGCTGCTGCTGCTACTAATACAATTATTACTTCTACCCAACTACTACTACTTCATCTACCAGTGCCTCACAAAATTCACTAAGTAACCCTCTTACAACAAAAGAGCGGTTTGAGCTGATAACAACCTCTTATCTACGTATATATACCTACGGAAAATATGATCACCACAATCACACCTATACACAGCCCATCCCACAGAAGAGACAGAGTTATTTTGTGTCTCGCCCACTCATGTCCTTATCATTCTTCAGTTCTTCTCCTTCATGTTTACACTTACCCCAGACTCACAGACTCATCCAAGAGGCGCTCATTTCTTTCCGCGACACTTACACATGAAACAGTGCAGTTGGTCTTGAACTCACTGTCTTGTGTAGATGTGTGCTTTCTTGTACTTGGTTTCGTTTTCTACCGAGGAGTAACTAAAAAAAAAAAAAAGAACGTTCTTTTTTAGTTTTCTTTTTTTTTCCCGTCTTTCTTTTCTTTTCCTTCTTTTCTTGTTCTTGTTTTTCTTGTTCTTGTTCTTTTTCTTATTGTTCTTGTTTTTCTTTTTTTTTTCTTTTCTTCTTCGATTTATTATATATGCTTTCATTATCAGACTTGTTGTTGATTTATTTAACGTTTAGTTAATTAATTAATTAGCTAATTCACTTAGGCGTTCACTTCTCAAATTACGTATTGAGAAGAACAGGTGTGAAATTCAAGTATCATTTCCGTCTTTGCTAGATTAAAAATTTTACATTAATATTTCCTTATTTATATAATATTCTTTTCCTTTTATTATCCATTCCGGCTTTGTGTTGGGGAAAAGGTTGGTTGGTGGGGAGAATTATTCTTATTTTTTTCTATTCTGTTCTCATACTGGTTGCGAATATATGTAGAATGACTTGTTTCCTCATGTCTGGAACTTTGTTATAAGCCATCAGACTTCCTGCCAGGTGATATTCCTGTTTGTGTGCTCTTCGTCTCCATCCCCCTTTTCCTCTTCGTCCTCCTCGTCCTCTTCGTCTCCTCATCCCCTCCGTTGCTGCGGGAGCCTGGAATTGGAGGCAGTAAGAATGCGAGGGAAAAGTGTTAGATAAATGAGGAAAGCAGGGAATCCATCTCTGTGTCTGGGGGATTTTTAGCTACTCTTGTGTTTGTCTTATTGATCCTGCTGGCCATTCCATCATTCTGTGTGTGTGTGTGTGTGTGTGTGTGTGTGTGTGTGTGTGTGTGTGTGTGTGTGTGTGTGTGTGTGTGTGTGTGTGTGTGTGTGTGTGTGTTTGCCTGTGTGTCTGTCTCTCTCTATGTATGTGTCTCGTAACTGGTTTACATGCTTTATATAACTTTTTGAATTCATACCTAGAAGAACTCGGCCCACAATATTATATGCAATATTATATACAGTGTGTTGCGTCACGTCCTGAGAGGGAAGCAGAAGATGAATGTAGCAGCAGGTCGGGGAGAGTACTGCGCCGTCCTTATTTGCTTTTCATCATCTTCCGCGGCTTGGTGTTCATCCCTGGGACTCGAGGCGTTATTATGAAACACGTCCATGGCCGTATCTCCTGTCACCGGGGACTGCGGACTGTCTTGTACTCACAAGTTTGTTACTAAAGGACACCTTCTCATGTACCTTTCAGCGACTAATGGCGGCTGACACGCGTGGCATCCCCATAGTTATGACCCGCAGAAGTGAAGAGTAATGGATGTGTAATCAGGGGTGGCAGGGCTTATCACACTGCAGCAGCCGCGAGACGCGACACGGCATCTCATCCAGCCCAGCGTGTGTCTTGAGGTGGCAGACACCCGCGTCAGGCAGCGCAGAAAAGATAAGCCTTATTTGAAGAGGGATATTCCCTATTTGTCGCAGAAACTTGCTGCCTTGTGTAAAAAAGATACACCGAGTGAAGGGTACCGGCCGGCGTGTCTCTGTTTCTTCCAGGGACGATGACTTCATCCTGTAGGAACAGTAGCGACACCATCAAACACACAACACTAGAAGAGATGTCCCTGAAATTCACTCTTTCCTCGACTGTCTGTCTTTCACCAAGGGAATAGGGGACCAGGACTCCGCTCTGTTCCTGGGGATGGACTGTGCTGGTCAAAATGTACATGTACTCTGCTCTTAAACATTACTCAGCTGCTGGCCAGTTTTGATCACCTACAATTCCAACATCTTGTATCGACGGCGTGATGAACAAACATATATTCATTAGCACATATCAAGGTCGTGGATAATTGTTGAAGAGGATCATTCATGTATATATAGTCTTTAAGACCACAATTTGTATAATCCCGTGTGCAAGTGAGGCCTCCAGATTGTGAGGCGCACAAACTTATCTATTAATGACCATCGGGAGATTCCTTAACGCGGGGATGGCTAGAAAAAAAAAAAAAAAAAGAATCGTTTCCTTGATTCCGCTGATTCATATTTTCCAGGAGCCGTCAGAGGCTACTGTATGATGTTAAGGCCGTGATCTAGGACCTGCGGGATTTATGTGCCTTAGATGAGTGGGTCTAGTGGGTGATGGATGTGCTGGTCTAAAGCTGACCTGTTGGCTTCTGTCGTGCTGGAGACGTTGCCTGCCCTGCGCCTTTGTCCTTGAAAAATCTCCCCCACTACACGGAAATGGGGCAGCATTTTCTTGGGTCAGATGTGGAATTTTTCACGTGAGCGGCGATCATGCGAGCCTCGTGCAGCACAGGCAGGCGGGTCTTTCTTTCCTCCAGCAGCAGTCAGGAGCGAAAACTCTTAAGAGGTTGTAGCAGTCTCGTGTTTTAGGACCCGAGGGACCTGCCGCTGTCCTGACGCCTGCCCTTCTCAACAGGTGTTCACTTTGTACCCGTGTGTGTTCGTCATTCCAACACGCCACATTTTGCAGCAGCTTGGTGGACTCCCGGGAGTGCCTGCGGGCATTTTGTGAAAGTCAGTCTGTAGTTTTGCACATTCCTTGCTTTTTCGTGGTTGCTGTGTCTGTAACATTGGAAGGGGGAGGGATGAAGGTTTCTCTCTCTCTCTCTCTCTCTCTCTCTCTCTCTCTCTCTCTCTCTCTCTCTCTCTCTCTCTCTCTCTCTCTCTCTCTCTCTCTCTCTCTCTCTCTCTCTCTAACAATGGAAGGGAACGGGATATCTCTCTCTCTCTCTCTCTCTCTCTCTCTCTCTCTCTCTCTCTCTCTCTCTCTCTCTCTCTCTCTCTCTCTCTCTCTCTGTGTGTGTGTGTGTGTGTGTGTGTGTGTGTGTGTGTGTGTGTGTGTGTGTGTGTGTGTGTGTGTGTGTTCAATGGTGAACTAATATGTAATTTATATCTATTAATAATAGAGTTAAAAAAAACGCAAATATAAAGAAAATATTTGATTAAAAGCTCGAGGCAAAATTACACACACACACACACACACACACACACACACACAGAAAGAGAAGAGAACCAAACTGGCATAGCAGTAAGAAAAGCTCACTAATATTAAGCTGTGATTTACAAGCGAGTCAACATTTACAAAATATTTTTCCCTCACTGTGTTGAGGGTTGCATAAGATCCCGTGATGGTGTGTGTTCCGGAGGTGTGTTACCGGTGCGTGATAAGACCCCGAGCTACCTGTCGAGCCCGGGAGCATTAATTAACCGGCAAAGGTGAACTCGTCAAGGAAAAAGTTGGTGGCACAGGTGAGCGAAAAAGAGAAGCGAGGAAAGAGAGGGAAAGGTAGATTGGGAGACGAGAAAAATGAAGGCGGTGTATCTGCCATTATTTTTTTCTTATTTCTTTTGTCTCGTCCTCTTCTTCGTCGACGAAATTGCTCTCATCGTCATCGTTTTTAAATCTCTTCGTCTTTCATATTTTTTTTTTTTTTAGTTAGGAATGACATTAAATTTTTTCCACCTCTTCCTCCTCCACCTCGTCGTCCTTCTCCCATCCATCATCGTCCCTCCTCTGCATCAATCTCCCTCCATCTCCCTCCATCACACTGGAGGAATATTCCTGCCAAATTCCATCAGCTCCTCCATCCATTTGTTGGCTTCACTTGGCCCTCTTTTACCTTCCATTTCACCCTCCCTTTGCTCTCTCTCTCTCTCTCTCTCTCTCTCTCTCTCTCTCTCTCTCTCTCTCTCTCTCTCTCTCTCTCTCTGCTTTTGTCATCTTTTTATTTTTTCTCTTTTTTTCTTCTTCGTCGTCATCGATGTCTTAGCCGTCTTCGTCTTGTTCTCCTCCACTTCCTCTTTCTCCTCCTCCTCCTCCTCCTCCTCCTCCTCTTATTCCTTTATGTGTGTCGCCCCATCTTCCCTCCTTGCTCATTCTTCATGTATTTACTCCTCTCTCCCTCTCTCCCCTCCCAGTTACTTGTTATTTCCGCCTTTCTTATTCACTTGTTTCTCTCGCCGCTTCGTCCCTCCCATCCATCTTCCTTCCTCTTCGCCTTGGCTGCTCTTTCTTCTATTTCTCCTTTATCTTTGTCGCTGTGTCTGTGTATGCACACGCGCGCGCTAGTGTGTGTGTGTATGTATGTGTGTGTGTGTGTGTGTGTGTGTGTGTGTGTGTGTGTGTGTGTGTGTGTGTGTGTGTGTGGCTTTAGTCATCATCTGCAAAATTTTCATAGTATATTTATTTTTTTTTTTGGAGTGTCGATCATGTAATTATGTTTTTTATATTTACTTTCTACTTTTTCTTCCTTGGGTTTGTTTTGTTTTAGTGTTTGCTTTACGTGTACGCGTGTATATATATTGACTAACACACACACACACACACACCCACAGCTATATATATAAGTTAGGGGCCTTTCTGTCTGTCTATCTGTTTGTCTGTCTGTGTGTCTGTCTGTCTGTCTGTATATATGTACAAGTATGTATGTATGTACGTAAATTTGTGACAGCGGCAGTGGTTGGCTCATTACTATTCATAGGAAAATACGCATAAAAGAATTGGAATCAAATGCAGGTGACGCGTATATTTGAGTCTGGAAATGAGCGCGTTCGATAATGTCTGACAAGCGCTGTATATTAACCAGCGCTGTTTGTTCCCACGGTTGCGCTTTTTTTCCCACAACACTGGCTAAATCTCACCACCTCAACTAACACTTCAGTCTGACTTTTACATATTAACTAAGCACCCAGACGAAACTAATACGATAGTCATGTGAATTTTAAGTGGATATTTGCGGGGTAGAAGTCTGATGTGGTAATTTAAAAAGGTGTGAGAAGTGCGGTGGTAGTGTTGAGAGTGGCGGTAGCCTGTTGTGGCGTGCGGTGTGTGGTGTGAATGTGGCATATGACAACAGTTAGGTTAATTTGCCTGGGAGTCCATTGCAAGTCTTTTGTCGACGCAGAGGAGTGAGGAAAATAACCTGCTGGCACAAAGCATGTTTTCGAATCTGTCTTGATGGAGACTAAAAAAAAAAAAAACATAATTGCATCCCAGGAATTCTCTTTTCTACACACACACACACACACACACACACACACACACACACACACACACACACACACACACACACACACACACACACACACACACAAAACACAGACACACACACACACACACACACACACACACACACACACACACACACACACACGGTTTCCTGATTTGACTACATGGCAATAGATACATTTGCATGAGCTACAGTATAGTAAAGATGTGTTTTTGCTTTTACTCGTGTTACAAGAAGTTGGTGGGCGCAGCGAAGTATTGTAGCGGACTTGAAATTCTCTCTCTCTCTCTCTCTCTCTCTCTCTCTCTCTCTCTCTCTCTCTCTCTCTCTCTCTCTCTCTCTCTCTCTGGTATCACTAATCAAATCACAACTGCGTTTCACAATTTCCAAATCAATATCAATACCCTCTTACGTTTCGCAGAACGCTTTTGGCTCTGACGTCACCTCCACCTCCACCACCACCACCACCACCACCACCACCCTCCGTCATTCCCCATCACCAAGAAGCAAGAAATCATCGCAACCTTGAAACTGTCACACATGCATACACCCAACCTCCTTAAATCCACGAACTACACACACACACACGCACACACACACTGCACTTTTGAGATCTAGCGAACTAAGCAGGCAACGAACACTGTTGCTTCACGAGTATACCTTTAAATCACGACACACACATACACACACACACACACACACACACACACACACACACACACACACACGGGATAGAAATAGGAAATGCAGGTGGAATGTTCAGGTATTGTTGAAAGTGTAACAAACGGTGTGTTTTTCAAGTTTTTTTCTGTTTTTTTTTGTCACTTTTCTTTTTACTTCCTCTGTCATCTGTCTGTTTGTCCGCTTACCTGTATAAATGCGTCTGTCTCTTCCCTGTCTGATTGTCAATATTTGAGACATTTTCCTAGAATAAAGGTATAAGAAATGACGTGTTTTTCCAGAGATATGTTTGTTTTTAGACCAATAACGTCTAGCTGTCTGTCTGTCTGGCTGGCAGTATCTCTCTCTCTCTCTCTCTCTCTCTCTCTCTCTCTCTCTCTCTCTCTCTCTCTCTCTCTCTCTCTCTCTCTCTCTCTCTCTCTCTCTCTCTCTCTGGTATCCATTGCTTTAAGGTTTCAATAACACTGCGCTCTAAACCTTTTGTTGAAGATCGTCGTTTGTTCGTTCGTTTTTTTCTTTTTTGCAGAAGTCTTATCATTATAAAGACCCGGATGGAAGGAACGAGGAAGTAAAAGATCGTTTTCTGGCTGTTAACAATATGTGAGAGAGAGAGAGAGAGAGAGAGAGAGAGAGAGAGAGAGAGAGAGAGAGAGAGAGAGAGAAACGAGATGGTCTAGTGGAAGAGAAAGAACGATTCGTCTTTTTTATGTCCAATATCAGCTGGTTGTAGGGAAATGCTCCGCCTCCTCTTGTGCTGGATGGAGAGAGAGAGAGAGAGAGAGAGAGAGAGAGAGAGAGAGAGAGAGAGAGAGAGAGAGAGAGAGAGAGAGAGAGAGAGAGAGAGAGAGAGAGAGACTACAGGGATAGGTATAACAAAAAGGCCCAAAAAACCAGGGGGAAAAAAGGGAAAGAAAAGAGACAAAAAACAGGAGAAGGACAAGGAAGAATGGGAGGCAGAATTATCCACTTTTACAGAAAAAGACTTAAAGATCGTGAATGTGGAAGGGAAAAAGGGAAATAAAGGAGGTAAAAAAAAAGAGGAGGAAGTGGACAAGGAATAATGGGAAGCAGAATTATCCACCTGAACTCACTGGAACTCATAAGCAATAGACCCGCTGGGATGAGAGAAGCCAGAAAATTTCTAACTTCCACTAGTAGCGCCTCTCCCTCTCCCTAGTCTCTGCCCTCCCTTCTTGCCGCCTCTCTCCCTTTCTCCCTCACTCACCACGTAAAAAAGTTAAGGAAACTCCCCCAAACTAATAGTCACTGACACGATCTCTTGCACACGCCACCCCGCGCACCAACTCACACCAAACTCACGCCGCCCATTTGAAACTGAACAAAACAGAGGCCCGGAGTGCGCCTGGAAAGTTGCGGAAACAAACTAGTATTAGTCGTATTCTTTCGGGGACTTCTCGTGTACTCTGAGAATCTTACGTACGTGGCAAGTCGTGTTTCCTCCTGGACTGCCTGAATGCTGGAAAGTCATTTAGTTAGTGCTCAGTATTCGCGGTTTGGTTCCTTAAATTTTTCTTTGTTGTTGTTCTCCTTTGTTAACATTCAGAGCACTGCAAGACATTTGTTTGCATAGATACACAGACAGACAGACAGACAGACAGATAGACAGACAGATACACACTCACACACACACACACACACACACACACACACACACACACACACACACACACACACACACACACACACACACACACACAAAGACACACACACATACACGAGAGAGAGAGAGAGAGAGAGAGAGAGAGAGAGAGAGAGAGAGAGAGAGAGAGAGAGAGAGAGAGAGAGAGAGAGAGAATGGGGAGTTTGATATTTTTTTTTATGCTAAAGAACATTTTAAGAGACTGTAATAAAAGAAATATATCAAAAAAGCGTTGTAGATGATTAGGGAAACGAGAAAGCTCTAATAGTGAAAGGCTTCAAGAGTTATTTCTATTCTTTTAATTTTCATTTTTCTCCGTAATCACATGAAGATCCTCCTGTTCAGCTATTTTGTGGTGGACTAGTTTAATCAAGTTAGTCTAAGTTAGGTTACCTAATATATTCTAATCTCAACTATATTATCAGTATCTTAAGTAACTTAACATAACGTAACACAGCTTAAGAAAATCTAACCTAATTTGACCAAACCTAACCTAACCTAACCTAATCCAACCTAACCCAACCCAACTAAAGAAAATATAACCTAATCTAACTTAACCCAACCTAAAGTAACCTATCCTAACCTAATCTAACCTAAGAACACATAGCTTAATCAAACCTAACCTAACCTAACCTCACCACTGAAAAAAAAAGGGGATGTCTGACCTACATGTAATCCTTTAGCTAATTACAATAAAGTTTAGAAAAAGTGACATATCTAAGCAAAATCACTGCAACTCTCTCCTCTCTGACAACGATGCTGAGAACACACCGCAAGACGTGAAATATTCTTGGTCAGACTTTCAGTATTCCCAGGATCTTTAGTTATATGCAGCAGGACTTTCCAGAAGTTCGTGAATATTCCTTAAATACAAGTGGCTGGATATTTTAAGTGGCTGGGACAAGGTTCGGACAGAAAAGAAGAGTGAAAGAGATGGACGAGGAAAAATTAAAGCGGTGAGAGAGAGAGAGAGAGAGAGAGAGAGAGAGAGAGAGAGAGAGAGAGAGAGAGAGAGAGAGAGAGAGAGAGAGAGAGAGAGAGAGAGAGACTGAGACTGAAGGTAAGTGTCAGCAAAAAGAAGATGGTGTGGAAGAAATATCGAAAAAAAGAGGGAGGAAAGAGGAAATGGAGGAATGGAGATAAGGGAAAGAGAGGATGTGCCAGCCAAGAGGAAGAGGAGGAGGAAGAGGAGGAGGAGGAAGAGGAGGAGGAGGAGGAGGTGGAGAGGCAGGGAGCGAGGAAATAAGTAAGGTATGAAAGAAGAAAAAGGTTGAAAAGGAGAGTAAGCGAATGAGTGAGTGAGTGGGTGAGTGAGTGAGATAGAGAGAGTGAGCAAGTTAGTAAAAGAGTGAACACATAAGTGAAAAAAAATGAGTGAATGAAAAAGTTGATACTGGAGTGAGAAATACTGACACAAGAGAGAGAGAGAGAACTGGAGTGAGAAATACTGACAGGAGAGAGAGAGAGAGAGAGAGAGAGAGAGAGAGAGAGAGAGAGAGAGAGAGAGAGAGAGAGAGAGAGAGAGAGAGAGAGAGAGAGAGAGAGAGAGAGAAGCAAGGAAAGCCAAATATGTATAGTGATATTAGAAGAGAGAGAGAGAAGAGAGAAGCGATATGAGAGAGAGAGAGAGAGAGAGAGAGAGAGAGAGAGAGAGAGAGAGAGAGAGAGAGAGAGAGAGAGAGAGAGAGAGAGAGAGAGAGAGAGAGAGAGAGAGACGTTGGATAAGAGGGTGAAGTTGAATGCTTAAGGGTGGAGGTGAGAGGCGAACGGAGAGGGAGGAGGAGGAGGAAGAACAGTAGTAATAGTAGTGAGAGAGGGAGGAGGAGGAGGAGGAAGGAGGCAAGCAAGATAAGAGCATGGAGGTGTAAGGGCGGTGAGTGTCTCTCTAGTGGCGAGAATAGGAATCAAGATTGCAAGGGTGTTAGTCCAGTGTTAGTAGAGAAGATGGGATTTTCAACTGTGAGGGAAGGAAGGAAGCAAGGAAGGTTACCATATGTACAATAGAGAACTGCAGAACGGATAAATGAACGGCAAAAAAAACAGAGGAGGGGTTGAAAGAAACAGGGGAAGAAATAAAATGTAAAGAAAAAGATAGGAGAGAAGTGAGAGAAGAGAGGATAAAGTGAAGGGTGAAGGGATAAGAAACGAAAAATTCTAGAGAAAGATTTATAAAAACTGCAAGGAAAACAGGAAGGAGGAGTGAAAGAAAGCAAAATACACAAGACTGATATAAAAGGAAGAAGGAAAGGGGAGAGAAAAAAAAAAATGAGTGGATAAAATGAAGGGAAAGAATGAGAAACTACGTATGTTACAAAAAAGTATTTAGAAACGACTGAAAAGAAAATAAGAAAGGAAAACAAAATTAAACGAAATAGATGGGAAGAAAGAGGGAAATAAGAGAAAGATAAGGATAAAGCAAAGGATTAGGAAACGAAATAAGATTTAAAAATATAAACACTAGCATAAAATGAAGAAAGAAAATTGAAGAGTAAAATAGCAAAGGAAGAGGAAAGAAAACAGAAGTAGATAAAAAGAATGAAGGAAATCAGAAAAGACCGAGAATAAAGGAAAAAGAAAATAAAACAAGAACGGAACACTGTAAAAAAAAAAGAATGGCGCACGAAATATCATGTAGGAAATGGGAAACGAAAGGAAATAAAACAAAAGAGATTGTATAAGAGAAAGGAAATGAGGAAAAACGGAGGGGAAGTAAAGGGAAGAAAGAAAGGAAGAAAGAAAGAAGTTGGAGACAAATACTGGAAATATAGTGAACAGAGGCAGATAGGAAAAAAAATAACAAAGAGAAAATAAAAGAAAATTAAGTGCTGATATGAAAGGAAAGGAAAAGAAAGACATGAAGCAGAACAGAAAGGAAAGGTAAAGAAAAAAAGACAAATACTGAAAAAAGTCCTACATGGAGTATGGAGGGAATCAGAAGGAAAAACATGAAAGGAAAATAATAAAGGACAATAAAAAAATAACAAAAAGAGGAACTGGAAGGGAAAGTAAACTCAAAGAATAAGAAGAAACGAATAATACAAACAGATATGCAAAGGATAAATTAACTAAGAAACAAGAAGGAAAATTGAATGAAAGAGAAAAAAAAAATAGAATAAAAAAAACGTGGCTTAGATGAGAAAGAGAGAGAGAGAGAGAGAGAGAGAGAGAGAGAGAGAGAGAGAGAGAGAGAGAGAGAGAGAGAGAGAGAGAGAGAGAGAGAGAGAGATAACAGGAAGATATTACTTATATAATAGAATGTGTAATAATGATAAAAATGATGATGCATAAAGATAAAAAAATGAAACAGTGATGCGGCAGGAAATGTGCGAGGAAGGACTGATAAGAGTGAAAGTGAAAAATAAAGGGTGAGAAAAAGGAAAGGGAGAGAGGAGGGGAGGTGGAATATGTATGGATGGTGAGATAGTGAAGGGGTGGACAGAGAGAGAGAGAGAGAGAGAGAGAGAGAGAGAGAGAGAGAGAGAGAGAGAGAGAGAGAGAGAGAGAGAGAGAGAGAGAGGAGAGAAAATACTTGCCTTTCCCTATAATCAACACCACTACCACCACCCCCATCACCGTCATCATCGCTCCGGGTCACTAGGTCCTCTCTCTCTCTCTCTCTCTCTCTCTCTCTCTCTCTCTCTCTCTCTCTCTCTCTCTCTCTCTCTCTCTCTCTCTCGGACATTGCTCCCAGAGTTTTTAGTGATTGACAAAAACTTAGGATCGTGTGTGTGTGTGTGTGTGTGTGTGTGTGTGTGTGTGTGTGTGTGTGCCTATCGTACCTCAGAAAGTAGCGTTCACTATCTTACGAACTTCATAACAGATCTCGGTCCTTTTCATCCTCTCCATTTTACATCACCACTACTACCACCATCACCATCACTACAATCACCATCACCACCTATATTTCCTTTCTCTTTCCCTTTTTTGAGTCGTGGCAGTGGTGGTGGTGGTGGTGGTGGTGGTGGTGGTGGTGGTGGTGGTGGTCAGGTCACACGTCATTTACTATTCCTTGTCCACTTCTCCCTTCCACTCCCTTCCACCTCATTCCCTCAGTAAAGGTCTTTCTCTCGGTCTATCCTTTACATACATACTTTATAATCTAAAGTTCACATCTCATCCCTAGCTAAAACAGCTTCTATGTAGTTAGGTTTTCTGAGTCATCTCGGTCAGTTTTTCTCACCCTTACTTTGTTCACCTCTCTAATGCAAGGGTTAACCAGTATTTCCAATCATTTTTACTCTTTCTCTGGTAAACTCTGGAACTCCCTGCTTGCCTTTGTATTTCCTCCCTCCTATGACGAAAACTCTTTCAAGAAGGAGCTCTCAAGAAACTTATCCTCCGTTATCTGATTCTTTTTTATTTGGAATGTCTTTGGAAAGTGGCAATCAAATGAGACTTTTTTTTCTTCAAAAATTTTTATGCTTTTGGCCAGTGGCCCTCTCACATATATAAAAAAAAAAAGTTAAATATGGTTGTATTTTTCGTAGAATATTATTGATATTGGCTTATATACTTCTACTTCATCCTCCTTCTTTTTCTCTCTTCTTTCCTTTTTTCCTTTATTAATTCTTTTCTTTTTTCTTCTTTCCTTTCCTTCCTTTTTCCTTGCTTGCTTCCTTCTTTTCTTCCTTCCTTCCTTCCTTCCTTCCTTCCTTCCTTCCTTCCACTTGGCTTGCATGCTAGATAATCTTGTCTTCTTCCTTCCTTCCTTAGTTTTTTCTTCCTTATTTACTTGCTTCCTTCCTCTTTTTCTTCTTTCAATTCTTCCTTCCCTTATTTCATCCTTGATTGTGAGGAAGTTTGGAAGACACACTTTTCTGTTTTCTTCCTTCCTTTCTTTTTTTACCTCATTTTTTTTTGCTTCTTATTTCCTTTCTTCCTTTCTTCCACATTTTTTCTCTCCCTCTCTCTTTTTTGATTATCTTGAAAACTTTTCATTTTGATATTACTTTACATTTTTCTTTCCTTTAGTTTTCACTTTTTTTCCCTTTCTGTTCATTCACTCTTGCTTGTTCATGATTCTCGTAAATCGTTCTCTTCTTACTTCCCGTCTTCTTTCTGTTTTTTTTTTCCTGCATCTTACACATTATGATACACACTGGAGGTGGTCACTTTGTACTGGAGCGGATGATATAAACCTCAAGTCAGATGATCCTCATTATAACAGATGGGCGAGATGGGGTTGTATCGCTCTGCGCCTCATAGTGAAGCATCCTCTCTGATGATGAGCAGCAGTTGACACTTGTCTCTCACTCTTTATATTCACACCAAGGTGGTGGTAGATTAACAGCATGAGTGGGAGTGGCGGCGGTGGCACCTCACATGAGCTCACTACCACCAACCCAGGCCACGTGGCTTTCCCAGGGACATACCTATCATCCTGACATTACCTCCACCTATACTGAATGTCAAATGCCGCACTGCTCTTTTATCTTTTTAATTTGCTGCTGCTGCTGCTGCTGCATATTGTGTATGCGAGTATAAGTACACGTGTGCTTGGATTCAAACCTTTCTCTCTCTCTCTCTCTCTCTCTCTCTCTCTCTCTCTCTCTCTCTCTCTCTCTCTCTCTCTCTCTCTCTCTCTCTCTCTCTCTCTCTCTCTCGGTGCTTTAAATTTTACGTAGTTCACTTTCCATCCGCTCTACTATTTCTGGTGTGGTTGACGAGCACTATTTTATATAATTTCAAAAATATGAGGTTGAGTTATGATCTGTTGCCTACTACAAATTGAAAAAAAGAGTATTATTATTATTATTATTATTATTAGTAGTAGTAGTAGTAGTAGTAGTTGTAGTAGTAGTGGTAGTAGTTCTGTTCAAAGAACACACACACACTCACACACACGCACACAAGCCCAAGAACATAAGAACATTAAAAAAGAAAACAGCAAAAGGTAAAAGGTTCATGCTAACTTTGCTAACAGTGGCTGAGGAAAAAAAAAAAAAGAAAAAAAAAGGCAAGCTACTAATAAGGACTGCGAGGGCTGGGAAGAGAGAAGGACGGAGGGTGAGAGGGAGAGTGCAGAAAGAAGGTGATGGAAAAGTACTGAAACAAGGAAAGATGCATCACAGTGGTTACCTATTAAGGAAGGATGTGGGAAATAGTTGTAAAATGGCTTGACACTGACCTTTTTGGGAATAGCACTTGATCTATTTCGCTCCTTAAACTATACATGAAAGTAATAAAGGAAGGGATGATATGGAGTGTCATGCTTATGTTGTTTTGATGATTAGATACAAGAAGAAGAAGAAGAAGAAGAAGCTGAAAAGGACAATAAAGTGAAGAAGAGAATAAGGGGAGAATAAGGGCGAGAATTGTTTGTTGGTAAGTGTCTCTTATTTTCCGAACACTTTCTAGGAAAGTTCATTGTCTACTGTTGACTATTTTGTAGAAAACACACACACACACACACACACAATAAAGGAAAGATGGATGGAACACTTGTAAAGAGATAAAGTTTTAGTAAATTGTCAATTTGGATTTAGGAGGGGAAGATCAAGTTCCATGGACTTATTGTCCTTTTATTCAAGGGTAGTCGATATTGTGCAGGAGAGAGACGGGTGGGTGGATGGCGTCTACTTAGACTTGAAGAAGGCATTTGATAAAGTACCACACTGAAGATTGCTATGGAAGATAAAAAATTATGGAAAAATTGCAGGAAGACTGCTGGAGTGGATGATAGAGACATGAGAACTGTAATACAAGACCAAAATTCATCTTGGCTGAAAGTAACTAGTGGTGTCCCACAGGGGTCAGTGGTGGGACTGATAATGTTTGTAATATATGTGAACGACATAAATGAAGAAATAAATAGTTATATGAACTTACTTGTGGATGATGCCAAGTTAATGAGAAGAGTAGAAAATGTAAATGACTGTATAGTACTGAAAGATGATTTAAATAAGAGAAATAGATGGAGTAAATCTTGGCAAATGGAATTCAATTTAAGTAAATGTAAAGTAATGGAGTTTGGTAAGAGTAAGAAAAGAATACAATATCATTATGAGATGGATGGTGTGAAGTTAAAGAAGTCAAAAGAGGAAGTGGATTTGGGAGTAACAGTTACTGAAAATTTGACTCCGGACAGACACATTGATAAAATTACTGGAGAGACGATGAATTTGTTAAAAAGAGTAAGAATGGCATTCTCATATTCTCATATTCTAGAACACTATGAAGACTTGCGTCATTATGTAAATCAACTTTGGCCAACTACCCAAACCTAAAGAAAAACAATTTGGCAAATGTATTGAAAATCCATATATATATATATATATATATATATATATATATATATATATATATATATATATATATATATATATATATATATATATATATATATATATATATATATCTACCTATCTCTCTCTCTCTCTCTCTCTCTCTCTCTCTCTCTCTCTCTCTCTCTCTCTCTCTCTCTCTCTCTGTGGATTTTCACTACATTTGCCAAATTGTTTTTCCTTTGGTTTGGCTAATTCGCCAAAGTTGATTTAAATGGAGATTTTGGTTGATTTAATTTTTTTTTTTCATTTATTTCTGACATTTCCCACCTGAACAGAGAAAACGAAAAAAAAAAAAAAAAACTGATATCTCTTTGATAATTATATTTCCAATAAATTCTTTAAACATATTACACATCAGGTCATGAGGACCATGTTCTTTACCTAATGAGCTTAAACCAAGTAGTGTCCTTAATATACTATCCCTAATTGAGACTATTTCCTTAATTTGTTGTCCTTAATTCATACTATTTCCTTAATCCAAGCTATTTCCTTAATCTACTATCTTTAGTCCACACTATTTTCTTAATCTACTATCCTTAATCCAAACTATTCCCTTAATATGCTGTTTTTAATTCAGATTGTTTTTCTAATATTCTATCCTTAATCCAGACTATTTCCTTAATTCAGACAATTTCTTTAATTTTCTATCCTTAATTCGGACTATTTTCTTAATCTATTCTTAATCAAGACTATTTTTTAATATTCTATCCTTAATCCACATCGAAGCTATATCCTTAATCTTGTCTCTTTTCTAACCTTTCACTGCGATATGAAACCATTCACTGTATTAGACGTAATGTATGAAACCTATATAAGCGTATATATATAAAAAAAAAAAAAAGCATTAGAAAGAATAGATTTATCAATTTATATGCAGTTTAATGATTACAAGTGGCTGTAGAACAAGTACATCTTTAGTTATTTATTAAAAAAGAAAATGTGCAAAGCAGCAGTGAAAGAGTTAAACTATATTCCAGATTATTTCCTAAATCTACTGTCTTTCTAGACTATTTCCTTAATGTACGGTCCTTAATCCAGACTATTTCTTTAATGAACTGTCCTTAATCCAAACCATTTCTTTACTCTACTGTCTTTAATCCAGACTATTTCCTTAATCTGCTGTCTTTGATCCAAACTGTTTCCTTAATGCAGACTATTTCTTTAATTTATTGTCTTTCATTTAGATTATATCCTTAATCCAGAATATTTCCTTGATCCAGACTATTTCCTTGATCCAGACTATTTGCTTAATCTACTGTCCTTAATGAAGAATATTTCCTTAATCTACTGTCCTTAATCCAGACTTATTTCCTTAACCAAGAGTATTTCATTAATTCAATCTATTTCCTTAATCCAGACTACTTCCATAATCTAATGTCCTTAATCTAGACTATTTCCTTAATGTACTGTCCTTAATCCAGACTATTTCCATAATCTACTATCCTTAATTAAGACTATTTCCTTAATCCAGACTATTTCTTTATTCTACTTTCCTCAATACAAACTACTTCCTTAATCTACTGTCCTTAATCAAGACTATTTTATTTTTATTTACTGTCCTTAATCCAGAGTATTTCCTTAATCCACAGTATTTCCTTAATCCAGACTATTTCCTTACTCCAGACAATTTCCTTAATCCAGAGTATTTCCTTAATCCAGACTATTTCTTTAAGTCAGACTACTTTCTTGATCTCCTGTCCTTAATCCACACTGCTTCTTGAATCTGCTGTCCATATCCAGAATATTTCCTTGATCTACTGTTCTTAACCCACGCTATTTCCTTAATAAAGACTATTTTCCTAATCCAGACTATTTCCTTAATTTAGACTATTTCCTAAACCTATTCTCCTTAATCTAGACTATTTCTTTAGTCTACACTTCTTAATCCAGACTATTTTCTTAATCTACTTTTCTTTATCCAGACTATTTAATGTACTGTCCTTAATCCAGACTATGTCCTTAATTTACTGTACGTAATCCAGACTCTTTCCTTAAGACTACTTCCTTAATCTACTATCCTTAATCCAGACTATTTTCTTAATCTACCGTACTTAATCCAGACTATTTCCTTAAGAGTATTTATTTAATACTCTCTCTAATTCATACTATTTCCTTTACCCAAACTATTTCCATAATGTATTGTAATCATTCGAGCCTATTTCCTTAATCTTCTGTCCTTAATCCAGAATATTTCCTTAAAACTACTTCCTTAATCTACTATCCTTAATTCAGAATATGTCCTTAATCTACTGTCCTTAATCCAGACAATTTCCTTAATCTACTGTCCTTAATCCAGACTATTTCCTTAAGAGTACTTCCTTAATATACTGCCCTTAATCCAGAATATGTCCTTAATCTATTGTCCTTAATCCAGACTATTTCCTTAAAACTACTTCCTTAACCTACTGTCCTTAATCCAGACTATTTCCTTAAGACTATTTCTTTAACCTACTGTCCTTAATCCAGACTATTTCCTTAAGACTATTTCCTTAATCTACTGTCCTTAATCCAGAATATGTCATTAATCTACTGTCCTTAATCCAGAATATGTCCTTAATCTACTGTCCTTAATCCAGACTATTTCCTTAATACTACTTCCTTAATCTACTGTCCTTAATCCAGACTATTTCCTTAATCTACTGTCCTTAATCCAGACTATTTCCTTAAGACTACTTCCTTAATCTACTGTCCTTAATCCAGACTATTTCCTTAAGACTACTTCCTTAATCTACTGTCCTTAATCCAGACTATTTCCTTAATCTACCTTAATCCAGACTATTTCCTTAAGACTATTTATTTAATGTACTCTTTCTAATCCAGAGTATTTCCTTAATCCAGACTATTTTCTTAATCCAGACTATGTCCTTAATCTACTGCCTTTAATCCAGATTGTTTATTTAATCCAGACAATTTTCTTAATATACTATCCTTAATCCAAACTATATCCTTAATCTACTGGCCTTAATAGAGACTATTTCCTTAAGACTACTTCCTTAATGTACTATCCTTAATCCAGACTACTTCCTTAATCTAATGTCTTTAATCCAAACTATTTCCTTAAGGCAATTTCCTCAATCTACTGTCATTTAATCAGACTATTTCTTTAATCCAGACTATTTCCTTAATTTCCTGTACTTAATCCATACTATTTCCTTAAGACTATTTACTTAACATACTCTTTAATGCAGACTATTTCCTTAATGCAAACTATTCCCTTAATGTACTGTCCTTATTCAAGATCATTTCCTTAATCTACTGTCTTTCACCCAGACTGTCTGCTTAAACTGTTCTCCTTATTCTAGACTTTTTTTTCCAAACAATTTTTTAAAATCTATAAACCTTAATACAGACTATTTCCATTATCCAGATTATTTTCTTTACCCAGACTATTTTCTTATTTTCTTTACCCAGATTATTTTCTTAATGTGTCGTATTTCCTTATTCTACTGCTCTTAATTCACACTTCTCCTTAATTTACTGTCCTTATTACAGATTATTTCTCTGGTCTGCTATTTTTCGTTCAGACTTTTCCTTAATCTCTAATACCTTAATCCATACCATTTTCTTAGTGGCACATCATTAATCGAGAACACTTCGTCTAATATCCTTTATCGAGATTATTTTCTAAGTCTAGTATCGTTTATCCAGAACTGTTAATCTTATATCTTTAATCGGGACTATTTTCTCTAATTTGAGCGGGCTTTTTATCCATATATTTCTTCCCTCCGCTGATCTTTCTGATGCATAACAAAAGAATCAGGGCAGAGGCTGAGGGGACGCGGGAGCACGGCGCGCTCAGTGAGTGAGGAGGTGGAGGCGGAATTGTTTTCTGTTGAGCGTCAAGGTCATGGTCGAGTCAACATAATCTATGGCTGCTCGTAACTGACAGAGCAACGCTCGTCCAAGCACGAAGTCAAACCAGTCGCGCACCCGTCTGGTGTCCATCTTCTGCAGCATTGTGTCTGCGCCGCGGCCAAACTGCAGCAGGACTCGTCCTGGCGGAGGAGTCCAAGTGCCTGTCTTGCGCCACACCTTGTCCAGACCGGTCTGGGTGATACAGAATGTTAATTTGGCGCCTGTGTCCACCACCACCTTTAGCGGCTCCTCGATGCGTTGCGCTCGTGCGGCAAACATAAACATTTTGTCTTCTTTATATTGTCTCTGACGCAGACGTTCGGGGTGACGCAGGAAGAGGCTGCCGCTGTCGTCGGGATGGAACTCCTGCCGCATCTCGGCGACTTGCAGGCGGCTCATGGACATAACTATTCTGCCACTGCTCGAGTGCTTCCCCACATTCCCCCGAACAAGCACCAACATGGGGGTGTTGACAGCCACGGCGCCATTCAGCACCACCACCACCTCAGCCAGCTTGATCACATCCAGCTCCAGCACGCCATTCCAGGTAGACAGGCGTTGCTTCACCGTGTCCTCGCGGCCCGTGACGAGGCCCAGCCTCTGGCCCACTGGCAGCTTCATGTAGCTGACTTCGGCGCCGGTGTCGAGCACGATAACACACGGGTGGCCACGGACGGTGGCATCCACCAGGTTTCCTTTCTTAATGTGAACGCGGCAGTACTCGCTCACACTCCACTCCTCCTTGTTGACTCTCTCGGCCTCCACCTTCAGTCTCAGCACGTCCTCACTGTCCCGTCCTCTCCCCTTCCCTGGACGTTCAAGGATCCATATGCAACTCTCCGGCGTCCTTATCCTCTTCGGCTTTTTCTTGTGGTCTTTCCTCTTCCTGGCCTGGGCCTCGTGGTATTCAGTATCCTGCCTCTTCCTCTTAGCCTGGTTATCATGGTCTTCAGTATCCTGCCTCTTCCTCTTAGCCTGGTTATCATGGTCTTCAGTACACTCACTCTTCCTCTTCTTGGCCTGGCTCTCGCGGTCTTCAGTACCATCCCCTTTCCTCTTCCTTGCCTGGCTCTCCTGTTTCTCCGTGCCCTCCCTCTTCCTCTTCTTTGCCTGGCTCCCACTTTTCTCCGTGCTCTTCCCCTTCCTCTTTCTGGCATGGCTCTCATGTTTCTCCGTATCCTCCTTCTTCCTCTTCTTCTCCAGGTTCTTGTCGTCCTCTGTGCTCTCCATCTTCCTCTTCTTGATATGCTCCGTGATCAGATTCAAACACTCCATCGTCATCCCCTTCTTGTCTTTTATGTCATTTCTCTTGCTCTCCTTTTCGTGTTCTGTAACTCTTTCAGCGCCATCCACCTTCCTCCTCTTGTGGTTTTCGTAGTCTTCCATACCTTCCCCCTTTCTCTTCCTATTGTGTTTTTGAAACTCTTGCTCACGATCCGTTTTCTTCTTGTGTCCCTCGTCTCCTCCCTTCCTTCTTTTGGCGCGATGCTTGATTTCTTCACAGCCTACAGCGTCCTTTCTCTTCTTGTGGCTGTTGCAGTCTTCGATGCTCTCACACCTCCTCTTCTTGTTGTGTTCCTTGGTCTCTTTCTTCTCCATGTTCCCCTTCTCGCCGAGGGTCTCGTTGGCGTCCATTGCTTGTTGTTTCCTCCTTGTTGAATCTTGTAGTATACAGCGGTGCACCAAAATCTTCAGTTGGAAACTCAGACTTGGCATAAACTTACCGAGAATCTGTGCGTGAGATGGTAGGACCAGGTGATATTCAATGTTTTATTGCGCTCCCTTCTTGGACCGCTCAGCAGCTTGGAGCTAAAGCACTGCGGCACTCACTGCGCCCACCAATCAAAGGCCTCGATTCTACAATGTGATAAGGTCTTTAACCAATTAGATAAAAGAATAAAAAAAGATAAAGAATTAACAATATACACATAAAAACGCGCGCGCTGTAGTACACTAAAGAAGTACGTAGGAATAGCATTAGTTTGTATAAATATTAGCTGATTTGATAAATCCAAGGATCCTGAAAAATATTACGATTTGCCCCAGAACTCCGGGATGCTGAGAAACCTCCCAAACAAGAAACCCTCGCCTGTGGGTAGTGTGTGGTGGGTGGATGGGTGGATGTATTTGAGTGGGTGTCAAATGGATGGCTAATGAAGGAGGCTGGGTGGGTGAGTGTGTGTCGGTGGATAGATGGATGATGTTATGGATGTGGGTAAATGGTGGATATGTTTGCCTGGTTGAGTGGACGGGTGAATGTGGTTGAATAAATAGTGGATGGGTTGGTAAACGTTATATTGGTGAGTGTGGATCCACATGCCGCCTTCACGAAGCTTGCAGTCTGTACTTGTTAGTCTACAAACATTTTTGTGACCAAGTTGTTTGGGCACCAAATGTCTCGAGTACGAAACGTCCTGAGGCCTATTTGGGCTTAGGCCGATTTGTCTTGAGGATCATCTGACTTGACGGCTTTATGGCCTGAGTACCATCCGGCCAGTACTAAGTGACTGTAAACCTCCCTCCATGTATTTTGTTTACGTGGTTAGATAAATATAGACGGGTATATATATAGACAGGTATAGACAAATGAATAAACAAACACAAAGATAACTACAAATTAAGAATAAACAAATCATAATGTACATAACACAGTAAGTATAGGTAATATAAGGTACATATAAGACAATGATAGTAACATGGTGGACAATAATAATAACTCATTCTCTCTCTCTCTCTCTCTCTCTCTCTCTCTTGCACAGTAAGTGTAGGCAACATAGCAACGTGATAATGTAGTAGGTGTAGACAGTGATGACAACATTGTAGACAAAACAGTAACACAGGAGACAACAGTAGTAACAAAGTAACTGTAAACATCAATAATAATACCATAGTAGAAGGTTACTCAAATAATGAATCTCTTCTATACATGAATACCTAAAGAACCTCAACCTCTCTCTCTCTCTCTCTCTCTCTCTCTCTCTCTTGGCTGTAACCTGCCGGCCACTCGCTCAGAAGGGCCAAGTCCGCGGGGGTGAGTGGAACGCGGGGGCGGAGGCGGGACGGGGAGGGATTCACTTTCCTTCGTTCCTGACTCGTGCAGTGGTTTCAAGTCGCCTGGTAATGTCTGTTGCCGCGGCATATTGACTTTGAGAGGACGAGGAGCAGGAACAGCAAGAAGAGGAGAAGCAGGAGCAGAAGGAGGAATACAAAGGAAAGCCAAAGTGCAACAGACCTTTTGGTCCTTGCAAGGCTGCTTGGTAACTAATTCTAACTAGCTACAGGGAAGAGAGACAGGACAGCATAGCAGAAGGCTCTTCCCCACCCACCACTTCCTCCAGCTTGCACTGGCATGGAAATAGCTGGGAAAAGTACCACGCAGTGTGGAAAAAAACTGATGGAATTTTCATAGGAAAGGATGAAATAAAGTTTTACTATTCACCCTACGGTGAACTCTATACGCCTATCTGAAAGTTAATACAATTTATAATAGAATTGGTGTCCGTAAAATAAGAGTTTATTTGTGAATTAAGTAATTATTCGGACAAGAAGAGAGCTTGTTGCGATTTGCTTTTAAATATTTCTCTTTTATTTTCTAATGATTCAATAAAATTGCTGTTTACGATTTCTGCAGGAAGTTTATTCCATATATATATTTACTGTACGATTAAAGAAAAAAATGTTTGGCCTAGAGGGATTTAAAACATTTGGGTATAATCTTGAATCCATTATTTCTTGTTAAGTTAGAATGATCAATGGTAAAATATTTATTTGCATCAAGGTTACTATATCGTTTAAAAAATTTGAACACTTCAATTATGTCTCCTCTTATCCTGCGCTTTGTTAAACTAAGTAGGTTTAGTTCCTCCTGTCATTCCTCATACTTCTTATTGCGCAATCTTGGAATCATCTTAGTGACTACACTATCTTTTCTAGTTTTCAATGTCTTTTTTGTAATATGGAGACCAGAACTGTACACAGTATTCTAGATGAGGGCGCACCATTGAGTCATATAAGGCAGGTATAACCTTTTCTGATTTAAATTCAGAGGTTCTTCCAATGAACCCTACTAATTTATTTGCCGTCTTTACTGTTTATGTGCAGTGTTGGCTCGGCTTTAGGTCTTTTGACACAGCGACACCAAGATCTTTTTCTTTATCAGCACTTGACAGTGGCATGTTATTCATTACATATCTCTCTTGAACATTGTTGCTTCCGATATGTAGAATTTTACACTTATCTATATTGAATCTCATCTGCCCTATTTCTGCCCAGCTTGTTAGTTTATTGAGGTCACATTGCAGTTCCTGCCATTGTGACACTGACGTTACTTTACTTGGTATTTTGATGTCGTCTGGAAATTTACCTGTTTTGCAATTGCTCCCTTCATCAGTATCATTAATGTATATTATAAAAAATACTGGTCCTAATACAAAGCCTTGAGGAACGCCGCTATTTACCTTATGCCAATTTGATTCTTTTCCATCTATCAGAACACGCTGTTTTCTATCAGAGTGCCAGTCTCTCAGCCATTTCAGGGTGTTTCCGGCAATGCCGTGAGGTTTTACCTCACGGCATGAGTCTCTTATGGGGAACAGTGTCGAAAGCTTTCTGGAAATCAAGGTAGATAATATCAACTGCTTTTGTCTCGTCATACGAGTTAAATACTTCATAAAAGAAGTTTAGTAAATTTATTAAGCAGGAACGTTTGGTTCTGAAACCGTGTTTGGAATCCTTTTATGATTTTATTTTCTTCTAAATATTTAACAGTTTTATCTCTGATTATTGTTTCTATCAGCTTGCACACTACTGAAGTTAGACTGATCCGTCTGCAATAGGCTGGGAGAGATTTATTTCCTTTTTAAAAGATTTGTGTGACATTTGCTAGTTTCCACTCGTGGGGGACTTTACCCGCTAGTAAAGTTTTATTGAAGAAAATCGTAAGCAGTTTCACGAGCTCATTTCTTGCTTCTTTAAGAAGCTGGAGGATATCTTGTCTGGCCCGGGTGTTTTGTTTACGTTAATGCTCTTCGTGACTGAGAGGATTTAATTTTCTGTGATGGTGAAGTCTGGCAGCGTGGTGCCTCGTGTCGGGCGCGCGAGGCTTGGCAGACTGCCCTGAACATCCTTTTGTGATCGGAGGAGGCCAACGGAGTAGAGAGGGTGACAACATAAGTAGGATTAGAGGTCAGGAAAAGGTCAAGAATGTTGGGCTTATCTCGAAGACGGTCAGGAATACGAGTAGGGTGTTGCACCAATTGCTCTAGGTCGTGGAAAATAGCAAAGTTGAAGGCTAGTTCATCAGAATGGTCAGTGAAGGGAGAGGAAAGTCAAAGCTGGTGGTGAACATTGAAGTCTCCAAGAATGGAGATCTTATTATTAAATATTTTTCAATAATAAAACTATCTTTATTAGAGGCAGAAGTTTTTCATGATGATTTACTATTTAGTGTTGTCTGCCATTCAGTGACTGATCCTTAACATTTCTTTCAAAAGCACGTTTCAGTCAAAGAGGGTTATTAATTTCTTAACATAACCATATCCCTGAAATACCTGAATGATTTAACAACGTTCTTAAATTGTCGAACCTGGGTGATCTAAAAGTGTGTTCATTATATAATATCAAAATACATTGATACATCACATAACAAATTTTATCTTGCCTGCTAGTTAACAGTTCTGACCAATAATTAAGTATTCCGTTCTTGATATGAATACTTACTAGATATTTACCTAACTCACCATATTCCATAACATTACATCTGGGGAGGGGACCACAAATGTCCCCAGGTCGGACTGCCCTTGTGACAACGACCCCAAGTCTTGACACCCCTCTCAACTTTTTCTTCATTAACTTCTGCAACATTCGCGGTCTAAGATTTAATTTTCAATCTGTAGAACACCACCTCTCCTCTTCTAAACCTCATCTTCTTTTCCTCACTGAAACTCAGGTGTCTGAGGCAACTGACAGTAACCCCTTTTCTGTTCCCTCATATCTTCTCTATCCTCATTTTCAATCTAAAGCTGGATATTCCGTTTATGTGCGCAATGACTTAACCTGCTCTCGTGTCCACGCTCTTGAATCTTACGAGTTTTTCACCATCTGGCTACGACTACAGAGTCATTCTCAAACTATATTTATCCGTGTTGTATACCTCTCACCTAACTCCTCTGTATATAAGAAATTTTTTGACTACTTAACTTCCAAAGTGGAGCACATTCTGCCTCTCTTCCCTTTTGCAGAGATCTCCATTCTTGGAGACTTCAATGTTCACCACCAGCTTTGGCTTTCGTCTCCCTTCACGGACCATCCTAGTGGACTAGCCTTGAATTTTGCTCTCCCCCACGATCTAGAGCAATTGGTGCAACACCCTACTTGTATTTCTGACCGTCTTGGAGATACGCCCAACATTCTTGACCTCTAATCCTTCTGTTTATGCTGTTACCCTCTCTTCTCCATTGGGCTCCTCCGATCACAATCTCATATCTGTATCTTGTCCTATCGCTCCAATCCCTCCTCAGGATCCCCCTAAGCGAAGGTGCCTCTGGCGTTTTGCCTCTGCTAGTTGGGGGGACCTGAGGAGGTATTTCGCAGATTTTCCTTGGAATGACTACTGGTTCCGTGTCAGAGACCCGTCTTTGTGTGCTGAGCGCATAACAGAGGTGATAGTGTCTGGCATGGAGGCGTATATTCCTCACTCTTTATCTCGACCTAAACCTTTCAAACCTTGATTTAATACAGCTTGTTCTCGTGCTATACATGATGGAGAGGTGGCCCACAAAAGGTACTTAAGCCTTCCATCATCAGAATCTCATGCACTTTATATTTCTGCCCGGAACCATGCCTTGTTTGTTCTCCAACTAGCCAAAAAACTTTCATTAACAGAAAGTGTCAAAATCTTTCAATATCTAACTCCCCTCGTGACTCCTGGGATCTAGCCCAAAATATCTCCAATAACTGCTTCTTCTTTCCCTCCTTTGTTTCAAGCAGATGGCACCACTGCTATCATATCTATCTCTAAAGCTGAACTCTTCGCTCAAACCTTTGCTAAAAATTTTACCTTGGACGATTCAGGACTTGTTCCTCCCTCTCCTCCACCCTCTGACTACTTCATGCTACCTATTAAAATTCTTCGCAATAATGTTTTCCTTGCCCTCGCTGGCCTAAACCCTCGGAAGGTTTATGGTCCTGATGGGGTTCCTTCTATTGTTATCCGAAACTGCGCCGCCATGCTCGCACCTTGCCTAGTCAAACTCTTTTTAGCTGTCTGTCAACATCTATCTTTCATTCTTGCTGGAAGTTTGCCTACATTCAGTCTGTTCCTAAAAAGGGTGACCGTTCTAATCACTCAAACTACCGTCCTATTGCTTTAATTTCCTACCTATCTAAAGTTTTTTAATCTATCCTGAACAGGAAGATTCTTAAACATCTATCACTTCACAACCTTCTATCTGATCGCCAGTATGGGTTCCGTCAATGCTGCTCTCCTGGTGATCTTCTGGCTTTCCTTACTCAGTCTTGGTCACGCTCATTTAGAGATTTTGGTGAAACTTTTGCTGTTGAATTGGACATATCAAAAGCTTTTGATAGAGTCTTGCACAAAGCCTTGATTTCCAAACTACCCACCTACGGCTTCATCCTTCTCTCTGTAACTTTATCTTAAGTTTCCTTTCTGACCGTTCTATTGCTGCTGTGGTAGACGGTCACTGTTCTTCCCCTAAATCTATTAACAGTGGTGTTCCTCAGCGTTTTGTCCTGTCACCAACTCTCTTATTATTCATCAATGACCTTCTAAACCAAACGTCTTGTCCTATCCACTCCTACGCTGATGATACCACCCTGCACTTTTCCACGTCCTTTCATAGACGTCCAACACTTCAGGAAGTAAACATTTCATGCAGGGAAGCCACACAACGCTTGACTTCTGCTCTTTCTAAAATTCCTGATTGGGGCAGAGCAAACCTGGTATTGTTCACTGCTTCAAAAACTCAGTTCCTCCATCTATCAACGCGGCACAACATTCCAGACAACTATCCCCTCTTCTTCAGTGACACTCAACTGTCCCTTTCTTCTACACTGAACATCCTCGGTCTGTCGTTTACTGGAATTTTCACATCTCATCTCTAGCTAAAATAGCTTCTATGAAGTTAGGTGTTCTGAGACGTCTCCGACAGTTTTTCTGATCCCCCCCAGCTGCTAACTCTGCACATGGGCCTTATTCGTCCATGTATGGAGTATGCTTCACATATCTGAGGGGTTTTCCACTCATACCGCTCTTCTAGACAGGGTGGAATCAAAAGCTTTTCGTCTCATCAACTCTTCTCCTCTAACTGACTGTCTTCAGCCTCTCTCTCATTGCCGCAGTGTTGAATCTCTAGCTGTTTTCTATCGCTATTTCCATGCTAACTGCTCTTCTGATCTTACTAACTGCATGCCTTCCCTCCTCCCGCGGCCTCGCTGCACAAGACCTTCTTCTTTCTCTCACCCCTATTATGTCCACCTCTCTAATGCAAGAATTAACCAGTATTCTCAGTCATTCATCCCTTTCTCTGGTAAATTCTGGAACTCCCTGCCTGCTTCTGTATTTGCACCTTCCTATGACTTGAATTCCTTTAAGAGGAAGGTTTCAAGACACTTATCATTCAATTTTTGACTACCGCTTTGGTCCATTTTATGGGACTGACATCTAGTGGGCTCTTTTTGTTTTATTGGATTTTTGTTGCTCTTGGCTATTGTCCCTCATACATAAACAAAAAAAAAAAAAAATGTGTTCTTACGGACTTTATTAAATGTTTGAGATGTAATATGAACACTTTCTACATCCTTAATAGGTCTGTATCCCCACATCTCGCAACCGTAAGTAGTAATTGGTAACAACATCGCATTAAACAATTTTAATTGCAAGTCGATGGGGAGATTAAATTTTTGACACTTAGCAATCAAATTATACATCGCTGTTGTACCCTGTTTATAAAATTGTTCCTGACCTGTTTTAAAAGTTACCAGAACAACTCATAAAAAAACACCCAAGTATTTATATTCATCAACAATATCAATATTCTGTCCTTTGAACTGAAAATTATAATTTGTGTATTTTTGAGTATTTATGTATTTTTTTTTCCTTTGAGAATACAACGATTTTAGTCTTTCTACAATTTATATCTAATTTCCATTTATGACTATTTTTCCATAGTCTTTAGTGAGTTACAAATCCCTGTTTCATTATTATCAAATATGACAGTGTCTTCTGCATACATTAATATAAGTAATTTAAGCCTATCATCAATCTAGTCGTTGTCAATATTAACACAGTTACAGTTATTTTCCAGCAAATAATCTTCTAATATTGTTTATATATAGTGAAAATAAAAGCGGTGACAAATTTTCACCCTGTCTAACACCATCATAACTTTGAAAAGAATCTGAAAATTCTTAATTAAGTGCAAGAATTTTTGATTAAGTGCATCACAAGATTTTCTATTTCTATACATGTTTTTAATTATTCTAGTAATTTTACCATTAATTCTTATTTTTAATAACTTATATCATAGAGCATCTCTTCACACAAGGTCAAACCTTTACTGTAATAAGCAAAAAGACAAAACTATTTTTTTCTTTTTATAATGAAACATATTAATCAAGCTATTCATCACAAACACATGATCAATTATAGAGTACCTCTGCGTAAAACCTGCCTACATTTCCTTTATAATATGATTGTCATCAAAAAATGTTGTCAGTCTTACATTTAGTATTTTCGTAAACAACCTACTCAAACTACTTAATAGGGTTATACCTCTGTAACTATTGACATCAGTAACTTTTCCTACCTATAAGGAAAGCCAGAAGATCACCAGTAGAGTGGCCTTGACGGAACCTATACTGGTGATCAGATAGAAGGTTGTGAAGTGATAGATGTTTAAGAATCTTCCTGTTGAGGATAGATTAAAAAACTTTAGATAGGCAGGAAATTAAAGCAATAGGACGGTAGTTTGAGGGATTAGAACGGTCACCCTTTTTAGGAACAGGCTGAATGTAGGCAAACTTCCAGCAAGAAGGAAAGGTAGATGTTGACAGACAGAGCTGAAAGAGTTTGACTAGGCAAGGTGCAAACACGGAGGCACAGTTTCGGAGAACGATAGGAGGGACCTCATCAGGTCCATAAGCCTTCCGAGGGTTTAGGCCAGCAAGGACACGGAAAACATCATTGCGAAGAATTTTAATAGGTAGCATGAAGTAGTCAGAGGGTGGAGGAGAGGGAGGAACAAGCCCTGAATCGTCCAAGGTAGAATTTTTTAGCAAAGGTTTGAGCGAAGAGTTCAGCTTTAGAAATAGATGTGATAGCAGTGGTGCCATCTGGTTGAAACAAAGGAGGGAAAGAAGAAGAAGCAAAGTTATTGGAGATATTTTAGGCTAGATGCCAGAAGTCACGAGGGGAGTTAGATCTTGAAAGGTTTTGACACTTTCTATTAATGAAGGAGTTTTTGGCTAGCTGGAGAACAAACTTGGCATGGTTCCGGGCAGAAATATAAAGTGCATTAGATTCTGGTGATGGAAGGCTTAAGTACCTTTTTGTGTGCCACCTCTCTATCATGTATAGTACGAGAACAAGCTGTATTAAACCAAGGTTTGGAAGGTTTAGGACGAGAAAAAGAGTGAGGAATGTACGCCTCCATGCCAAACACTATCACCTTTGTTATGCGCTCAGCACACAAAGAAGGGTCTCTGACACGGAAGCAGTAGTCATTCCAAGGAAAATCAGCAAAATACCTCCTCAGGTCCCCCCAACTAGCAGAGGCAAAACGCTAGAGGCACCTTCGCTTAGGGGGGGATGCTGAGGAGGGATTGGAGCGATAGGACAAGATACAGATATGAGATTGTGATCGGAGGAGCCCAACGGAGAAGAAAGGGTGACAGCATAAGCAGAAGGATTAGAGGTCAAAAAAGGTCAAGAATGTTGGGCGTATCTCCAAGACGGTCAAGGAATACGAGTAGGATGTTGCACCAATTGCTCTAGGTCATGGAAAATAGCAAAGTTGAAGGCTAGTTCAACAGAATGGTCAGTGAAGGGAGAGGAAAGCCAAAGCTGGTGGTGAACATTGCAGTCTCCAAGAATGGAGATCTCTGCAAAAGGGAAGAGAGTCAGAATGTGCTCCACTTTGGAAATTAAGTAGTCAAAGAATTTCTTATAGTCAGAGGAGTTAGGTGAGACGTATACAGCACAGATAAATTTAGTTTGAGAGTGACTCTGTAGTCGTAGCCAGATGGTAGAAAACTCAGAAGATTCAAGAGCGTGGGCACGAGAGCAGGTTAAGTCGTTGCGCACATAAACACAACATCCAGCTTTGGATCGAAAATGAGGATAGAGAAAGTAAGAGGGAACAGAGAAGGGGCTACTGTCAGTTGCCTCAGACACCTGAGTTTCAGTGAGGAAAAGATTAGGTTTAGAAGAGGAGAGGTGGTGATCTACCGACTGAAAATTAGATCTTAGACCGCAAATGTTGCAGAAGTTAATGAAGAAAAAGTTGAAGGGGGATGTCAAGACACTTAGGGTCGTCGACAGAAAGGCAGTCCGACCTGGGGACATTTATGGTCCCCTTCCCAGATGGGGACTCCGAGGCTGGTGTAGGAGTCGCCATGATGATTTTGAAATTTTTGAGTGAAGGGTGTGTGTTATTAGGTGCTTGTAGTTTTGTGTGGAGGAAGAGAGTTGTCTTTTGAGGGCAGGCTGTGACTGCCCCTTTGTGCTGTGAGACACAAAGGGAAACGTTCAGTGAGGTCACAGCTGGGTTTAATGATAAGTTCACAGCATCCCCTGAACATTGCTTTAGACCTCACTGGGAGTAATTATCGTTTCGGCAGGTGTACTTCACACATATTGGTATCATTGCTCTTTTTAACAAAGATTTACCTCTCCTGGGAAAAACATCGAAAACTGGGTCAACAAGTATTTTCTTTAGGTCTTCATTAAGCTCAAAAATAGATTTAAAATCAACATTTTATTTAATTTGTTAAGAAAATCATGGTTAATACTATAAACATATTCATTAACTTTACTTTTATCCCATTTCCCTCCCTTAACTACTGACACTGATTGCTTCTTGTCCTGAGATCCTCTCTTTTCCTTTTCCGCATGCCAAGCATTACCTACCATACTGTTGTTAGTTCTCTTGATACCAAATGTTATACAACAATGGACGTCTGTAAAGAGTCGGTCGAAATCAAAGATCTTAAAATATTGCACCTTAGGCAGTAGGAACAGTGTCCCAGTAACATAGTCTACAATAGTATTATGGATAGCAGTTTCCTTACCAATGATTTCATCCTCTTAAGCTCTTCCATTAAACATACATACCATGTTATTTTTACATATTTCCAATAGTTTCTTACCATGCCCATTTACTCTCGTAGTGTCTCTTGAGTCTCTCAGTTGGAATGTAAAACTGAAACAAACTCTCATGCACGTCTATCATGTTCCTGGTATCAGTGTCATCATCCTTTTAAACATATGAAATCAAATGCACAACATCAGCAGCAGTGGCTGTGTGACTGTTGAAATCCCCACATATGGTAATAGCAATCATCATGGTAATTCAAGACGAAATGGTCAAGTTCATCAAATAATTCAATACTTTAATAACGTGAATTACTTTGTGGAATAGATAATGAAGTTATTAGTACATCTTTCTTTAATTAAACCTGTACATGAGTTATCTAAATGTAGAGACCAAAAAGCTTCTGATCGTTTTCTTACGGGTTCCCAGAACTGCTTCATTGTGTTTCACAGCAATGACTTACTCACACTAAGAGTTCTTTTAACAATGTAAATAACTTTATATCCAAGTTTATATATATATATATATATATATATATATATATATATATATATATATATATATATATATATATATATATATATATATATATATATATATATATATACACATATATATATATATATATATATATATATATATATATATATATATATATATATATATATATATATATATATATATATATATATATATAAACATAATAATATTCTGCATATCCACTTCATCACATTTAATCTCTTATACAAATAATATCATAGCTCGCACACTCTCTGAACTCTGGTGACGCGAGTTTACTTTTAAGGCCACATACATTTAGAGATAAGAAATTAATAACTTAAACTGCGCAATTATGATTTCAGGATAGCTGCAGGGTGCGCAAAAAATGGCAAAAAATCAACTTGCTTGGAAACTATCTTTGATCTTTTGAAACTCAAAGGAGACAAGTAGAGCACTGAAATGTGAAATAAAAAATGAAAAAAATACATTGTGTGGCAGTGATGGATGGCTGAAGTTCTTTGGGAAGTGGCTGGGGGCCAGCGACAGGGGAGCCGGGAAGGTGTCAAAGAGATCATACTGCACAAGTCTTCCCTTGAATAATACTAGGCTTTCGTCTATGACAAGCTTGCGAAAAGGATAAAAGAATTGTCTGTATTTGTCAGTAATCATGGTAATTACTCTTCGAACTTTCCACAAGCGATCATTTTTATCACCCATATCATTATCTTCAAAATGTATAAACCTTAGCAATAAAAGGAATCTGTCTCTTTTCATGAATTTACCAAAAATTGGTGTTGGAATCAAAGGATCATTTCTCCAAAAATCAGTTATCACATGTTTCTTTATATGTGGCATCAGCAGTAAGAGAGCAAAAAGAACATACATTTCTTCTTTGTTTGTGTCTGACCAGCGATGAACACGTGACTTAGGGGTGAATGTCTCATGTTCCATAGTGTATTTATAGTACCTGTTTGTTTCTGACACAACAAGGTGCATTACTTGGTTATCCATGTATGTTTAAAAATAATCAGCTTCTTGTGCATCATCATCAAGAGGCCAGTCATTAGTTACACCAGATATATTTCTATCAAAGTCAGGGATATCTGGCACAAAATCTGATCCATCAGACCAGATGAATGACGGATACATTGTCTCACGACTCTGAGGTTCCCATTCCCTCTCCACCACCACCTCCTCCTCCTCCTCCTCTCTCTGATCAGCTGACATCTCTCCCTCACTCAGCTCATCTGTTGATTCTTCTCCTATACCTCCACTGTCATTTTCCTGTTCTTTCTGCCAGTGTGAATCATCAGAAAGTGTTGAGAGTGATTCCTCAGAATCTTCTATCAATGGTAAAAATTTTGATGGTGTCAATGGCATATTGCGGGCTTTGCCTGGCAGTGAGGCAGCGGCAGCGTGCTCCTGACCTTGAGAGGCAGGAGTGTGTTTACGGGATTTCTTGGGCTTTCTCACAGCACCAGAAGTTGATTGCTGTAAATAATCTACATCATCAGGGCCTAGTCCAAGCTTTCTTTTTACTATCTTTTTCTTTTTACGACATCTGCCTCCCCCATGGCCATGAATGTGGGAGCCAGGAGGCTGGCCAGCATCGGAAGATGATAATAAATTACCGTCTTCCATGACTGCCTAAGGCTGACTGAGATAATAATGCCTATATGGAGCGAAAGAGAGATGATGTTGCCAAATGATGTTCATTGGATTTTACGGTGGCTGTGCGGGAACTTTTGAAATGCAGCTTAGAAAACCTGTCATCTTAAGATGTCTTGCGCAGTTGGTCGAACAGCATCTTAAGATGTCTGGCGCAGTTTACGGGTTAATGAAGACAAAAAGTTGCCCATTGCATTTTCTTTACACCTATGAATTTGTGTGTGCTTCACACTTACCCTCGGCTGTGGTGTCCCATACCAGATACTCCATTTTCAAGCGTTTTCAGTCAGGGGTTATAATCCCCAATTTCTTCAGGTCGTTTTCAGTAATAATCTCGATCGCGTTGTTCGGGTCCTCGTTCAACCAGGCGACGATCTTTCCATTTCTTGAAGTGACGTTTTTCACTCCTGCTTGGTCTTTTATTATCTTCATCATAGTTGATTGTAGCGGTGTCAGGTCTTCATTAATGTATATGTTCATCATCTTTCACTTTAGTTCACCTTTCTTCGTAAACAACTGATATTTCTTCTTTCTGTTGTAAAATATGATAATGAGTGGCTGGTCATGGTCTCGAGGTTTTCCGAGATGATGCGCCACCGAGATCAACCACAATGTTCTAAGCAAGCTCGATCACTTTACCCTCCAACATTTCCTCAGTTTCTCCACCTTCCTCCTGCAGTCCATAGATTCGTAGATCATCATTCCTTTGATACTGTTCCAGCTTGTCATTTTCATATTTCAGCATTATTCCTTGCCGCTGTATGTGAAGGTTGTCAGCGGAGTTGCTTTTAACTGCCTCGATCACTTCATTCAAGACTTCGTTCACTGCCGCATACACTGCCACCATAATCACCTTGGTCACTTCAGGTAACACTCTCTATCACACCCTTTGCTATCTTCGTTAAATCCTTTTTTTCTGGTTGTGGAAGGTGATTTCAATTCATCCTCTACTTTCCCTCTCACCAGCAACTCAATTTTTGAAAAGTTTACACTAGCCATGAGAGTATTTATAACTATGGAAATAAAGAGCAGAGGTCAGGAGTTCGAGGAGACACGTCTAATCGCAACGCTGGTCTAGTCGAGACTTGACTTAATGTGAAACACGCAAACAAAAAAAAAAAGTCGGTAAAAAAGTGAACGATTTACGTGAATCATGAAGAAGTATATGATTATTCTCTCTCTCTCTCTCTCTCTCTCTCTCTCTCTCTCTCTCTCTCTCTCTCTCTCTCTCTCTCTCTCTCGATACTTTAAATTTTACGTAGTTCCCTTTCTATCCACTCTATTACTTCTGCTGTGGTTGACGAGTACTTTTTTATATAATTTCTAAAATATGAGGTTGAGCTGTGTTATGATCTGTTATTTACAACATACTGAAAAAAAAAATAGTAGTAGTAGTAGTAGTAGTAGTAGTAATGGTAGTAATTCTGTTCAAAAGCACACGCGCAAGAACATAAGAACTTTAAAAAGAAGAAAACAGCAAAAGGTAAAAGGTTCATGATAACTTTGCTAACAGTGAGAAAAAAGAAAAAGTAAAAAAAGACAAGCTACTAATAAGGACTGCGAGGGCTGGGAAGAGAGAAGGACGGAGGGTGAGAGGGAGAGTGCAGAAAGAAGGTGATGGAAAAGTACTGAAACAAGGAAAGATGCATCACAGTGGTTACCTATTAGGGAAGGATGTGGGAAATAGTTGTAAAATGGCTTGACACTGACCTTTTTGGGAATAGCACTTGATCTATTTCACTCCTTAAACTATACATGAAAGTAATAAAGGAAGGGATGATATGGAGTGTCATGCTTATGTTGTTTTGATGATGAAGAAGAAGAAGAAGAAGAAGAAGTTGAAGAGGCCAATAAGGTGGAGAAGAGAATAAGGAGAGAATAAGGGTGAGAATTGTTTGTTGGTAAATGTCTCTTATATATATCCGAACTCTTTCTAGGAAAGTGACTGAATATGAAGCTCATTGTGTATTGTTGACTGTATTTTAGAAAATAAAACTCCACACACACACACACACACACACACACACGGACTCTGAAACAGATTCTTTTTAACATTTCCTTCTAGAACACTATGAAAATTTGCGTCATTATGTAACGCATCCTTCATATATATATATATATATATATATATATATATATATATATATATATATATATATATATATATATATATATATATATATATATATATATATATATATATATATATATATATATATATATATCCTTAATCTACTGCCCTTAATCCAGACAATTTCTTTTAATTTTTTTAATTTCTTTAATCTAGACTATTTCCTTAATATACTGTCCTTAATCCAAACTATTTCCTTAATTTACTCTCCTTAATCTAGACTATTTCCTTAATCTACTGTCCTTAATCCAGACTATTTCTTTAAGACTACTTCCTTAATCTACTGTCCTTAATCCAGACTATTTTCTTAAGACTATTTCCTTAATCCAAACTATTTCCTTAATCTACTGTCCTTAATCCAGACTATTTCCTTAATCTACTGTCCTTAATCCTGACTATTTCCTTAAGATATTTCCTTGATCCAGATTATTTCCTTAAACTATTGTCCTTGATCCAGACTATTTCCTTAATCTAATGTCCTTAATCCAGACTATTTCCTTAACACTATTTCCTTAATCCAGACTATTTCCTTAATTTACTGTCCTTAAACCAGACTATTTCCTTAAGACTACTTCCTTAATATACTCTCCTTAATCCAGACTATTTCTTTAATCCAGGCAATTTTCTTGATCTACTGTCCTTAATCCAGACTATTTCCTTAAGACTACTTTCTTAATCTGCTGTTCTTAATCTAGACTATTTCTTTAATCCAGACTATTTTCTTAATATACTGTACTTAATCAGACATTTTCGTTAGTCTATTTACTTAATGCACTCTCTCTAAACCAGACTATTTCCTTAATCCAGACTATTTCCTTAATCTACTCTTTTTAATCCAGACTGTTTGTTTTATTTGTTGTCTTTATTCTAGACTATTTCCTTAATCCACATTATTTCCTTAATCTACTCTCCTTAATCCAGTCTGTTTTCTTAATCCATAGTATTTCCTTAATCCAGACAATTTCTTTGATCTATTTTCGTTAATCCAGGCTATTTCATTGATCTATTGTCGTTAAACCAGACTATTTCCTTAATCTACTGTCATTAATGCAGGCTGTTTCCTTAATCTACTGTCCTTAATCGAGACTTTTTCCTTAAGACTACTTCCTTCATCTACCGTCCTTAATCCAGAATATTTCCTAAATGAAGACTGTTTCCTTAATCTACTGTCCTTAATCCAGACTATTTTCTTAAAACTACTTCCTTAATCTACTATCCTCAATCCAGACTATTTCCTTAAGGCTACTGTCCTTAATCTACTGTCCTTAATCCAGACTATTTTCTTAAAACTACTTTCTTATTCTACTGTCCTTAATCCAGACTATTTCATTAAGACTACTGTCCTTAATCTACTGTCCTAAATCCAGACTATGTTCTTAAAACTACTTCCTTAATCTACTGTCCTTAATCCAGACTATTTCCTTAAGACTACTGTCCTTAATCTACTGTCCTTAATCCAGACTATGTTCTTAAAACTACTTCCTTAATCTACTGTCCTTAATCCAGACTATTTCCTTAAGACTACTGTCCTTAATCTACTGTCCTTAATCCAGACTATTACCTAAAGACTACTTCCTTAATCTACTGTCCTTAATCCAGACTATTTCCTTAAGGCTATTTCCTTAATCCAGACTATTTCCTTAAGACTACTGTCCTTAATCTTCTGTCCGTAATCCAGACTATTTCCTTAAGACTACTTCCTTAATCTACTGTCCTTAATCCAGATTATTTCCTTAAGACTATTTCCTTAATCCAGACTATTTCCTTAATCTACTGTCCTTAATCCAGACTATTTCCGGAATCTAATGTCCTTAATCCAGACTATTTCCTTGATCTACTGTCCTTAATCCAGACTATTTCCTTAAGGCTATTTCCTTAATCCAGACTATTTCCTTAAGACTACTGTCCTTAATCTTCTGTCCGTAATCCAGACTATTTCCTTAAGACTACTTCCTTAATCTACTGTCCTTAATCCAGATTATTTCCTTAAGACTATTTCCTTAATCCAGACTATTTCCTTAATCTACTGTCCTTAATCCAGACTATTTCCGGAATCTAATGTCCTTAATCCAGACTATTTCCTTAATCTACTGTCCTTAATCCAGACTATTTCCTTAATCTACTGTCCTTAATCCAGACTATTTCCTTAATCTACTGTCTTTAATCCAGACTATTTCCTTAAGACTATTTCCTTAATGCAGACTACTTCCTTAATCTACTGTCCCTAATCTAGACTATTTCCTTAATCTAATGTCCTTAATCCAGACTATTTCCTTAATCCTTAATGTACTGTCCTTAATCCAGACTATTTCCTGAATTTAATGTCCTTAATCCAGACTATTTCCTTAATCTACTGTCCTTAATTCAAAGTATTTCCTTAAGACTATTTTCTTAATCCAGACTATTTCCTTAATCTACTGTCCTTAATCCAGACTATTTTCTTGTGACTGTTTCCTTAATCCAGACTGTTTCCTTAATCTACTGTCCTTAATAACGACTATTTCCTTAAGACTACTTCCTTAATATACTCTCCTTAATCCAGACTATTTCCTTAATTCAGACTATTTCCTTAATCTACTCTGTTTAATCCAGACTGTTTTATTTGTTGTCCTTATTCTAGACTGTTTCTTTAATCCACATTATTTCCTTAATCTACTGTCCTTAATCCAGACTATTTCCTTAATCCTTAGTATTTCCTTAATCCAGAGAATTTCATTGATCTATTCTCATTAATCCAGACTATTTCAGTGATCTGTTGTCATTAATCCAGACTATTTCCGTAATCTGCTGCCCTTAATCCAGACTATTTCTTTAATCCAGACTATTTCCTTAATCTTATGTCCTTAATCCAGACTACATCCTTAATCTTGTCTCCTTAATTCACAGTATTTCCGTAAGACTACATCCTTAATTTACTGTCTTTAATACAGACTATTTCCTTAAGATGATTTCCTTAATGTATTATCCTTAATCCTCACTGTTTCTTTAATCCAGACTATTTTTTTTGTTTACTGTCCTTTATCCATCGTATTTCTTTAAGACTATTTACTTAATCTACTCTGTCTAATCTAGACTTTTTACTTAATCCAGGTTATTTCCTTAATTTACTGTCTTTAATGCAGACTGTTTGCTTAATCTGCTCTCCTTGTTCAAGATTATTTCTTTCAACTATTGTCCTTAATAGTGACTATTTCTTTTAAAGTCTACAAACCTTAATGGATACTATTTTCTTTATCCCGACTATTTACTTAATCTGCCTTATTTCCTAAATCTAATATCTTTAATTTAGACTATTTCCTTAATCTACTGTTTTTATTTTAGATTAGGTATTTCTTTAAAATATTATTTTTCTCTCAGACTTTTCCTTAATCTCTAATTCCTTAATCCATACCATTTTCTTAGTGGCACATCATTAATCGAGAACACTTCGTGTGATATCCTTTATCGAGATTATTTTCTGAGTCTAGTATCGTTTATTCAGAACTGTTAATCTTATATCTTTAATCGGGACTATTTTCTCTAATTTGAGCGGGCTTTTTATCCATATATTTCTTCCCTCCGCTGATCTTTCTGATGCATAACAAAAGAATCAGGGCAGAGGCTGAGGGGACGCGGGAGCACGGCGCGCTCAGTGAGTGAGGAGGTGGAGGCGGAATTGTTTTCTGTTGAGCGTCAAGGTCATGGTCGAGTCAACATAATCTATGGCTGCTCGTAACTGACAGAGCAACGCTCGTCCAAGCACGAAGTCAAACCAGTCGCGCACCCGTCTGGTGTCCATCTTCTGCAGCATTGTGTCTGCGCCGCGGCCAAACTGCAGCAGGACTCGTCCTGGCGGAGGAGTCCAAGTGCCTGTCTTGCGCCACACCTTGTCCAGACCGGTCTGGGTGATACAGAATGTTAATTTGGCGCCTGTGTCCACCACCACCTTTAGCGGCTCCTCGATGCGTTGCGCTCGTGCGGCAAACAGAAACATTTTGTCTTCTTTATATTGTCTCTGACGCAGACGTTCGGGGTGACGCAGGAAGAGGCTGCCGCTGTCGTCGGGATGGAACTCCTGCCGCATCTCGGCGACTTGCAGGCGGCTCATGGACATAACTATTCTGCCACTGCTCGAGTGCTTCCCCACATTCCCCCGAACAAGCACCAACATGGGGGTGTTGACAGCCACGGCGCCATTCAGCACCACCACCACCTCAGCCAGCTTGATCACATCCAGCTCCAGCACGCCATTCCAGGTAGACAGGCGTTGCTTCACCGTGTCCTCGCGGCCCGTGACGAGGCCCAGCCTCTGGCCCACTGGCAGCTTCATGTAGCTAACTTCGGCGCCGGTGTCGAGCACGACAACACACGGGTGGCCACGGACGGTGGCATCCACCAGGTTTCCTTTCTTAATGTGAACACGGCAGTACTCGCTCACACTCCACTCCTCCTTGTTGACTCTCTCGGCCTCCACCTTCAGCCTCAGCACATCCTCACTGTCCCGTCCTCTCCCCTTCCCTGGGCGTTCAAGGATCCATATGCAACTCTCCGGCGTCCTTATCCTCTTCGGCTTTTTCTTGTGGCCTTTCCTCTTCCTGGCCTGGGTCTCGTGGTATTCAGTATCCTGCCTCTTCCTCTTAGCCTGGTTATCATGGTCTTCAGTACCCTCACTCTTCCTCTTCTTGGCCTGGCTCTCGTGGTCTTCAGTACCATCCCCTTTCCTCTTCCTTGCCTGGCTCTCCTGTTTCTCCGTGCCCTCCCTCTTCCTCTTCTTTGCCTGGCTCCCACTTTTCTCCGTGCTCTCCCCCTTCCTCTTTCTGGCATGGCTCTCATGTTTCTCCGTATCCTCTTTCTTCCTCTTCTTCTCCAGGGTCTTGTCGTCCTCTGTGCCCTCCATCTTCCTCTTCTTGATATGCTCCGTGATCAGATTCAAACACTCCATCGTCATCCCCTTCTTGTCTTTTATGTCATTTCTCTTGCTCTCCTTTTCGTGTTCTGTAACTCTTTCAGCGCCATCCACCTTCCTCCTCTTGTGGTTTTCGTAGTCTTCCATACCTTCCCCCTTTCTCTTCCTATTGTGTTTTTGAAACTCTTGCTCACGATCCGTTTACTTCTTGTGTCCCTCGTCTCCTCCCTTCCTTCTTTTGGCGCGATGCTTGATTTCTTCACAGCCTACAGCGTCCTTTCTCTTCTTGTGGGTGTTGCAGTCTTCGATGCTCTCACACCTCCTCTTCTTGTTGTGTTTCTTGGTCTCTTTCTTCTCCATGTTCCCCTTCTCGCCGAGGGTCTCGTTGGCGTCCATTGCTTGTTGTTTCCTCTTCTTGTTGAATCTTGTAGTATACAGCGGTGCACCAAAATCTTCAGTTGGAAACTCAGACTTGGCATAAACTTACCGAGAATCTGTGCGTGAGATGGTAGGACCAGGTGATATTCAATATTTTATTGCGCTCCCTTCTTGGACCGCTCAGCAGCTTGGAGCTAAAGCACTACGCGCACCAATCAAAGGTCTCGATTTTAGAATGTGATAAGGTCTTTAGCCAATCAGAGAGAAGAATGAAGATAAATAATTAAGAATATTTTCCACTGGCGACAGATATGCGCATTTTCCATTAATGATACTGAATCGTTGCCAAACCAACACTGCAATCATGAACCCTCCCTTCAAATCCATACAATATAATACCCGTATATGATTTATAATATTTATTTCTCTAAGTATTAATTTCTATCAGTGACTTATTTCTATTACTTGTCTCATTATCTGGACATCACCACTTGTGTACTAATATCTCACTTGCATTTTCACGCTATCACGGGCTGACAGCTATTTATAGCCGTGGAAAACCCCGCCACAAGTGCCCATTCACACACCATAAATAAAATATTTTTTATACATGAGAGAACTGCTGATTTGGAATCCTAGCAAGAGGAAAGCGAGTGAAGTAGTGTGATGAGAGTAATGTCTTAGATAATTAAACAGGAAACACAAACTTATATTAGATATTCAACCATGTTACTAGAATTATACTAGAATATATACTAGAATTATAAGAATTTATAGATTCACTCTCAGTGTTTTCCTTTAGTTTTTGTCAGTTTCTAAATTGCATTTATAACTTGGAATAAAAAAAATCTGTAATAGTAACTTCAAATATAGCGTCAATTGCAATTGCCTGAGGATTTATGTTTAGAGGAATGTGAATATTTGAGAATTTGATATTTTAATCGTATAATATATCTGTTTTCATACTAATATGTAGCTCAATAAAAGTAAGTTTGTCTCAATGAAATATTTGCCAGTGCAATCGGCTACCAAATGATTTACCTGAAGTACGAGTACACTAATGAAATATGTAGTATTAACATTAGTTTGTATAAATATTACCTGATAATTATGATAAATTCCAGAATCCCGGGAAATATTACGATTTGCCCCAGAACTCCGGGATGCTGAGAAACCTCTCAAACAAGAAACCCTCGCTTGTGGGTAGTGTGTGGTGGGTGGATGGGTGGATGTATTTGAGTGGGTGTCTGGATGGGCGGGCTAATCTACGTGGCTGGATGGGTGAATGTGTGTCGGTGGATAGATGGATGAGGTTATGGCTGTGTGTGAATTGTGGATATGTTTGACTGGTTGAGTGGATGGATGAATGTGGTTGAATAAATAATGGATGGATTAATAAACGTTATATTGGTGTGTGGATCCACATGCCGCCTTCACGAAGCTTCTAGTCCGGACATACGAGTCTAGAGACATTTTTGTGGGCTATATGGCATGAGTACCATCTGTCCCAGTACTAATGTGACTATAAACCTTCTTCCATGGATTTTGTGTATGAAGGTAGATAAAACTATATATATATATATATATATATATATATATATATATATATATATATATATATATATATATATATATATATATATATATATATATATATATATATATATATATATATATATATATATATATATATATATATATATATATATATATAAACTTGGTTAGGGAAAAGTATTTAATCCAGAGGTTAAGATAGATGGTTATACACTATTCTATAAAGACAGGGAAAACAGGAGAGGAGGAGGCGTTGAGTTATACGTTAATGTTGTATTAACAGGAGAATTACAACAGATAGCAAAACAGAGTCGATATGGGTAGATATTAAGGAAGGATCACAGTCAGTAGTACTGGGAATAGTGTACAGGGCACCGACAGTACAAAGGAAATCAACACCTCACTATGGCAGGAAATAAATAGAGCAGGAAGGTACAGTCAAGTGTGTGTGGTAGGAGATTTTAATTTTAGGAATATCGATTGGAGCCTGATGATGGGTAACAGGGAAGCAGAGGAATTTCTTAAGGTAATTCAGGATAACTTTTTTAAACAGGTAATCGTAGAACCCACAAGGGGGAACAAGATTCTAGATTTAATTCTTACTAACAGGGAGGAAGCAGTCACACAGGTAGAGGTTGGAGGACAGCTAGGTTACAGTGAGCATTGGGAAATTAGGTACAAATTAAAATGGGAGGAAACTTTTAGAACAAAAAACACTAGTAAAACACCTGACTTTAGGAGAGCAGATTTTGAGGGATTAAAAAGGTACCTCCAAGGAGTTGACTGGCAACGGATGCAGGGTGACGTCAGGTCTGGGACGGAGTTGAGAGCGATAAGGCAGGATGAGAGAGGTGAGGTGAGGTGTGAGGGTGTAGGGCAAAAGGAGGGAAGACGTGTCCGGAAGGGGCGGAGGAGGAAGAGAGGGGGAGATATGTGTGATTATGTTGGAGGGTCAGGTCATGCTGAGATGGGAGAGTTGAGGTCGAGGCGAGTAGATGAGGGAGTGGAGAGGATGGAAGGAGGCGAGATGAGAGGATTAGGTGAAGTAAATGTAGATGAGTTGTATAAATATTTCGTAGATAAATTGCATACAGGACAATTAGCAAACATCCCGTATAGAGAAGTAAGATCACAGAAAAATTACCCTAAATGGATAACCGTTAGATTAAACACTATATAAGGCGGAAGAGAAGTATATATATATATAAGAGATTAAAGGTAGGGGAAGAGGTTTTAAATATAATGAATTAGTTAGAACAGTCAGGAGGTTAACGAGGAAAGCTAAAAGCAATTATGAGTTAAAGGTGGCCAGCTAGGCGAAGACGGACCTCCAAGGGATTTTGTCAGGTATACGAGTATAGGACGAAGAATAAGGAAACTATAGGTCCATTAAAGGCAGCAGATGGGGAGCTGGTTAGTTCTGGGAAAGAGATTAGTAAAATTCTGAATGAGTATTTTTTAACTGTCTTCATCCAGGAAAACATGCAGGATATGCCAAATAATGAACAGATGTTTAGAGCAGATGAGAATGAGAAGTTGACAAACATTATCATAACTAAGGAGATAGTGGAACAGGAGATAGATGGGCTAAAAAGTTAAAGACACTAGGACTAGATGAAATATATCCCAGAGTACTTAAGGAATGCAAAGAGGTTATTAGTGAGCCGTTAGTTTCTGTCTTTAGCAAATCACTTATGTCAGGTGAGGTACCAGTAATGTGGAGGCAGACGAATGTAGTACCCATCTTTAAGAAAGGAGATAAAACTTTAACATCTAATTATAGACCTGTCAGCTTAACTTCTGTTGTAGGTGAAATAATGGAGTCAATAATAGCGAAGAACATTAGGGAGCATTTAGACAAACATAACTTGTAAATCAGTCACAGCATGGCTTCACGAAGGGGAAGTCTTGCCTGACGAACTTGTTAATTCTTTTACAGTAAAGTGTACGAGGCAGTAGATAATGGTGATACTTATGACATATTATATCTGGACTTTAGTAAAGCGTTTGACAAGGTATCCCATCAGAGGCCCCTGAGAAAGGTTAGGGCACACGGGATAGATGGTAAGGTGTTACGCTGGATAAGGTCATGGCTAAGCGATAGACGACAGAGTTGTAATAAACGGCTCTAAATCTGCATTAGGGCCATTGTTGTTTTTGATATATATCAGTGACTTGGATAGTGAAATTAGTAGTGATGTTAGTAAATTTGCGGATGACACAAAGATAGGTAGATTAATTAGGTCAGAATCGGATGCCATCGCCTTGCAGGCAAATTTAGATAGGATGAATGAATGGACGGACAGATGACAAATGCAGTTTATTATCAACAAGTGCAAAGTAGTTAGCGTAGGTAGAGGAAACCCACAGTAGGTACATAATAAACAACGAAACTCTGGTA
>NC_087157.1:24440615-24450615 GCF_035594125.1 Scylla paramamosain
CGCCACCACCCTTCTCCCAGAACTCTAGAAATATATCTAAATATACATATTTTTATACGTTCACTTTTGACATTCACCTGAAAACCACAGAAACTCACCACGAGTGACTTTACCTAGTACATAAGGGTAAGAAACTAATGAACAGTGTCCAGCGGTAAGTGATAATTCAAACGACACTGGAACCACGTGTTTCGTACCCCTTCCAGCACCGTATGACCTCTTTGTTGCGTCATAAATACTTAAACGACGCAGCTTATCCTCACTTTATACAACAGCGACACCACACAGCTCGCAGGGATGACGCAAGGACAACACAAAGGGACACATCCCGCCACGAGCAGAATTAACCACATATCACCCACTGGCCTGGCGCTTCTATCAGTCACTCACCACAGCACACACCAGCTGCACGTCAAGGAGGTCTGGTGTGTGTGTGTGTGTGTGTGGTGTGTGTCGTGTGTGTGTGTGTGTTGTATGTTTCTTTTGTTTAGTGTAGGAGATTTGTTGGACCATACAAGTTATTGAATTATGCTATTCGTTGTATGTTGTGATCAAAAGAATATCTATCCTATCTTTCTCTCTATCTATCTATCTATCTATCTATCTATCTATCTATCTATCTATCTGTGTAGTCGTAGCGTTCAAAACAGTGGTGAAATTGTTACTGTGACGTGTGGAAGTGTGCTTGAATACGAGTGATGAGTGACGAGTGAAGGGTCCAGACAGAAGACATCTTCACTCCTCAGCCTTACACAACTGTTGGTAGAGTTAATGCCGACAAAACCTTGGCCTGTATTTTCAAATGTTTCAGTCTTCTCTCGGATGCTTTCAACAGGCTCCAGTGGGAAGTTTTGTGCTTTTCAAGGGTGATTATCGTGACTAGTGACAGTTTAGGTAAGATTCTGCATCATTATTGTAGAAATAGTCATGAAAACCAGATTATTTGCCTCAGTGGAGTTTAGAAATAATCTTTACGAGAGAACAATAGCTGGAGGAAAACACGAAAGAGAGAGAGAAAAAAAAACGAAATTAGAAAAGAAGAGAAAAGAACGAAAACAAAAGAATCAAATAAGGATAACAAAATTTAAAATAAAACAAGCCAGCAGGAAACGAAAAGAATAAGAATGAAATAGAGGAGAGAAAAAAAAAGAAATAAAAACTGAAACACATACAAAAAAATAACAAAAATAACAAAAGAAACAAGAGAACAATGAAAAAAAAAAGCACCACCACCACCACCACCACCACCACCACTACCAGGCCCAAAGGCGATGGTGGTGGCGAAGGTGGTGGTCTTGGCAGTTGAAGTGGCGATGGTGATGGTCGCGGTGATGATGATGGTAGCTATGATGTGGATGGGCGTAGCGACTCTCCATCATTGTTATTCTCCTGCTGTCGGCGAAGAGCAGCGCGGGGCGGCAGCTAGTGGTTGAGGGAGGGGCCGAGGGGCGTTCATCACCAGCAATTTACCGCCTCGTGTATGACGGAGGCGCGGCAGGAGGAGGGAGTGAAGAGGGACGCGGAGAGAGTGAAGAGAGAGTTGGACAGTGAAGAGAGAGAGAGAGAGAGAGAGAGAGAGAGAGAGAGAGAGAGAGAGAGAGAGAGAGAGAGAGAGAGAGAGAGAGAGAGAGGAAAGACTGAAGAGGAAGAGGAGGAAAGACTAAAGAGGAAAGAGTATAGAGGGATGAAAAAAAAAGTAAAGGAGGGAAATAGTGAAGAGAGAACTGGATAGCGAATAGAGAGAGGAAGAGGAGGGAAGACTGAAGAGGGAGGAGCGAAGACTTGAAAGAGGAGAGAAAACTAAAGAAAGGGGAAGATGGTGAAGAGAGAGAGAGAGAGAGAGAGAGAGAGAGAGAGAGAGAGAGAGAGAGAGAGAGAGAGAGAGAGAGAGAGAGAGACGACAGCAGAGAGGACAGACTGAAGAGGGAGGAGGAGGAAATACTAAGGAGGGAAGAAAAAGACAAAAAGAAGAAGGAAAAAAGTAAAAAAAAAGCAAGGAAAAAACACTTAATAGCGAAGAAACTATTGGAGAGGAAGGAGGAAAGACTGAAGAGAAAAGAGGCCATTGAAGGGAAAGAGGAAAGAATGAAGAGGAAAAGGAGAATTACTGAAGAGGGAGGAGGGAAAGTTGAGGAAGGAGAAGGAGCACAGTAACAAGAGAAGAGAATGAAACGAAGAGAAGGAGAGAAGGAAAGAGTGGAACAGAAGGAAAGAGTGAAAAGGAAGGAGGAAAGACTGGAGAAGAAACGGAGGAAAACTTAAAAGGGTGGAGGAGGAGGAGGGAAGAGCGAAAAAGAAGGAAAGAGTAAAGAAGAGAGGAAAAACTTAAAAGGGAGGAGAGAGGAGAGAGAAACGACAGGAAGAGAGAGAGAGAGAGAGAGAGAGAGAGAGAGAGAGAGAGAGAGAGAGAGAGAGAGAGAGAGAGAGAGAGAGAGAGTGAGAGAGCTGGAGAGACAGGGTGTGAAAAAGGGTGGGAACGAGGGAGAGGGAAAGAGAGAAAGGGAGGGGAGAAAAAAAAAAAAAAGATTCACTCTGCTGCCTTTGTGACCATTAGCTGTATTGTTACCATGAACGGGGAAGGCTGGTGGTGGTGGTGGTGGTGGTGGTGGTGATGGTGGTGGTGGTGATGGTGGTGGTGGTGGTGGTGGTGGTGGTGAGTGATTGCTTTTCTTGATTAATGGAGTTCCTATTAACCTTCCCTCTGTAGGTGGACCTAACGAGTGAGTGAGTGAGTGAGTGAGTTCGTGCGTGCAGGTTTGTTTGATGATGAAAGTGCGTGTTTGTGTTTTAATGTGTGTGTGTGTGTGTGTGTGAGAGAGAGAGAGAGAGAGAGAGAGAGAGAGAGAGAGAGAGAGAGAGAGAGAGAGAGAGAGAGAGAGAGAGAGAGAGAGAGAGAGAGAGATCATAGAGACACAACCAGCCAGCCAACCCGACATAAAAAAAAAAAAAAAACACTCAGAATTCTCACTAAAGCATCACTAAAATTTTCACAGACACCAAAACATTCCCTCTCACCTTCACTCTGACACATCAAAACAACAACACTTCAAAAAAAAAAGAAAGAAAAAAAAGAAAAGAAAACAGAAAGCATCATAATAACTCAACACTTTTAATTTTATTTTTAACCCTTCGTCACTTTTCAGTTCGACGAGAGGCAACAAAAGTCAAATAATAAAATGGATAATGGTATCCCAGGACATTAGTTTTGTGAGAGGCGGACAAGTTGATTGGATTAAGAGTTGAGGCAAAAGTCCAGTTGATACCGGGACGGACGGGCGGCCGCGTCACCTCTGCAGGGAGGGAGGAAGGGAGGGAGGGGAGATGGAGAGGAGGAGGAGGAAGAGGATGAGGAGGAGGAGGTGGTGGTGGAAGGGTAGTGAAAATAAAGGACTGACGAAGAAGAGATGAATGAGGGAGAAGGATAGTAAAGGTGAAGAAGGAGGGAGAATATAAAGAGGAGGATGGTGAGATCAAGTGACGAAGGAGGGAGAAAAGGAGGAAGGCTAGTGAAAGTGCAGAGGGAGGGGGAGGGAGGAAAAAGAAGGAGGAGGGTGGGAGAGGGAAGTAAGGGAGAGAGGGGAGAGAGGAAGAGAGAACGGAGAGAGAAGATGAGGAAAGGAGAAAGGGAGAAGATTATGAGCAGGAAACGGAGAGAAGATGAAATAGGGATGGATGGAGGGAGGAAAAAAGAAAAGGAGAAGGACGGAAGGAAAGGTAAAGAAAAGGAAGATGGATGGGGTGGAGAGAAGGAGATGGTTGAGATAAGGAAGACAGTGACAAGTATAGGTGGCGTAAGGCAAGAAGGAAAGAAGGAAAAAAAGAAGATAGGAAGTTACGTTCTCATAAGTATTTACGTCACTGCCTCATCCACCTTGCCTACTAATCCCTCGTTCCCTATTGCTACAGCTTGTCTTCTACCTCATATATCACTTGCCTTGTATTTTCTCCACATTCCACTGTTACCTAATCTGCCTTTCATAACACGCATCTACCACAACCTACTAGCTACTACCACTCTCTGCTATCTACATTACTACTACTACTACTACTACTACTACTACTACTACTACTACTACTACCATCACCACTACCACCACCACTCAATGCCTTATTATCGATTTCCACTAACTGGTCGAGTGTCCAATACTCAACAAGATCCTGACACTTAGTTATTTTTTCCCTTGTATATGTGGATTTTTATATTTTCACCTTTGATCTTCTTGTTGACCTCCAGGAAAGCCGGAGAGGTGGAAGGCTGGCCTGGAAAATTTTCAGTGCGTGGGGAGATGTGAGATGGAAGGGAGAGGAGGGAAGTGTGAAGAACAGAAAGTGAATGAGAGGTAAGAAAGGGGAGAGTGAGAAGAGAAGAGGAGAGAGGAGAGGAGAGAAAAGTTATCAGTAATCTGGGAGGTATAGAGGGGATGAAGTGTGACTGGAAGGTGGAAGAGGAGAAAGAAAAGGGAAACAAGGTGAATTGAGGAAGAGAGAGGGGAAGAATGAAGAGTAGATGAATGAGAGGTAAGGAAGAGGAGAGGAGGGGAGAAGGGGTATCAGAGGGATGAAAAAATGTGATTGGGAGGTGGAAGAGGAGAGAGAGAGAGAGAGAGAGAGAGAGAGAGAGAGAGAGAGAGAGAGAGAGAGAGAGAGAGAGAGAGAGAGAGAGAAGGGAAACATATCAATTGTGTGGGAAGGTAATGAAAGGGAGAGAGCGAAGAAAAGTGAAGAAGAGATGAATGAGAGGTAAGGAAGAGGAAAGGAGGGGAGTAGGGGTATCAGTGGAGTTAAAAGATGTGATTGGTTGGCGGAAGAGGAGAGAGGAGAGGAGAGGGAGGGGTATCAGGGCTGTGGGGGGTATAGAGGGGTGAAAAAAATGTGATGGGGAATGTGGAAGAAAAGGTATAGTGGATTTATTTCAAGTGTCCCTCCTCCTCTCCGGATCATCCCTCCGCCCTTCCACTCCATCCCTCGGCTACACCACGCTCGTCCATCACAACAAACGTTTCTTGTAATTTTTGTGTAGTTCCTCCTTCTCCAGTTCCCTCCAGTTGCCTCCTGTAGGTCTATCCCATACATCATTACGCTTTCTCTTACTCCTCTTTTTCTTCCTCCTTTTCTTGTTGTTGTTCTTGTTGATGTTCTTTCTGTTTTTGTTTTTGTTTTGTTCTTCTTGTTCTTGTTATTCTCGTCTTCCTCTTCCTCATTCCATTCCTCAATAAACAATATAATCCACAACGTACTACAACCTCAGCGTTATAAATTTCACGTCGTTTCCATCACAACACACCACGCCCCTACACGCCGCCACCATCACCAGCACCTCTTCCTCTTCCTCCTCCTCCTCTTTCTCATCCTCCGCTTTCTCCTCGCCCTCCTATCCTCCCTGCGTTTGTAGTGTAGATGTGCAGAAGAGAGACGCCCCTTCAAGTAAGTAACCTCGTTATAAGTCAATAGGCTTTCTATTACGTGCTGTTTCTGTGTTTCTCCTCCTCCTCTCCTCCTCCTCCTCCTCCTCCTCCTCCTCCTCCTCCTCCTCCTCCTCCTCCTCCTCCTCCTCCTTCTCCTCCTCCTCCTCCTCCTCCTAGAGTTAATTATTTACTGAAGCGAATTATTATGACAATGTTGTCTTGTTGTCTTGGCCGAGATGGAATTTAAGACGAATGCTCTCTGGGATTCTGGCTTTCAAGGAGGAGGAGGAGGAGAAGGAGGAGGAGGAGGAGAATGAGGAGGAGGAGAAGAAGAAGAAGGAGGAGGAGGAGGAGGAGGAGGAGGAGGAGGAGGAGGAGGAGGAAGACTGATATATAATGGGAAAAGGTAATGGTGATGGGATGAGGAAAGAAGGGAAAATGAAGAAAAAGAGAAGGAAAAATGAGAAACATGTAGAAAATAACGTGACCCAAGAGACAGACAGACAGAGAGAGAGAGAGAGAGAGAGAGAGAGAGAGAGAGAGAGAGAGAGAGAGAGAGAGAGAGAGAGAGAGAGAGAGAGAGGGGTCAAGTACAATTAGATGGAAGAATTACAGCCCACATTGTCCATTGTTTTAATTCGAATGAAGCCAGTTGGGTGTGCGGGCGATGGCTCGTTCCCATTTATCTAATGCCGCGCTGGACGGACAACTATTGGCATTGCTTTTAATTGTGAGTATTGTAATGTGTCGCTCGGATAAAGTTAGGACCTCATTCACCCTCCGACCCCCGGAAAAAAAAAAACAATATTGTTAGGTAAATACAATGGAGGAAAAAATATATATTCGGTGTTGCCTAATTGAGGATGTGGCGGTGTTCCAAAAAAGTGTTGCTTCATTGGTTGTTGTGCGCGAGGTGACGTGGGAAGTGTCTCGTTGAAGTGATACTTGGAACTGTTTTAAAACACTGCAATAGGCTGGCTTACCCTACAAGAGGAGATTAATAGGATTAAGAACATAAGAACATAAGAAAATAAGAGAAGCTGCAAGAAGCCATCAAGTTTACATGTGGCAGTTCCTGTATGAAACACACCTATGTATTTCCACGTATCATCCCCATCCATAATTTTGTCTGATCTTCTTTTAAAGCTCCGTAATGAGTCAACATTAACAACCTGATTACTGAATCCATTCCATTCATCTGTCACTCTGTTTGAGAACCAATTCTTTCCGTTCTCTTTCTTGAACCTAAATTCTTCAAGCTTGAACCCGTTATTTCTTGTTCTTTTTTTTTTTTTTTTATGTAGGAAGGACACTGGCCAAGGGCAATAAAAATCCAATAAAAAAATATGCCCGCTGAAATGCCAACCCCATAAAAGGGTCAAAGCAGCGGTCAAAAACTGATGAATAAGTGTCTTGAAACCTCCCTCTTGAAGGAATTCAAGTCATAGGAAGATGGAAATACAGAAGCAGGCAGGGAGTTCCAGAGTTTACCAGAGAAAGGGATGAATGATTGAGAATACTGGTTAACTCTTGCGTTAGAGAGGTGGACAGAATAGGGGTGAGAGAAAGAAGAAAGTCTTGTGCAGCGAGTCCGCGGAAGGAGGGGAGGCATGCAGTTAGCAAGATCAGAAGAGCAGTTAGCATGAAAATAGCGGTAAAAGACAGCTAGAGATGCAACATTGCGGCGGTGAGAGAGAGGCTGAAGACAGTCAGTTAGAGGAGAGGAGTCGATGAGACGAAAAGCTATCCTGATTACTTTCATTGAGGGCTCTGCTTACGTCCCTCTTGTTATAATCCCTATACCACTTAAAGAGATACACAAGAGATAACTAATTTGAAACGCTAAACAACCTTGTCGTAGAAAGGGTAATATCATGGGTACATAAGCGATAACTATTTTGAAACACTAGATTGGTTCGTTCCAGAGGAGGAGAATAATGGGAGTACAAAAGAGGTGATTCTTTTGAAGCATTAGACTGGCTTGCCCTTGAAAAGAAGGATAATGGGACTACAGAAAAGGAGGATGGAGATGAATCCACTCGATTACTTTGAGAATGCATAAAATAGACTTATATTGTATTCAGAAGCTGTAGCTCTTAGTGCAACAAACGTCACTGTAAATATGTAAAAAAAAATGCTTACTACCTCTCTATTGCATTTACAAGACAGAATAAACTTACATTGTGTTGCTGCACAATGAAGAAAATTTCACCATATTTTTATTATTCTTACACGTTACGGAATAAACTTGCATCGTATACAGATTTGTAGCTTCAAGAACAACGAACACCTTATGTAATTGTTGTTAAAGAAAAAAAAAATCACCAATTTTTTTTTACATTTACAAGACACAGACTAAACTCAACATTGTATTTCGTATCTGTGACTCCAAGAACAGCACCAAACACCGACATTACTGCTACTGTACGTAAAAGAAAAAAATAAAGAAAAAAAGAAAGATGAAAGAAAAAGAAAGAAAAAGAAGAAAAAGAAGAAAGAAAAAGAAAAGAAGAAAGAAAAGGAAAAGAAAAGAAAAAAAGAAGAAAGAAGAGAAAAAAGAAAAAAACGAAAAAAAACGAAAAGAAAAAAAGAAAAGAAAAGAAAAAGGAAAAGAAGAGAAAAGAAAAAAACAAAAGAAAAGAAAAAAAGAAAAATAAAAGAAAAAGGAAAAAGAAAAAAGAAAACGAAAAAAATAAATAGACAATAAAAAGAAAAGAAAAAAAGGAAGAAAGAAAGAACAACAACAACAACAACAACAACAACAACAACAACGTTTACATTTACACCTCTTTACAAAACATCCAAAGCAAAGATTCAAAGGGCAGCCCATCTATGCTGCCTAGTAAATGCGGTGACAAGGGACTTTTGTGGCGTGAAAAATATTGTGTCGTTGCTCCTGGGGTGAGAGAGAGAGAGAGAGAGAGAGAGAGAGAGAGAGAGAGAGAGAGAGAGAGAGAGAGAGAGAGAGAGAGAGAGAGGGGGGAGAAAAAAAAACATGTAGCGTTTAATGAACCCTGCTAACCTATTCCTTTTAATGGGCGCCTCGTTGCATTGTTTGGCAGAGAAATTTTTAAGTTCGGTAGAATGAATTTGGAAGAAAGAAAGGAAGCGTGAAAAGTGAACGGTGATAGATCTTCGGAATGGAGGAGGAGTAGGAGGAGGAGGAGGAGGAGGAGGAGGGGTAAAAAGAAGAGGAGGAAAATTGGAATAATGATGACTTTCATGGTGGTGATGAAGAAGAAGAAAAATTCGTAGGAGAAGCAGGAAGAAATGTGAAAGAGAAAGTGGAGGAGGAGGAGGAGGAGGAGGAGGAGGAGAAGAAAAGCAGAAGAAAGAATTAGAAGACGAAAAATAACATGAAAGAGAAAAAAAAAAGAGATGAGAGATGAAGAAGAAAGACAAGGAAATATACAACAAGAAAAATGGAAACCGACTAAGAAGAGTAAGGAAAAGAAAACGTAGACGAAGACAAAGTCGAAGACGAAAACTTAAAAAAAGAAAAGAATAGAAGATGAAGGAAAAGAAAAAGAAAGGAGAAATGATGATGTATGCGAAAAGAATTGAAAAGCAGAAAGGTTATGAGAATTCCGGTGATGGAGGGAAGCAGAACAGCAGGAAGGAAAGAAAGCGGTGGTGAAAGGAATAAGGAAGAACTGTACCACCACCACCACCACCACCACCACCACTTTCTTTAAAAATTTCATGTTGCCCCATAATACAAAGGTTCGTTTGCTTCTAAGTCACGTCACATGGGAGGAAGAGAGTGTTCACTTGCTATTATTAGTATTTTTGTTTACGTACCTCTATGGCTTTCCCCTTGTGGTAAAGAAGAATCAGTTTAAATGGTGTGTTATTGGAATTATTTTGTTCGTGTTTCCTAGGAGCGATGGGGTTATCGTATGTGTTCGTTGGTAGGTAACTGTATATTTAGAAAGATGGGTTTACTATATAGTATTGCAATTCCTCCTGTTGTTATGCACGTGAGGCTACTACACTGATTGCTGCGTGTGGGGATAGTGGTGGTGGTGGTGATGGTGGTGGCTGGCGTTGTTGTTGTTGTAAATCAGTAGTAGTGTTAGTAGTAGTAGTTGTAGTAGTATTTTTATTTTTATTTATTTATTTTTTTTTATAAATTAGCAGTATTAGCAACAACGACAACCACCGCCACCACCACCACCACCACCACCACCATCCTCACATGCAGCAATCAGTGTAGTAGCCTCACGTGCGCTCCCGGAGGATCATGGGAGTGCGCGGCGCCAGGCATGCTGCACAACACCCCTGAGACTGCATGGCGGGGGCGGGGGCGGGGCGGGGCGGGGCGGGGCGGGGCGGGTCGGAGCAGCCTCGGGGAAGCATCAGAACGCCGCCATGAAAACTTTATTGCTACGTAAGAGTATTTACGTTGGAATAATTTACTCTTGCTTGAAATTTAATAATCTTTCCAGGGTTTTTGTTGGGCTGGCTGTTTTCTCTTACCTCCGCTTCCTTCTTTCTCGTGAAGGTGGAGGTGGATGGAGGAGTGGAGAGTAGTGCGTGGGAGTGCTTTGGAAGAGCTGGAGTAGATGGAGTGGCGTAAATATAGATTAACGAGT
>NC_087157.1:24455615-24460615 GCF_035594125.1 Scylla paramamosain
CTCCATAGTCTGGTTTTTTTTTTGTGTGTGTGTGTTTCTCTGTGTTTATTTTTCTGTTTGTGTCTACTAATCTGATTTTCTGACTATTTATGACTCTGTCTGTCTGACTGATTGTCTGGCTGCTTGTTTTTCTTTTTAATTTGTTTTCTATCTATGTGCCGGTTTGTCTTTTTCTGTGTATCTTCTTGTTTGTCTTTTTTATCTACATGTTTGTTTGTCTTCTGTTTATTCGTCAGTCTTTTTTTCTGAATCTACATCTGTCTATGTGTTTACCTGTCTGATTTTCTGCCTGCTTGTCCATTTTTCTGTTTGGTTTTTCTTTTTGTCTGTCGTTTTCTGTCTGTCCGTCTGGCACGTGACTCACAAGCCACATTGGAGGATAGGAAAAAAAAAAAAAAATCGAATTGGTATCATAAAGACTAATTAAGATTGATTTATTTGATTTTCCGTGAAAGTTGAGTGAAAGAAAAGCAAATGGCATTTCAAGTTGATTCCAAGAGAGAAGAATCGAGACATCCCTGGAACTAATTTAGGATTGGAACACTTTCTAGTAATCTTTTTTTTTTTTTTTTTAGTGTGACAAGTAAGCGTTTATTTTATTTTTCGACATTTTTTTTTTTTTTTTTGTGGCTCGAGACCAGCCTCATTTGCAAACAAGATTAGAGAAAACAGCTTCCTTCACACATGATATTACATAAAGAAACTCCTTTGCAAAATAGAACCATAAAATAATCTTTTAGAAATAAAACTAAGATAATATCATATTTCCAAACAAAACAAGAAAAATTAATCTTTAGGAACAAAATAATGAAATATGTAAGATAATACACGAGTCTTCCTTTGTTAACATTAAGATCACTGCTATAAAAAGTTTGAACGAACACACACACACACAAAATAAAAAAAGAGAGAAAAAGAGAGAGCAGGATTATAACTATTTATTTATATATGTTCTAGACTGCGCAACTGATTAAAAAAGCCTGAAGTATAAAGTAAGCGTCTAAAAAAATATAGATGATTATGAAAAAAAAAAAAGAACCTAACAGGGAAACAGTTAAGATTCCGTGCACATTTTACACAAAAAGATGATTTCCAGTTGTTCTTTAATCGATAGACAGCTTTTTTCCTGACAAGTGGCGGCAGCAGGCGACTCTTGACCTCAGCTGTGAGTGAGACGCATGAGCCGCGATCGTTTTTACTCAGAACAGGACACGCGAACAGCTTTTGATCTCCTACTTTGCTGCGTACCCTCTTATCTGCTTTTGTGGTGCTTCCTCTCAACACGGTGCTTTGTGTGTGTGTGTGTGTGTGTGTGTGTGTGTGTGAATGGGTGGGATGGGGGGGGGGGGGTGTTTACGTGCTTCCTGTCCACTTTACCTTCCCATCACCTTCTGTTTCCCTTATCCATCCCTTTTCCCTTTCCTCTTATTTCTCCTCTCCCTACTATTCCTCGTTCCTCACTTCTCCCTACTCGCCTCATCCATTTCTCTCCCTCTCCTTCCTTCCCCTTCCGCAAATCCTCACCCAAACCACGCATCATGTCACTTCCTGTACTACAGTGGCGAAGCTCCGGACATCAAACAACCAATAGAGAGAGGAGAGAGGAGAGGAATGGATAGAGAGAGACGGAGAAACCCAATGTAGGGCAGTAGGTGGGGGGCACAGAAGGATACGAGTTACTGTAGATAAAGCAACACTACTCGTATATATAACTATCGTACATTTACTTACCTCCTCCTCCTCCTCCTCCTCTTCCCCTTCCACTGATCATGACGGCGGTAAACACACGGGGATACACTGAGCCGCTTGTTGCATGGGTGTAGAATGAGCAGAGTAGTCATAACAGTTGCCAGGCAGGTGGTATATCGAGGCGGAGTTGGCGTATTAAGCCGTAACTTGCTGAAATTAAATCTGGTATGGCAGGTCGGCCTTCATAGCTCAGAATCAGAGGCAATAAGCGAAACTGGCTACACGGGAGGCGGAGGAGGGAAGGAGAAGGAGGTGGAGGGCGAGGAGGAGGAGGAGGTGGAAGAGTAGGAGGAAGAGGAAAAGAAGAAGCAGTAGGAGGAGGAGGAGAAAAAGGAAGAGGAATCATAGATGGCAAGAGTTAAGACAGGACTATGAGGTGTGGATTGTTACAAAGTCTTATAATAGCTGTGTGTGTGTGTGTGTGTGTGTGTGTGTGTGTGTGTGTGTGTGTGTGTGTGTGTGTGTGTGTGTCTAGCAAATAACCCTAATAAGCGCACACACAAACACACCTAACACTAAACACTCACATTTGCACGCGCCGGCCAATCGATCCGTAATTACTGGAGCAGAAAGTTGCCGTCCGCTCGTAACTAACTTTCCGCTGCTGAGTTGTGCTGACGGCCAGGCACCACCAGCACCCAGACGAGCGGGGGAAACAAGCAGACAGGAAGCAAGTAAACAAGAAAGCAGGAGAATAAGGAAGTGAGGAGAGCAGGAAAGAAGAATGGAAGGAAGGAAATAAACAAGAACACGGATGAATAAGTAAGGAAGGAGAGCAAGAAAACAGGTACGCAATTAATCAGAACAGAAGAACAAGTAAGGAAGACAAGCAGATAGCAAGCAAGCAGGCAAGCAGGTAAATAAACAAAAAAAAAAATAGAAGTGACCAAAGTAGGAAAGAAAAATTGATGGAAGTAGATAAGGATATAGAGAAACAAGGAAGGAAGGATGAAAGAAAATAAGGAAGGAAGAAAGAAAGAACGGAAGGAGGCAAACCAGCAAGAAAGACAGAGAGAGACACCAAGAAAACAAATGGAATAAACAAATTACGAAGAAGAAAGGAAGGAAACTAAAATAAAGCAAACAAGTGGAAATACAAGGAGGGACGTGAACAAACGAATAAGAAAAGAGACAAACAAATAAGCACAGAGGGCAGAAAGACAGCCAGGCAAGTATACAGAAAAACAAAAACACAAAACACCAAAACAAATGAAACAAAACAAACAAACACACAAGTAAAATAAGTGCAAATAAGAAAACACGAAAAAACAAAACAAACAAGACATAACCAGCCAACCAAACAAAACACGAAGTAAAAAAGTAAGCAAACAACCTCCCAAATAAGCAAACAAGCAGGAGGGCCAAGTTAAGCCAACAAGAGGCCTGGGCAAACAAATGGCGAAGCAGTGAAGACAAACAAGTAAGGAAGGAGACAAGGCGGAATCAGATTCTTCCCTGTGAAAAGACTTCCTGGGAACTTGGGGCAGCGGGTGCGAAGATTATGTCTGATCGTATTAAATGTTATATAGAGGGAGGAAGTGTGTGAATTTACTGCACGGGAGGAGCTCAGAGAGAGAGAGAGAGAGAGAGAGAGAAGAGAGAGAGAGAGAGAGAGAGAGAGAGAGAGAGAGAGAGAGAGGGGCGGGGATTCAGGACTAAGGAAAAATGAGAAAGAGGCGTAACTATTGTGTCACTGAAGAAGAAAAGAAGAGGAAGGTAGAAAGAGAAGAAGGAGAATAATACGAAAAAAAAAACAGTACAAAAAAAATACAAGAGGAGAGAGAGAGAGAGAGAGAGAGAGAGAGAGAGAGAGAGAGAGAGAGAGAGGAGGAGAGAGAGAGAGAGAGAGAAGAGAAGAGAAGAGAAAACATAATATAAAATGAAACATCCTCCCAGAAAGGCGACTCTGGACTGGGCGGGGACGGGACGGGACTGGGTGGCACTAGGCAGGCTGGGCGGGGGTGGGACGGGGCGGGGCGGACGGTGTTAGTGTGGCGGTCGTTAAGTAAAATCAAAGTGAAGGCTCGTGTGGCAGTAACTCCAGTTTAGGAAGCGTTGCGACCATCTACCACCATCCAGCCATCCACCGGGAGACTGGGAACGAGGGAACGACACGGTAGTTAAAAGCGCATTACGACGCATGGAGGAGGAGAAGGAGGAGGAGGAGGAAGAGGAAGAAGAGGAAGAGGAGGAAAAGGATGAGAAGTAGGAGTAAAAAAAAGTCTGATCTAGTTTGCTTATTTTCTCTTACTTCTTTGATGTTTTTTTTTCTCTCTTCCCTTTCTCTTCTTTTTTTTTTTATCTAGTTTGCTTATTTCCTCCCACTTCTTTCGCATCTTTTTTCCCCTCTTCCCTTTCTTGTTTTTCTTATCCACGTTCGTTCTATCTCGAGGTGATGACAGGCAAGATGACTTTTCGCCTTCTTTCCCTCTCATGCTATCAGTTTAGTGGTAGGGGGAGGCAAGGAGGTGGAGGGAAATCAGCTAGTGTGTGAGGTGAGGTCAGATGAGGTGAAAGCCGAAGTGTTTTGCGAAGGGAAGGTGGAGGGGAGTTATGTTAGTTCAGGTGAAGGTCTTGTGTTGTGTTGCAGAGAGAGAGAGAGAGAGAGAGAGGAGAGAGAGAGAGAGAGAGAGAGAGAGAGAGGAGAGAGAGAGAGAGAGAGAGAGAGAATGAATGAATGAATGAAGGAATGAAGGAATTAATGTGAATGCTTGTGGTGTGTGGTCCGTATATTCCATCGGGAGCGTCTCGTCAGGTCAACAAGGGGATTGAAGGCTGGCATCAGGCAGGGCAAATACCGCAGGCCTCACCACAAAGCAAGGCGACCCAGTGTACTACTGCTGCTGCTGCGGAAGCCCCGAGACTGGGAATTGTAAAGTGTGTGTGTGTGTGTGTGTGTGTGTGTGTGTGTGTGTGTGTGTGTGTGTGTGTGTGTGTTTCCTGTTTTGATGTCTCTCCTTCGTTTTGTTGAATTTTGCATGTTTTTATGTTATTGTCATTTCTATTGATGGTTTAGTTTCCTCTGCGTGTTTGCGGCGGTGATTGGAGGCTCGAGTGGCATTTATATGAGCGGTGGTGTTGTGATATTGGCCGCCATTACTGATGGGAAAATGCCACAGGGAGATAAAAGTGACAGGACCGCTGATGGCTTGTGTGATGACGGTCACTGCCTGCACCCAACATTGATGTCCCCTCAACCTACCACGGAGCGGCCATCACAAAGAGCGTCTGTCACGGGGCGTAGCGAGGAG
>NC_087157.1:24468115-24475615 GCF_035594125.1 Scylla paramamosain
GTGGGTGGGTGGGTGGGTGGGTGTCTGTCTGTCTAACCTACTGGAAAAAAAGTGAAAAAATATCTTCATAAAGAAAAAAAAAAGGAAAAAAGAAAAACGAGCGCAACAGTACGAAGCAGAACAAATATTTTGACCAAACAGGTGAGGAGATTTCAAATAGTCTCTTTGTTTGCCTTTCACAACACTCACCCTTTGACTTGTGGGGGGATGGCAGGGTGGCGGGCGGGGCGGGGCAGGACGGGACAAGGCGGAGGGGTGGCCAGGAGGAGGAGAAGGAGCAGGAGGAGGCGTGCTGGCCTGTGTTTGTTGTTTGCCCGTCTTGTTTGAGGGAGATCATAAGCAAACAGTCGCGAGGTGCCTACCGTGTGTTGTCTTAAGAAAGTTGTTCTATTTCTTCCGCCTTGTGGAGCCCCGCGCCTCAGCCTGCTTCCTGCTGCCGCTGCCTGCCTGCTCATAAAGATTCATTCGAGCATCAACACGAGAGAATTTTTAAGCTTTATATTTCTCCTGCTTTGAAGAAATGAGATGTGTATGGACCAAGGCTTTCGAAAACTTGTAGTATATGATCGTATGTGGCAATCAGGTACTGTGGAATTAGTACTAGAGAGAGAGAGAGAGAGAGAGAGAGAGAGAGAGAGAGAGAGAGAGAGAGAGAGAGAGAGAGAGAGAGAGAGAGAGGATCCTGTGTGTGTGTGTGTGTGTGTGTGTGTGTGTGTGTGTGTGTGTGTGTGTGTGTGTGTGTGTGTGTGTGTGTGTGTGTGTGTGTGTGTGTGTGTGTGTGTGTGTGTGTGCGTGTGTGTGTGTGTGCTCGCCTGATATGCTGAGAGAGATAAGTGGGAAGAAGTCTGAACTCTGAACCAGCTGGAAGACAGATGCTGCTTTAGGTCAGTGGGCAGATGATCGGCACTTGTAGCTTCCGCGAGGGACGAAGATGAACGCCTGATAGGAAAAGATGACGAGGAGAGGCGGTCACTGTCGGCGATGCGGTGAAACAGGAACGTTTGAATGATCGGTTCATTTCTAGCACTCAACTAACTAACTAGATTTTAATAACACTAGGTGAGCTAAGGTGTTGCTATTAGCTCTAATTTTCTATATTTGTTGTTTTCAGGTGAGGTTTGTGTATGTGTGTGTTTCTTATCGGAGGGTGTACCGACCAGGGGGAGGGAGGTGAAGGAGCAATAGTCAATGTAAAGTAAGAGACTAAGGAAGATTAGACAGATTTATAGATGGGGATGGTTAGTGGAAATACGAGGATATGTTTTTGCACATGGACTGCCACGTGTTGGTGTGATAATTTCTTGCAGCTTCTCTAATTTTTTAATATTGTTATATTTAGAAGTGACTAACGTTGCGTGTATATGTATGCAGAATAGTTTAAATTCAGTATTATTAGTCACCATGTCACAATTTACTGAAAGAGAAATCCCACTTTAAATTAATTTCTACTTCCTCTGTCTGTCTAGCTTCGAAATATTACCAAAGGTCGAATCATGAAGTGTGTGCGTGTTGTGTTTGTCATTTCGTCTCGGCGTCGGAGGAAAGACGCACACATTTCATGCTCAGTAAGATTGAGGGCAGGGAATAAAAGGCAGACGGTAAGAACAATGACTCCTTGACACAACGTTTCCCATTCTTCGCGCCGACCTTCTGGGAGCAAAAGAATGGGAATAAAGATTGAAAGTAAATACAATTGTGAGATGAAATGCAAGGACAGTGAAAAGAAGAAGGACGGGCTGAGGCAAATGCGTATAATGTGTGTGTGTGTGTGTGTGTGTGTGTGTGTGTGTGTGTGTGTGCGTTTCTCATTAAAATTGAAACACATTACAACAACAAGGGAAGCATTAATGGGAGTGGAAGTGGACGAGATAATTAATGTGACAGGAAAGAAGATTCCCTTCCTGCCCAACTTCCGCTCTGAATCCCTTTGTCATCACCATCATCATCACCATCATCATCATCATCATCGTAGTCGTCGTCGTCGTCGTCGTCGTCATCATCATCATCATCATCATCATCATCATCACTATCATCAACAACAACTACAGCATCAACAACAACAACAACAACAACAACAACAACAACAACAACAACAACAATATTAACGACGAAAATAACAAATACAAAAAAACAAACAAACATTACAACACACCTGGCCTTTCCTTCCTTCCCTCAGAGCCCAGTTTATATGACTTATAAACACACAACATGACCTCCACTGAAATTGTAGCTGTATCATATTCCAAAGAGATAAAATCTATAACAGTAAAAGAAAAACAACATGTGTGCATTACAGGATTTAATCTTAACCACAGTAATTTAAAATTCTCTTTAGTTTCTTGTTAATGTCATATGTAATAACATCAAGCTTCCCATTTTATACTTTGTATGTAAAAAAAAAATACGAATCAGATAAATTGCGTTTCTCTTGCTTGTAAAGAGAGAGAGAGAGAGAGAGAGAGAGAGAGAGAGAGAGAGAGAGAGAGAGAGAGAGAGAGAGAGAGAGAGAGAGAAAAGAAAAGCTTGTTGATCATAATTACAACAGAATTTTCATTTTAGACTTGATATATTAGAACATGAATACGAATCAGATAAATTAGGATTATCTTCCTTGTAATAAAAAAAGGGAAAAATCTATTGATTAAAATGTCAACTTTGCAGTGTTTGCAGTTATGGTTTATTATTATGAAAAATAAAAATAAAACCAGTTGTTCCTGTTTTCTTGTTTTTCTTCATTTGCTTTAGTGATCGCCGGCATAGTTATATTCTTGTTTTTGTTTTTGCTCTTGTTCTTGTTCTCCTTGTTCTTGTTCTTGTTCTTCTTGTTCTCCTTGTTCTTGTTCTTGTTCTTGTTCTTCTTGTTCTTGTTCTTTTCTTGTTCTTGTTCTTTTCTTGTTCTTGTCTTTTCTTGTTCTTCTTATTCTTCTTGTTCTCCTCCTCCTCCTCCATGATCTAGTCCTCCTCCTTGATCTCCTCCTCCTCCTCCTCCTCCTTGATCTCCTTCACCTTCTCCTCCTTGATCTCCTCCTTGATCTCCTGCTCCTCCTCCTCCTCCTCCTCCTCCTCCTCCTCCTCCTCCTCCTCCTCCTCCTCTTCCACCACTACCACCATCACCTCCTCCTCCTCCTCTTCCACCACTACCACCATCACCTCTTCCTCCTCCGTCTTTTCTGCTTATTATCGGAAGCGCATTATCAGGAAGGAAGCTCATCTGACCTGCACTTCCTGGTACACTCCCCTCCCGTCTGTTTGTGTCCGTCTGCATCGCGGCACCAAGGCACGCTGCTGCTGCTGCTGTTGTTGTTGCTGCTGTTGCTGCTGCTGCTGCTGCTGCTGCTGCTGCTCGTGTTGGTTGTGCTTTTATTCACATTCTGTTCATGGTAATCTTCTATTTCTGAGCATGCAGCGATAATAATGATGGTGATGATAATGATAATAATAACGATAATAATGATGATGATGATGATAATAATAATGATAATAATAATAATAATAATAATGATAATAATAATAATATTAATAATAATAATAATAATAATAATAATAATAATAATAATAATGGTACTAGTAGTAGTAGCATTATTATTATTATTATTATTATTATTATTATTATTATTATTATTATTATTATTATTATTATTATTATTATTATTGTTATTATTATTATTATTAGTTGTAGTAGTAGTAGTAATAGTAGAAGTAGTAGCAGTAGTAGCAGTAGTAGTAGTAGTAGTAGTAGTAGTAGTAGTAGTAGTAGTAGTAGTAGTAGTGGTAATAGTAGTGGTAGCGGTAATAATGATAATAATGATGATGATGATGATGATAATAATAATAATGATAATAATAATAATAATGATAATAATAATATTAATAATAATAATAACAATAATAATAATAACAATATTGCTATTGCTACTACTTCTTTGATTATTACTTCTGGTGATGCCGAAGGTAATAATGATAATAACAATAACGATGATGACAGTTATAACAATGAGAGTGGTGATGACAACAACAACAACAACAACAACAACAATAATGCTAAGGGTCGTGGTAAGGACAACAGCAATAGGGGGAGAAAAGAAATAACGACATGCAAGGCGAATATGTGCAATGAAAACAACAGCAACAAACATTGGCAGCGTAATTACCTCACGTAGCGAAGTGGAAACAATATTACAAATGGAACCTGCTGTAGGCGAGTGGATAATGATAATAATAACAACCAAAAAAGGGCGAAAAAAAAAAAAGACGAACGTATAATAACAAGAGTGACAAGATAGTATTAGCTGCGAAAAATCACACACACACACACACACACACACACACACACACACACACACACACACACACACACACGAAATTAAAAACATTAGGTTACAGTTGAACATAGAAAGGTTGTTTGTGTGTTTGCGTGTTTGTGACTCGTCTTTGATTCGAGGGTGAGAGTGAGTGTAGGCATGTGGATGTGGGATGTGGATGTTGAATAATTCATATTTTGTCGCCCTATGAGGTTACTGAAGAGAGTGAATGAGTGGGTGGGTGGATATCTGGGAGTGAGTGGATGTGATTTGGATACTGGTCAATGGATAGAAGGAAGTGGGTGGATGGGCAAGTAGTGGGTTGGGTAGTTAGGATGTGTCACGAAGCTCCCTTCTCCCTGACTACATATTACTGCTATTTATTATAATTTTTACATTTACTACTACTGTTGCTGCTACTACTGCTAATGCCACTATCCTGTCTTAGCTCACAACGTCTCCCTAATAGCTGAAGTAGCAGTGGTAAACATCTTTTAAAATGACGCACAAGGAAATGCGATCGAGAAAATACTCGTAATGTGGTGCAGAAAGTAACGTCCCACAGTAAACGTGTGATCCTCTTACCAAATGGCTGCTTAAATTATACACGAGGAGTACTCACACCTCTTAGAATCTTACATGAAGCAGAGTAGTCAGTTTAGGATGCTGGTTCTTCTTTGTCCTCAAAAAATTACAGTTTTAACACACAAATTCAGGACTGATGAAACCACTGCCGTTGCTGGAATTACTGTAACATTCCTTGCAATTGATTTTGGTTGCATATTGAGTTTCCCCTCATTTTTGCTCCCTTAGTAGAAAATCATTCCCGTAACCACAGAATTCATGACCAAAGTAGCTAATTTATCTGTGGAAACACCCTTCGATTCAACATGAGCAGCAAAACATATGCACGACACGAAGCGTTTACGAGAAGAAGTTGAGTGAGGAACCCCCACGTCACTCACAATGTCTTATTTACGAGTGAGGATCCGAGGCTGTGAGATGATGTCCCTGTGTTGGCTGGCTGGTTTAGGAGATCTGCCAAGAGTGTGCGCTTGTAACCCAGGCTCTAGGCTCGTCTGCTGGCCCATCTCCACCTAAACGAGTCATTTCCCGAGCATCGTGTGTCGTCCCCGGGGCCCAAAACAGTGTGGGATGATGTGGGTCCCTCCTCCAGATGAAAGAAGGCAAACACAGCAATAATAATAATGGTAATAATATCCATGCGACAGTCTCTCTCTCTCTCTCTCTCTCTCTCTCTCTCTCTCTCTCTCTCTCTCTCTCTCTCTCTCTCTCTCTCTCTCTCTCTCTCTCTCTCTCTCTCTCTCTCTCTCTCTCTCTCTCTCTCTCTCGTCCCCTGCAGCGAAGATTATGAGACGGGAATGGAGTTGGTGATGATGGTGCTGCTTTTGTTGTCGTTGTTATTGTTGCTGGTGGTAGTGGTGGTGGTGGTGGTGGTGGTGTTGATGATGATGTTGGTAATGGTGGTGGTGATTTGAATGTGATAATGATTATGTTGGTGTTGCTGGTTTTCATAGTAATGATGCCTTTAAAGGTTGTCTTGTTGACGTTGGTGGTGTTATTAGTAGTGTGGTGGTGGTTGTTGTGATGATTGTACTGCTAATAGGCTTTTTTGATGGTGGAGGTGGTGATAGCTGTTATGATATAGAGGACAGTCAGCTTCTTTTCTTCTTCTTAAAAACAATAATCTCTCCTTTAAAGTGCTTTCTCTTTGATGATGGGTTGAAAGAGGCTGTCACTTTCATCCCAGCTACCTTCGCCTTTCACCCTCCACCCACCACCGCCACTGTAAATCTCTCGTCATCTGCTACTGTATGCTTCTATCCTCACTATCCACCACTATCCCATCACTACCACTGTGACTCTTTTTGTCTGGTACTGCTACTGTTTCAATCCCCACCACTACCCCAACACTATCCACCACTATCTCTGTGACTCTGTGTTTACTACTGTCACTGCTTTTATCCTCACTCCTACCCTGCATCTCGAACACTAAAACAAGTCTCTGCAAACACTTCTAGGTCAGTGGAAGGGGAAAAACCTGCTGGAGGCTTTACGATTCTACAATTTCTGAGGGAAGAAGGAAGAGAGACGGACATTTGTATATAGGATCTTGGTTTCCTTTGCTGTCTTCATTCACTGTCTGACTGATCTGTGGAAATGGTGGGAGGTGGTGGCGTATGGGATGACGGAAATGTTGGTGGGGATTATGGTCTAGTCAGTGATGCAGCAGTGCGTTTGGGGAGTGTTGGTAGAATAGAAGAAATGGTTGTGGTATTCCTGTTATCTTTGTCATGTGATGTTTTATGTAAGAAAAATATAATGTAAATTGATTGAGTTATGATGTGTGTGTGTGTGTGTGTGTGTGTGTGTGTGTGTGTGTGTGTGTGTGTGTGTGTGGATGCAATGACGTACTTCTTTTTTTTGTGAGTCGTGGCTGACAAACAAGACTAAGAACTTAGAAAGACAATACAACAGTTTAGTAAAGTGTTTATTAGGTTTGAGAAAAAATACCAGCATAAATTTATGTATGGTTGAAAGCGGCATTTTACCTGTAATAGAATTAGTAAAGCGAAGGAGGAAAAACTTCTTAAAATCTAAGTTGGAGGTCATAGATATGGAACAACCTTTTTATATTGTGTATGACCTTTGCAGGAGAGAAAACACACCTGGATATAGATTCCTTAATAGAGAAATATCCCTGATATCAGATAATGACCCCATGGAAAAATTGAGAAATATTTTGAGGAACACACCGAACAGTGCCACTAAGATCCGGACATATGTGAATGACTTTAACCCGACACTGACAGTTCACAATATTTATAAGACTGATAAGTATGTGCCCGATTACCAGCGAGAGGCATTCACAAGACTGAGATTAATGTCACACAATCTAAGAATTGAAACAGGCAGGTGGAGTCGAACGCCAACTGAGCAGAGAGTATGTTTGTGCGACGGTGTTCATGTTCAAACCGAAAAACATGTGTTGTTAGAGTGCACAATGACTGCTGATCTACGTAATAGTTATCAAATGCTCAGATTTGGCGATATAAATGACATAATGGAAGAGAATATCTATATACAGGAAGTGTGTAGCTATATTTTTGAAGTACTGAGTATATACGTATAATATGTAAGAATCACCTCTACATCAAATGCATGTTTGTTACTTTTC
>NC_087157.1:24478115-24490615 GCF_035594125.1 Scylla paramamosain
TGTACATATGTCAATTTGTCTACATCTCTCTCTCTCTCTCTCTCTCTCTCTCTCTCTCTCTCTCTCTCTCTCTCTCTCTCTCTCTCTCTCTCTCTCTCTCTCTCTCTCTCTCGAGTGGGAGCGAGCTCTATACTTTCAATGGTTAATTTGTGAATTTTCTGTCGGAAACTGTCCTCCTTTCCCAGCAGACAGACAAATACAGCAAGTAAATTCGTAAGGAAAGATCTCTAAAAAATGTTTATCTACATTAAATTTTTGAAGGAAGAAAGTTAACTCCAATAGTAACTAGAGGAATGAATAGATCTGAATATATGTCGATGTAAACATTTTCATATTCCCCAAATTCACCGATTTTTAAATCTACGATAAGCTCTTGCCAGGTTTTATTTACAAAAACACATATACGGAGATTACTGTTTCTTGTTGCTGTTTGAGTGTGTCTTTGCGTGTGTGTGGGCAGGGGGATGGGTGGGTGTGGAGAGAGAGAGAGAGAGAGAGAGAGAGAGAGAGAGAGAGAGAGAGAGAGAGAGAGAGAGAGAGAGAGAGAGAGAGAGAGAGAGAGAGAGAGATTAAGTATTTGCAATTATCCCGCGCTGCCATCACCGCTACGGGGCGAGTGTTCCCACAGGCCGTGCTCTGGCGAGGGGAACACACACAAGCGAGTGTTTGCAGACTGGCGAGGGAAGTGCCGCGTGTTGTAGGGCGGCTGGCTGGCAGCGGTGGGGTGTTGTGAGGGTCCTGCCGGAGGTAATGGTGGCAGGGAGGGAAGCACTAGGGAAGTGTGACTTTTCATTACTGCAATATTCTAATTAAAGTATGTATACAGGAACACAATTCATAACATTATTTCCCTTCAGAGCAGAGCTGTCGGGCTAGTCATGAATATGAAAAATTCGTCTCCACCGTTTTTCTCGTGCACATTTAATGCTGCACGTCAGACACCCTCCAGAGATCTGCTAAATCCCCCTGAGTTGTAATTAAATTCTACTCAGTTACATCAGCCTAAATCCCTGGCGCCCTGTTCTCCCCCTCCCTGCGTGACTCTGAGGGTGTGTAGGGGGAGACGGGTGGCGACGCCGCGTTTCATAGAGAGTGGAGATGGAGGGCCTTTGTACAGTCCCCGTCCCATCCACGGGCCGTCACGGGCCCACGCTATCCTGGGGCGGAGGGCGGCTGCGGATGTCGGCCGGCGAGGCGGATGGACCGGGCCACTGCATCCCTGCCTCACCCACGCAGGCTTTGCTCAATAGCTCGGCTCTTTGGCCTCAGATCTGACATGCACAACATTTCTTGTCACAATTACTAACAGTCAACCAAAATGTTTTCGTGACGAGTGTAATCATTGGATAATATTAATATCACAAATTGTCTTGCAACAATCGTGATTTATAGCAGTTTAAACTTCCTTGAATCATCCATGATTCTCTTTAACTCTGTATACCTGCTGTGATCGACGTTAAGTCGGTTTCAGCTCCGCAGCGTGGGCGGTGGCGGGCGGCGCGGCCTGCCTCCGGGTCAGTGGACGTGTGAAGTGATGTTACAGTCGGAATAACAGTTACTTAACAGAACGCATACGAGCGCCGGTAGCGCCAGATGGGACAGCGCGGCTTTACCGGCGAGACAAAAGAACCCCGGCACACACCAGCCTTATCCCTCCTGCTGGCGAGTTATTGTGCCATAAATAAGAATGTATAAATGTGGCTCTAGGGAGCACTCGGCTCTGCGACCCCGTGTTTTAGGGCCAAGCTCCCGTGCGGCACCAGGAGCCTGCAGGGGGAAGGGCTTGCCATCGCGCCTGTGCCTCGGCCTCCTCTGTGTATTTGTCTGTTGTCTCTTTTTGTCATGAAAGTTGGCGCGCTGTTTTATTGTCGTGCCGCCTTCCGGGTGCACGGCGACGCGTGTGCGTGTGCGTAGATGTCACTGCTTTGTTGGTGGTGTTGCAGCCCTCCGTGTATGTGTGTGTGTGAGAGAGAGAGAGAGAGAGAGAGAGAGAGAGAGAGAGAGAGAGAGAGAGAGAGAGAGAGAGAGAGAGAGAGAGAGAGAGAGAGAGAGAGAATGCGCGTGCGTGTGTGATTGCCTTCATCAAACTGCGCACATGTCTGCCTATCCGTCCAGCATGTCAGTCTGTCAGTCATTCAGTCCTCCCGTCTGCCTTTCCTCCCTGTTTGTCCAAAACACTTTTTGTTACTTCGTCCATGTTTCAGTCGTCATTTAATAAGCCTATCAATCAGCTAATCAATCAGTCGCGTAACCAATCAGTCTGTTCCTATGACTCGCCCTACCTCTCAGTATCATGCACCTAGCAATCCATCAATAACACCTATCACCAATCATCCCTTTTATCACTGAGCGTATTGGATCCACTTGTCTGCCTGCCTGCCTGCCTGCCTGCCTGCCTATTTCTGTACATATCTGTTTGCCTATCTCTCTTCTCTCTCCGTTATTCTCTCTACTTAATCTCCCCGTGCCTGTATGTATTCATCCGTCCATCCATCCATCAGTGGGTGCGAGGACGTGAAGAGCAGCGTGAAGCTTTACATATGGTCATCACAAACACAGTCGGCAAATCCGGTGAAGGCAAATCCCGACATGGAAGATATCCGCCATCAAAGAGCACCGAGCAAAGGATGAGGCTCTCCCGCTCCAGCCTTTCATCATTTGCTTTATGTCGGGCGAAAACAGGAAGGACAGGGAGGGAGGAGGTCTGGGCTTGGGGGAGGGGCAGGCACGGCTGGGTGGCTGGATGGAGAGATCGGGGAGAGAGGGTAGAAATCATGGGGTCTTGGGGTCATAGGGATAGGGGGAGGGTGTCAGTGAGGGGATGGAAATGGTGGTTGTGGGTAGGGGAGGTAGTGGAGGATGTTAGGTGAGGAATGGAGGGTAGTGGGAAGCCAGGGGAAGGTTAGGGATGGCGGGAGAGGTAGGGGAAGGATACAGTGGGGTGAGAGAGAGAGAGAGAGAGAGAGAGAGAGAGAGAGAGAGAGAGAGAGAGAGAGAGAGAGAGAGAGATATTCAGCTTTTACACTAACAAAGGCCGTGACAGTCGGAGCTCGTCGCTTACACTTAGCAAGGAAAAGAAAACATGATTTGCTCGTTACCATTTTCCTCGCGTTTTTAACTTTCACTCTCCAGTAAGTGAACGTGACACGGCGGAAAGTAATCACCTCCGGCAGTAGCAGCAGCAGCAGCAGGGGAGGGAGGTGGTGGGTGGCGGGAACATCGGTAGCCGCTTGCGCCTCCATGCCTGAGCAGCGGCGGCATTCATTACCTGTCCTCGTCTCCAGGTAATCCAGTTAGCTTGCTGCAGCTGAACCTCGAATGCTGGGTTCCGGAAGCCTTTCCTTACGATGCCTGAGCTGCGGCGTCCGGGCTGCTGGCTGAACGAGGGAGGCGTGGCTGTTTGGTGTGGGGATGATCGTAGTGCTGTCCTTAGTTTGTGTTTGTTGTCACTCTTATGGATGTCTGCAGTGCCTTTGGTGGCTGATGTTAATTTGCCGGAGTCGTGGGTGGTGTGGGTATAAATGTACGTATGTGTGAGTGTGCTGCCGCATAGTGTGATCTGGTTTGGCAGGTAAAAAAATCGGTTATGGTGTTGATTTTTATTTTCAAATTAGGTCAACATCTTTATACAAGGTGACCTCCTTTACTGCTGCAGTCCTCATTCTCTCTCTCTCTCTCTCTCTCTCTCTCTCTCTCTCTCTCGTGTGTGTGTGTGTGTGTGTGTGCTGTTTCTCGCTGCGCTCCTTTCTCCGTTCTCATTATGGTTATCTTGAGTCTTGCAACCACCGCCGCCGATGTCGCTCGTGTTCTCGCCTCTGCGGCTCTTTGAGAAAAGCTGCCTCGCCGAATTTCCTGATCATTTGTCATCGTCAGCTGCCCGAACCGCCGCCGGCCTCACTACCCACTACCTCACTAGGTTTCCCGCCTAAGGAGGGAGGGAAAGAGAGAAGAGGGGCAGGGAAACAAGGACAAAGGGCAGGGAAACAAGGACAAGGAAATATTATGGCTAGGAAGATTGGAGCAAGCTTTTAGGGGCTTTAGTTTTCACGCATTAGAAACTGCTTCTGTGTGTATCTTAAGGGGATGTTGGTATTAGGATGTCTCTCTTCCTCTCTCTCTCTCTCTCTCTCTCTCTCTCTCTCTCTCTCTCTCTCTCTCTCTCTCTCTCTCTCTCTCTCTCTCTCTCTCTCTCTCTCTCTCTCTCTCTTCTTCCCTTCCATCCTCTTCCTCTTCCGTCCCTTTCCACTCACCCCCCAGGGCAGAGTGACGGCCGCACCGGTGGCCTCTGAAGGAAATATCCATAATCATAAAAGATAACTGTCAAAAAATATAGCGGAAGGATTTTTATTACACCATAAGCTCTTTCCACGGCACTCACCTTACTGCTTTCCCGCCTGTACACCTCCCTACACACACACACACACACACACACACACACACACACACACTTTATTTCTCACATTTCCACTCAGCACAGTAAAAAAAAAAAAGGCTTCATATTTTCCCTCCTTCCCGCTCATGTTTACCTCCATGTGAGCGACACGTGACCCTTGTGAAGGAAAAGAAGTTATATTCACTCTTTTTAAAGTGAGAGAGGAAGAAGGGATTTCTCTCCCCTCCTTTTTCCTTCATGCTGATCTCTTTAAGGCGGAGGAAGAAGGAAAGGTTATGGAGGAAAGAGGGTACGAGAGAAAGGTGAGGAACGGGAGGGAAGGTGAGGACGAGGTTAAGGGGGTAATGGGGAACGGAGGGATGGGAAAGATGAGATAGGAATATAAGGAGAAAAGGTGAGGAAGTGAGGGGATTAAAGGAATAGGAGGAGGAGGAGGGGTTATAGATAAGGGACGAGAAAAATAGAAAGGCAGAGGAAACAGGAGGTTAGAGAGAGAGAGAGAGAGAGAGAGAGAGAGAGAGAGAGAGAGAGAGAGAGAGAGAGAGAGAGAGAGAGAGAGAGAGAGAGAGTGTGTGTGCGGATATGTACGTATGTTTGTATGTACGCATGTATGTATGTATGTATATCTGCCTGTCTGTCTGTTTATCTGTATTTGAGTATATTATTTTTATATTTGCTTAACGCTCTCTCTCTCTCTCTCTCTCTCTCTCTCTCTCTCTCTCTCTCTCTCTCTCTCTCTCTCTCTCTCTCTCTCTCTCTCTCTCTCTCTCTCTCTCTCTCCCTCCCTCCCTCCCTCCCTCCCTCCTTCCCTCCCTCCCTATCCTCCTCCCTCCCTCCCTCCCTCCTTTGCTCCCTCCCTCCCTCCCTCCCTCTCTCCCTCCCTCCCTCCCTTGCTCTCTCTCTCTCTCTCTCTCTCTCTCTCTCTCTCTCTCTCTCTCTCTCTCTCTCTCTCTCTCTCTCTCTCTCTCTCTCTCTCTCTCTCTCTCATCTGTAGACACTTACCCACCACCACAAGAATCAACATCACTTTCTTCCAGCATACAACAACTTCACTCTCCCTCTTCTCCCTTTGAAGTGCAGCGGGAAGCCTGAGAAACCTATCATTCCTATCTTGCCTCCTTGCCTTGCCTTGTGGTGCCGAATTTTGGGCGAGTCTCATTTGCATCTCGGTGATTGTCAGGGATTTTGTGTGATGAGAGTCTTCTAGGGGCGAGCACGAACCGAATTGTAGTGTCGCCAGTTATGGGCTTTCCTTGTGCTGGGAGCGTGACGTGGCGGGTCTTGGCGGGGGCTCAGGGGAATGGTGTGTGTGTCCTTTTGACGTTCCCTTCCTGATAGGTTATACTCGGAGCCTCTGCGGCCTGATGTGAGTGTGGGACTCTTGGGATTGACCTATTTGACACCCGTCACTGAGGTCCTGAGGGGTGGCTGTGGGGGTCTTCGTCGTGGAGGAGCTGTGTGGTGCGATGGGAGGGGTGGTGTTGAGGTTAAAGGCTACTTGTACTCTGTGACAAATTATTAATGTTGAAAGTAAAAGATAACAGAAAACCAATTGATCTCCTGGTATTTCTAGGTTTGTTTTTATGCGTGAAAGGTTCTGGTATAAAAGTAGTCATAAATGAATGAATAAAAATCTCACTAATTTGTTGCTTGGTTAAACAAACTAGAAAATATGGCTAAAGATGAATTAGACCGCTAGATATTTTAAGGTTTGTTTTGCATGCGTAAAGAATTCCACTATAAAAGAAACCAAAGAAAACTCTCTAAATTGCTTCTTGCAGAAAAAAAAAGTTATACAAATAAGAATAGATCTAATTAGATCTTTTAATCTTTAGGAATTGATCTTTAGATATTTTTATGTGTGAATGATTCCAGTAAAAAAAAAAAAGTGAAAAAAGAAGCCAGTTAATTTGACGCTTCCAGCGAAAAAAAAAAAAATAATAATAAAAAGAGAGAGAACACGAAAGAGAAGGTAGTGTATTTGCAGAATTTTTATTACGCTTTTTTCATACTGACTGGTGATTGAAGAGATAGGATAGTATAGCAAAAACCGGTCAGACGTTAGTTAATTCCCTCTCGGGGCGTGATACCTGCGTGCATGTGGTTCTAATTTTGTGTTGATTGTATTGGAATGAAATCGTAGCGCGCGAGCTTTGATGTGTTTAGGCTTTGATGAGTCGCGTGCTTGAGTAGTCATTATTATTATTATTATTATTATTATTATTATTATTATTATTATTATTGTTTTTGTTGGTGAATCAGATAGTGAATCTCATTACGGCTTGATGATGATGTTCCCTGTTGTGAATATATGGTCAGTTTTTTATCTGTTTATCTTTCTGTATCAGTTTATCCCTTTCTTGTCTGTCTGGCTCTCCATCTTTCTGTTTGTCTGTCTGTCTGTCTGTCCATCTTTCTTTGTCTCTGTCGCTTATCTACCTGCCTTTCTGAATCAACTAATCATTCTTTTCATCTGTCTGACTGTATATCTGTCTGTCTGTCTGTATTATTTAGTCATTTCTTGTGTGTCCGGCTGTCCATCTTTCTGTCTGTCTCTCTGTCATCTGTCTGTATCAGTTAACCATCCCATTTTGTCTTTTTTAGCCGTCCATTTCCTCTCAATTCCCTGTCTGTCTATCAGTTAACCATTCCTTTTGTCTATCTGGGTGTCCATCTTCCTGTCTCTATTACCTGCCAATCTTTGGTTTCTTTACTTCTGTCAGCTTCCCACACCAAAGAGCATAGAACGGGAATCTAGATGGCAGGAAGGTGATTACACTCTGGAGCGATAGAGGGTCGTCCCGTGGCTCTCAGAAGGCTATTAATGGGCACTTGAGGTCTACGGATACGAGCCAGGCCCTCCGAGGCACTTGGTATAGGCACTGGACTCTGGGTATATTGCTTACGATATGGCGTTTCACATGACGGTTATTGAGTCTCTTATCCTTATCATCACCCACATCACAATCATTTTCTTATCTTATATCACCATCCACGTCATGATTGCTGCATTCCTTTTTGCTGTCATCATACACATTGCTATTTTTCTCTCCGTCATCATCATCCACATTACATTACTGAGTCGCAATTATCACTTCACATTACGATTATTAAGTGTCTTTTCGTCATCATTACACATTGTCCCACTTAATTTTCAGTACTCAGTCACCCGCATCAGTTCTCATCACCAACCATCACTACTCTCACCAGTCCCATCTGTCACCACCAGTATCACCACCCATCCCCATTACCATCTATCACTATTCATCACCACCATCATCGCATAAAATCTTCATTGTCCCATCATCCCCACCATCACTACCACCACCACTCTAGTGCATCAGCCGCAGCCCTCGAGAGCGCCCGTCACGCAGCAACACCACCACCTGTCACACCACAACGTCACCCATCACTCACATACTCACTCATTCACTCACCACTTGGCTACGAATTATTGATAGTTTATATAGGTGCTAAATGAATGTAGTTTATTCATTTGGTGTTTAGTTAATGGGGTTGTTCGTGAAGGGAACAGTGCGGTGTTAGTGAACCGTCATGTGGAGGATGCTGGTTGTGGTTGTGGTTGTGGTTCTGGTTGGAGAGAGAATTTTTGCATCAGCCTCCCATATTTCCCATTTCTTTTCCTTTTATGTGTCTATTTCTCTCTTTCTTTTTCTTCCTTTACAAAAGTTATGTAATATTCGTTTCATCTTTTTTTTTTTCCAAGTAGTAGTTTTACTATGATATTTTTTTGCATAGTGTCTTTGAAAAAACTTGTCTTTTCCACAAGGTCTCTGAGATGATTTGATTGTTTTCAATTAATAGTTTCGCCGTGTACTTCTCTTAATAGGGTCTTTTAAACAATTTGATCTTTCCAAACAGTAGTTCTCCTTTGTATATTTCCTTATAGGGTAACGTAAACCATTTGATCATTCTAAATAGTTATAGCTATGAACCTTTCTTCATAGAGTCTCTGAAGTAATCTGATCCAGGAAGCACTGGTTTTGGAAGACAGCAAAGTCAGCGGCGCGTGTTAAGAGCCAGACATGCCAGGTATTCTGCTTCGTTGTGTTTATCAGGCAAGCGCCGTGCTTAATACAATACGTGCGTCATACCTCGTTATTCTCTGATTTACCTCGATATTTGTTCAGTTGTATTTAGGTCGACGGCTGTTATGTAATGATGTAATGGCTTGTTCTTGTTGTAACATGTCGGATGTTTGCCTTGGAGATTATGTACGCAGTTTCGTAGTGACTTCTGTTGCCAATCTTTGTGTATGATAGAGATAAGGAGTGAAGAGCCTGTTGATTATTTGCGCTGTGTGTGTAATAATAATAATAATGATAATAAACGATTTATTATTTAGGCAGTTAACAAACTGAAAATGTACATAGGGGGTGGGGAAATACTTGGCATTAATCCTAAAGGTAAGTCTAATCTAGAAGAGACTATTGATTGATGGCTCGCACCATGGTGGGAATCGCACTGAATCTGTACCGTTCCGTGCGCGGCGCCTGTGTGTGTGTGTGTGTGTGTGTGTGTGTGTGTGTGTGTGTGTGTGTGTGTGTGTGCGCGCGAGCACGTGCGTGGGAGTCTGCGATTGCGTGGATTGACACCAAAGATATTGACACCAAAGATAAAGAAATACTCAGGTGTGCATAGAATCCGGATGTTTTCCTGGCAATTGATAACAAAAATATCTCATGTTTCTTTTTTTTTTTTTTTTTTTTTTTTTTTATCGCGTGTGGAAGAAATAGCCTGCCTTTGATGACTGGCATGAAAGGTGGCTTCGGTGCGTCCCGCGGCTCGCAGTGTCCTCCAGAGAAACCGTGTTTGGAAGGCGTTTCAAGGCGGCGGCCGCCAGTCAGTGTCCCAAGGGCGGGGTGAATGGCAGGTCAGCGGGACGACTTTGACAGCGTGTTATGGGCTTCACGCCTAGGGGTATGGGGAGAGGAGTATAGGGTTGTAGAGGTGTGAGGTGGAGAGAGAGAGAGAGAGAGAGAGAGAGAGAGAGAGAGAGAGAGAGAGAGAGAGAGAGAGAGAGAGAGAGAGAGAGAGAGAGAGAGAGATACAGGTCTCAATGTCTTTTCCTGACAGTGAAAAGGAGAAATGTTTACTGTAAGGAAAACATTACGTACAACGGCATGAAGAATATTTGTCTGAAGGAGATGATGAGTAAGCACATTAGCCTTCAGTAATGCGACAGTGCTGATCAGTGAATGTGTAGCTCACCTGATTATTGCGCAATGATGTTAGACGCACTGGTTAGGTAGATGTATACGTATTCTAGGTAGATATATTGTATTCCAATTGATACTGTATTTCTATGCATCTCTTGTACGTATTGTCCCGTCTCATACAGGATTGATACGTGTCTCGCTATACTAGATACGCGTCTCTTCCAGTTGCCATACAGTGAAACATATGTATGTAATCTAACCATTACGCCTAATAGTGTAACCTAACCGTACATTCTTACAGGGACAACAGGTGATGCACTAAATTGGCCATGTCTTCTGTTTCTTCCCTGTATTTTTTTTTCTTGTCTTGCGAGCGGCATTATGAGCGGGGATTTCTTTTAACGCTAAGTTTTGTTCCTTTGGTTGGACTCCTTAACTCTTTAATCACATCCTATTGTTTTAGATTTTTTGATTCACAGCTTCCTCCATCTTCTTGTCTTTGCCTCAAAAAATGATGCCTCACAACACAGACGTGTGATGCTCTGCTCCTAAGAAAATTATGTAACAAAAAAAAAATAAATAAATAAAAACTTCTCCAAAGATATTTCGAGAAATTGTGAAACACGAAAGTTGGAATTAATTAGGTAGACAGAGGAATCAGAAAAAAAAAGTAAATAATCACGGAAGTTGGAATTCACAATGCAAGTGGAAAGGGTTCTGATGCAGGAGGAGAAGAAACCATTAAGATAAAAGCTCGCGGAAGTTAAAACTTATGAGGTAGTTGAAGAAATCATGACAAAAATTCATAAAAGTTATATTAGCGGGTAAACTAACACTCGTGCCACTTGGTTTTGAGAAACTTTGAGAGAACCAGACTAACGGAGAGAAAATAATGCATTGAGGAAATAAGTTTAATATCAAGATTTCACCTCTAATTAATCTTTTTTGGATAGTGCTGGTGAAAATACACAAGGTGAAACAGGAGAAGTAAATAATGTTATCAGTAAGTATTTCTTCCTTTTACTACTAGACAATTTTTTCCATTGTATTGGACTGTGGTGGCGAGAGCAGCTGACTGATAGTTGGCTGCTTTATGTACCATATACTATTTATTGTATATGCTTTATGCACACGACCACGTGTATCGCCATGCGGGCACTCTACGCTCATTCACACCACACCTGACTTCCCTAGGGGTGTCGGTCCTCAAGGGAAACACCTTGACTCACACCTTTCACCAGGTATCACCTCCACAACCTTTTCTCTTAAACCACGTGACAGATGTATTTGTACGTGATTGGTGGGCACTTCTCGACAAGGGCTAAATAAATTAAGGGTCGTTTAGGTTCTAGAGGGGGACATCAGCACTAAACTAGGAGACGAACGCACCCTATATCCATTCTCTCTCCATCGAATAAACGACAAAGCTGCAAAATGTGACTCCTTCACCCCATTTCCCCATCCTGGAGGAGGCAGGATGGGAGGACGACGTACCACGCCGGTACATGATTAGCGTCGTGGGTGAGTGCCGGTACATAAGGAACACCCTAATAGTTTCCTTGAGTCTGTTAAAAAGCACTCAAGATAAGACTCTAAATGGTTTAAGAATGCGGTCTCATATATCAAAATTAGTAGACTGCATTAATCATTTGTATCCCTCTCCAATAATGGTGTAATAATGTAATGTACATCCTTGAAAACCCTAATAGTTTCCTCGAGTATTCTAAAAGTAGTTGAAATAAGACGCAGAGAGGTTTGAGAATGCGGCCCACATATATTAGAATTAGCAGATAACACTAATCATTAATCTCCCTCTCTAGTAATGGTGTAATAATGTAATGTACACTACTAAACATTACTCTTGACAATTCCCAAGTCTCCCCCAAACCCCTGCACATGTCAGATAATTCAGCGGAGATGTTATCATATTAATTTGCATGATATGATTAATAATTGCCTTGTTTCCTTGGTCGCATTCCGCTCACTCACTTAATGCGTATTGTCTCCGATGACGAGGTGACAACGCAGTACGCGAGGGAATTAATGATCAATAAAAATCACTAGTATATTAAACCTTTGTCCCTCCGTGCATGTAACGTGTCACTTAATGATAATGTCACGGTGTCTTTTTACCTATAATTCCTGCTGAGTGATGTAGCATTGAGGGGAAAACTATTATTGCCTGGTAGATTAACGTGTAAATAGAAGGAAATTCAGGTGGTTAGGTGTGTGGCAATGCAGTTAAATAAACAGATAGATAGGTTGGTAGATAGGTAAGTAGATAGACAGATACATACATACATACATACATATATAGATAAGTACTTTGCTAGATGGGCACATAAGAAAAATTATTGAAAGAAGGAAGGAAAGAAAAAAGAAGGAAAGACAGATAGACAGATAGACACAGGCAGATAAACAGACAAATAGCCAAGAAGAAAGAAAATAAAGAAATAATGAGAAAGATGAAAGAAAAAGAAAAAAAGATAGATAGATAGATAGATCGATAGGCGGGCAGAGAGAGAGAGAGAGAGAGAGAGAGAGAGAGAGAGAGAGAGAGAGAGAGAGAGAGAGAGAGAGACATGCGCGCAGATCTTACCCATTTAAATATTGCTGACCTGGAAGAAATGGAGGAGGAGGAAGAAAGAAATAGGAGAGCCAAGTAAGGAGGAAGGAAAGGAAAAGAGAAAAAAATAAAAACAAATAACGGGAAAGAAGGTAATTTAAAGGATCACACTCGAATTAACATGAATTTCAAGTAACAGTAACTCAACTAAGAGAAAAAAAATAATAGCAAGCGTGAATTAAAATGAAAATTAACTCTTGCAGAATGTATAAAAAAGAGAAAATAATAATAATAGTAAAAAAAAAGGAAAAGAGGATATGTTATGAGAGAGAGAGAGAGAGAGAGAGAGAGAGAGAGAGAG